>NW_025999391.1:4835000-4957500 GCF_019419815.1 Pyrus x bretschneideri | reverse complement strand
AGGCAATGTTAGGTATGGTTGAATAAAAATTATTAGGTGCAATTAATGTGTTTTGTGTGGTAATAAATAATCTTAGTTTAATCATTTGGTTTGCTATAAATACCTAAGTTCTCAAGCATTGTATATCATCCAAGGAAAAACAAAGCCTAGAGCTAAATAAGAAAAGCTTTGCTAATTAGTTTGTTTTGTGAGCTTTCTTTAAGAGTGTGTTCTATTTTCTTCTTCTTGGGATCATTAGAGTTATCTTGGATACTCTTCTTATTCAACAACTAATACATTGTTGTATAGAAGTACATGAACTTTACTTTAGTCCCAAAAAAAGTGCAGTGTCTGAATATATTTTGTCTACTTAAAGCTCCAAAATGATATTCCCAGTAACATGGCCATCGATACTCTTAAGCCAAGCATCTTCAGCCTTGCTCAGAGGATACATCGAGTCAATCACTGGCTTGAGCTTCCCTTCCTTCACCAACTTAACAAGATACTCTAGGTTCACATCCTTGGGAATCATGAGCAGTGGCACCAGCTGCTTCTTCGAGAAGGTGAGGTTCTTCATTACAAAAGTAGCTAAAGAACTCACATCGGAGAAATATCTACAACCTTCCCTTTTGCATTCAAATTAGACTCAAAGTTGACCAAGGAATGCCTTTTGCACAGTTGATTACAAAATCATATTTTCGTCCAGATGGGCTCTTTAGAGCTGCCCCATCCGCAGTCCTGTATTCAAGAACCTCATCTGCCCCTAAGCTCTTGACCTATTCGATGTTACACGCCCCACATGTGGCTGCAACGTTAGTATCCCAAGCTTTGCTAGTCGGACTGCATAGTGCCCCACGCCACCAGAGGCAGCAGTGATCAATATGTTCTTTATTTTGACCAGTTCCGTCAAGCTTGACCCTTGCACATTGGGTGAGAGTCTGGGGAGCTGTGAGGCCGGCAACTGGTAAGCATGCGCCTTCAGCAGCTGAAACTTCAGGTGGCCTAGCAACCATTAATCTCTCATTAGTTGCAGACTCTATCAAACACATGAATTTTACATGTGAAAATCCTCAGCATAAACAAGTAGCTCTTAAAGAAAAGGAGAATAAGTCGATCGAGCACTTACGAAATGGCAGAGCAGTACAACTTTGTCACCGAATTTGAACTTTTTGGCACCTTGTCCAACTTCTACAACCTCTCCGGCCACATCAGTTGCTGGTCATGTCATGTGAGAGAGAGGAGAATTAAAAACCCGCTACACTAAAGATTTTGCACTACCGATAGCAGCCTAGAGCTCAAGGACATTGAATGCTTAAATTCCCAAAACAACTCATCTTTCAACATAATTTTGTTACAGAATCCTACTAATCCATCAACCCACAACGCTGGACAGTGTTCCACGTACGAATTGAGCACAAATGAGAGATTATATTTAGTGTTCTGGCATAGTTTTATTTACAAATGTTGAAGAGAAAAAATTATATAAACGTCACAAATCACATGAGAAACGGAATTACCAGGTATTTGAGGGAATTTGTCAGGGAAAAGAGGCCGCAGCTCGCCTTTCTGATTTTCCAATCAACTGGATTGAGACTATCTGCTTCCAATTTCAGCAAAACCTCATTCTTCTTCAGGGCGGGAATTGGAACCTCAATGTGTTTCAACTAAAGTTCTAAAAGACGCTAGGCCAGGCGGTGGCCTGGGGTCAGATCTTAGACAGCTAGACAAGGGACTAGACGGACTAAACGGATTTAAATAAATTTATTATATATCGTATAAATAAGTGTCTCTGCTTATACTTAAAAAATATATATTTTTACGATAAACTGCAAAATAGAATGACATAAATATTATAAAGTATTGAATCATAATAAAAACATGGAGAACAAGCATATAATGTGTGTTCATCTAAGTATTCGACTATTCTCTTACAATTTATTGAAAAAAATAAAAAACAAAACGAAAGTTATCTATTTTCTAAGTTGGTCACGACCTAGGTGGTTTTGGGTGGGTTAGGGTGCTTGGGCAGTCTAACTAGGCGCTTAGGTAGGTCTAGGTGCTATTTTTTATTTTCAAACGTTTAGAGATTAATTGGGGCGGTGGCCAGCTGCCTAGCACCTAGATGAGAGTTTTTAAAACAATGCCTGCAACAAACATAAAATTTACTTAACGAATCACCACTTCATCTCAATCTTTAAACACTTCCATAGCAGGTTGTACTTGAACCGCGTGCATAAGCTCTCCGCCATGGTTGCCAAACTTCCGAGACAGTTTGAGAAATGTGAGACTTTTTGGTTATAGTTGTTCGAAAGCTTTGTGCGCGTGACGAGTCAACACTTATAACTGTTGTATTGGAGCAACTTGTTCAGTTAGTATGATTATCTCGTAGCTCTTTTTTTTTTTTTTTTTTTTTTTTTTTTGTCAATATTGAAAAATTAAGGAAGAAAGACTCGTTCAGGAGACAAATATGTCATGCGAACGGTTCTTTCAGCCTGACTTTGTTGAAGAAAACGCATAGAATATAATAAAGCAATTGAGTTCAGAACTTGTTGAAGCTTTGCCTTGATCACGAAGCAAAATCTAACCACGAAGCCGCCCGGCCCTTCTCCTTTGGATCCCGCAACTTCAGCCCAAATTTAAATTTAATGACTAAGGGTAAGGTGTGCAACTCGGTTAGACAAGACTTAGCATTCACCCTTACACTCAAGGTCCGAAGAGAATATAAAACAATTAACTGCTTTTGGGATTAGTTTCTATGATAAAACATTTGGAAACCCATTAATTTGATGCGTTTACATGTTGTTTTAAGGACTAGTTGTTTTCTTGTGTCATCATCATCTGGGAAATTCTTGAGAGTTTTCTAGTGGATTATTCTACTAAATAATAATTATTATCATCATCATTTGAACAAACTAATTAACAGTCGAAAAAGAACATTAATCCTAAACCTTGTCATTTATAATATCAAATCATGAAAAAAACCTAAAATAAAATAAAATCCATAATTTATACATATGCTTTATTCTGTTGCATATGAAGTTTACAAGCCTTACAATACTAAAAGAAAAAAGAGAATAAAAATCATGAAATGAAGAAATTTTGCCTGCCTAGTTAGGCTCCACAATGATCTTCCCAGTGCACTGGCTATTGATTCTCTAAGCCCAAGCCTCTTCAGCCTTGCTCAGAGGATGCGTCTAGTGGATCACCGTCTTGAGTTTTCCTTCCTTCACCAACTTCACAAGACAATCTAGGTTCTCAGCCCTGGGATTTATAATCAGTAGCGCCAGCTTCTTCTTGGAGAAGGTGATTTTCTTCAGAACAAAAGTAAACAGATTGCTTGCACCAATAGTAAGGTCTATTACCTTCGCTCTTGCACTCAGGTTGGCCTCAAAAACTGACCAAGGAATTGCTTGTGAAGCACTGTGGATCACGGAATCATATTTCCGACCAGACAGGCTCTTTAGGGCTATCCCCTCGGGGGTCATGTAGTCAAGAACCTCATCTGCCCCTAAGCTCTTGACCAATTCAATGTTTCTTGCTCCACAAGTAGCTGTTACATGAGTGTTTCCGAGCTTTGCTAGTTGAACTGTTTAGAGACCAACGCCACCAGCAGCCCCAGTGATCAGTATGTTCTTCAGCTCACCAGTTCTATCAAGCTTGATCCCTGCATCCTTGGTGAGAGCCTGGTGTGCTGAGAGACCGACAACAGGTAAGCTGGAACCTTCATCTGCCGAAACTTCAGGAGGCCAAGCAACTACTGATTCTCTTTGGCTGCGGCAAACTCAGCTAGTCCACCACCATTTTATTGATATGATCAATAACAAAAACATGACCTTAATTTTTATTGAAACTTTTATTTTTTTGATACAATCGGTAGTGGGGGAAGGGGTGAAACCTGACTCAGGTTCTTAGGTGCACGAGTAAATATTCTTTACCAGTTGAGTTACAAGTGCCTTGCACATGTGAAACTTACACTTCAAGAAAGGAATAAAACGAGAACTTACGCTATAGCTAAGTAATGCCACAACTTTGTCACCCACTTTGAACTTCTTGACTCCTTGTCCAACCTCTACCATCTCTCCAGCTACGTCAGTAACTATAACCGACACGTAATGTCATCAGCAAAAGTTAACAAAAATCAACCTACTGGCCAAAGACTCGACGACATCAAATTCATAAATCACAAAACAGGTCTCATTATCTTTGTAATTTCCACTGACGCAAAAGAGAACCAAATTACCAGGTGTGTGAGGCAATTTGCGCGGTAAAAAAGGGCGTGCCAGGCCCTTCTGAATTTTAAAATCACCCGGATTCAGACTAGCTGCTTCTAGTTTCAGTAGAACCTCATCTTTCTTGAGGGTAGGGATTGGAATCTCAACATGCTGCAACGAAAATATAATTAAACAGACACAACACAGATGGCCTGAAAGAACCAGCTGCAAAACATATCTTTGATGCACTCTTAACCGAAAAATCCTCTTGGTATATTTGCCTATACTAGAAACATAAATGCGAAACTGAGGCGAAATCTAAGTAGGTTATGTGAGGATAAAAAAAATAAAAATAAAAAGAGGAAAAAAAAAAGTTCCAAGAATTCTACGAAGAAAAGTATGATAGAAAACATAAAGAAAAGGAGCAGCAGATAACAAAGAACCTTCAAGCCAGAAGGTCCTCCACCAAAGCTTTTGTACTGAACTGCATGCATAAGCTTCGCTGCTATGGCTGCCAAACTCGGAGACTGAAATGGCGAGAACTCTGAGGAAAGAAATTTTTGTATGCTTCATCAAGTGAACCCCATATTATATAGACCAAAGCATCATCATGTGAACTGCACACACACACGCGCACACACAAATATATATTCATCATGTGAACTGCGCACACACACACAGACAGACACACACACAGACACACAGACACACACACACACACACACACACACACACATATATATATATATATATATATACTGTGACGTGCTCCGTTTATAAATTGTGTCAATGAGCTGTACATTCCTAATTAGTCTAAGTCAACTATTTGATTCTGCAAGATTATAGGCTCATAATTACTTTCCTAGAATAGTTTCCTAGGCTCTGTATATATAACCTTCCCATTGTTATACATCAATATCAATGAAGTGTTATTTTTTACCCAATCTGAGATGGTATCAGAGCAGTCGATCATGATTGTCTCTTGACTTAACCCTAGCAATCGCTTCCGCAAACAGCAGCCGTCAACAAACCCAACACCAGCAAATCACTCAAAGCGTTCCCTTGCCTTTTTGTCCCCCCTCAACCTCTATTTCTTATTGCAAATCAGTTTGTCTTGTTGCAATTCAAACGTTTCCCTCAGTCAAATCCGTTTGTCCACCTTCATCAAATCAGTTTGTCAAACCAGCCTATATTCCATCTACAACCTTCACGTGTAAGCCAATATCATGGCCAACAATGATGGGTCAGCAAACACCAATCAATCCTTGATGTCAGGAGGCTCCAAAACTACCACACAAATCGTCACTTTGTAGAGTGACACCTCCAGCTTCTCCGCATGAATCAAACTGGATGAGAATAATTATTCTCTATGGCATCAAATCATAGAGATGAAGATAGCTAGGCGAGAAAAACATGGCCACTTGACCAGTGATATTGCCCAGCCTGCAGACTCAGATCCCACATTTAATAAATGGCGTGCATCGGATTGCCAACCTAATCAGATTAAAAAATTTATTCATTATGACACAGCAAAGCAAGTCTAGGCTGCAATCAAGCCTATTCAGATGGTGCTGATGAAGCCAAGATTTATAACCTTCACAGACGGTCATTCGTAATGAAGCAGGCTGGTGCATCAGTTGCCAAATATTACAGTGAGCTCACTGAGATTTTTCAAGAGCTTGATCAATTAAGTCCAAGCACCATGGAGCATCCGAAAGATGTTGAGACTAGACGCAAGGAGGTTGATCGTCTCCGAGTTTATATATTTCTTGCCAGTTTGGACAATAATTTCGATCAAATCCGAGGAGAGATTTTGATGATGGAGCCTAAGCCCGAACTTGAGGCAGCATATGCACATATTAAACAAGAGAGTAACCGACAGGGAACCATGTCTGAAGCTGGTGAAACCTCCGAAGCCACAGCCTTGGCTGCTGCCAGGTCCAAACAATCTCGGCCGAACAACTACAGTGTCAACCTTACTCATAACCGGCCTCCAATGAAGTGTACCAAATGTGGTTTAGATAACCACACAATTAAGGGCTGTTATGAGATCTTTGGTTATCCATAAGGATGGGTCCACAAAGGGCGAAAAAAGGATTCGACCATAGCCTTATTTGCATCCGCTCAGTCATCCGAGGAGACTGCATTACAACCTCCATCAGGTACATCTGGCTCCAAGGCCTTGGCCACCTCAGGTACCTCTTGCACATCTTCTTTTACTTATAATAGATCATGGATTATTGACATTGGCGCTATTGATCACATGACATCTAGTTTTACTGGGTTGCACTCTACCAAACCATCAAGCCGAACACATATTACTAGTGTCAATTAAACCACCTCCCAAGTTATGGGAGAAGGGTCTTTATCTCTTACATCCTCATTAAGTCTTCATCATGTCTTAGTTGTCCCGTCACTCGACAATGACTTGTTATCTGTTCCTCAAATCATTGATTCCCTTAATTGTATCGTGTGTTTTTGGCCATCGTATTGTCTATTTCAGGATCTTCTCACCAGGGCCGTGATTGGATGTGGTACTAGGAGGGGAGAGTTGTATTATCTGGACTTGACAGACGACAACAGTAAGAGATTGAGTAACGCACACCATGTGAGAGGAGATGAGTCTATCAAGATGAAGAAAATTTGGCTATGGCATAGACGATTAGGGCATGCTTCTTTCGGTTATCTAAAACTTTTATTTCCATATTTGTTTTCCTAGTTTGCTGAATCAGACTTTCGTTGTGAAACTTGCATTTTGGCAAAAAACCATTGTATTTCTTATCCATTAAGATTGAATAAAAGTTCTCTACCTTTCATGATTGTCCATTTTGATGTTTGGGGACCATCACGAGTTCCCACTATTAGTGGTTTTAAGTGGTTTGTGACGTTTATTGATGATTGCACCTGAATGACCTGGGTTTTTCCCTTAAAGCAGAAAAGTGAAGTCACCGCCAAATTCAAGTTATTTTATCAATATGTTGCTACTCAGTTTGACAAGAAATCACTACAATTCGGTTTGATAATGGAGGAGAGTACGTCAACCATGACCTACATAATTTTTTAAGTCAGCATTGTATTGTTCATCAAACCACATGTGCCTATACACCACAACATAATGGTGTCGCAGAGCGTAAGAGTCGACATCTCTTGGAAGTTGTTCGTGCCTCTTTATTTGAGGCCCGTATGCCTCATTATTTTTAGGAAGAGGCTCTTTGTTCTGCTACTTACCTCATTAATAGAACACCATCCAGCACTCTTCAGTATCAAACTCCATTTCAGACATTGACCACTCTCCTCACCATGCCATCCACATCAAATCTCGAACCACGTCTCTTTGGCTGTGTTGCTTATGTTCAAGTGTATCCACATCAACGTGGCAAGCTTGATCCATGTGCACTGTGTTATGTCTTTGTGGGGTATGGGGACACTCATAAGGGCTGTAAGTGTTTCCATTCTCCCACTCAGACCATGCATGTTACCGCAGATGTGAGTCTCCACAAAAGTGAGTTTTATTAATCAGGGGGAGTTTTTGAGCATCATCTACAGGGGGAGAGCTCTATCTTTGCAGTAGATACTCAGATCATCCAAATTCAACAAAATGTTTTAGAGTAGTTAGTGTCCGAGTAACCAGCTACAGTGATGCAACAAGATCAAGAGTTACTAGAAACTTCAGATAATGGTTCAGATAATTTCCCTCCTACTACAGTACCATCACCAATCATCCAATCAGGTCCTAAAGATTCCCTGCAGGTAACCGAACAATTAAACTCCAACTTAAGCACTTTATCCGAGTCGAGTCATACAAGAAACACAGGTTATCAGTTACCTCCTCATACCACTAGAGGGATTGCTAGACAACAGTATGACCTAGACCCAAAAACAAAAGTTAAATACCCTATTGCTAATCATGTGTCCCTACATAAGTTGTCTCTGTCATGTGCATCATTTGTATGTCAATTATCCATTGTATCTATTCCAAGTAATGTGCATGAAGCTTTGAAAGATCCCAAGTGGACTCAAGCGATGAAATATCCCAGATGGCACCATTGAACGATACAAAGAAAGATTGGTGGCGAAAGGTTATACTCAGACTTATGGGACTATGGGGGGACCTTTGCCCCTGTAGCCAAGATAAACACAATTCGGGTACTTCTTTCTCTGGCAGCAAACCTAAATTGGCCATTACACCAGTTTGATGTCAAAAATGCCTTCCTGCATGGCGACCTAGAAGAAGAAGTCTATATGGATTCCTCTCCAGGATGCAAGATCGAGCCCAATACTGGCAACATGGTGTGTAAACTGAGAAAGTCTATTTATGGATTGAAGCAGTCACCCAGAGCATGGTTTGGAAAGTTCAACAAATCAATGAAGGATTTTGGATACAAGCAAAGTAACTCAAATCATACTCTTTTCTTGAAACATAAGAAATGTAAAGTCACTGCCCTTATTGTATATGTTGATGACATGGTAGTTACCGAGAATGACCCAAAGGAAAAGGCAGCATTGCAGCACCACTTGGCAAGTGAGTTTGAAATGAAAGATCTTAGTACTTTGAAGTATTTCTTAGGCATCAAAGTGGCTCGTTCAGAACAAGGAATATTTCTCTCACAACGGAAACATATCGTTGACATTTTGATTGACACTGGAATATTAGCCAGCAAACCAGCAGATACGCCAATGGAGTTAAATCATCAACTTGGTGAATATCCTGATCAGATACCCACCAACAAAGAAAAATATCAACGCCTCATGGGTAAGTTAATCTATCTAGGACACACTAGACCTGATATAGTGTATGCCGTAAGTATGGTGAGTCAGTTCATGCATGCACTAAGTGAAGCCCACATGGATGCGATAAACCGAATTCTGAGATACTTGAAGTCATCTCCTGGAAGAGGATTGATGTTCACACAACATGGTCATCTAGATGTTGAGGGTCACACTGATGCAGACTAGGTGGGCTCTGTTACTGACAGGCGATCTACATCTGGATACTTTACCTTTGTGGGAGACAATCTAGTATCTTGGCGAAGCAAAAAACAGAAAGTAGTGTCAAGATCAAGTGTTGAAGCAGAATATCGAGGTTTGGCACACGGAGTATGTGAGCTACTCTGGATAAGGAATTTGTTGGGGGGGGGGGAATTGGGGTTCAAACCCAAACATACCATGCAACTGAATTGTGACAACAAAGCCGCAATAGACATTGCACATAATCCAATGCAACATGATAGAACCAAGCATGTTGAAGTTGACAGACATTTCTTCAAGGAGAAGCTCGAGGCAAAGATCATTGAGGTATCATTTATTAAATCTGAAGATCAACTTGCAGATGTCCTCACCAAATCAGTCACAGGCAGAGTATTTCACAACTCACTTAGCAAGTTGGGCATTGACAACATATATGCTCCAACTTGAGGGGGAGAGTGTCAATGAGCTATACATTCCTAATTAGTCTAAGTCAACTATTTGATTTTGCAAGATTATAGGCTCATAATTACTTTCTAGTTTCCTAGGCTCTGTATATATAACCTTCCTATTGTTATACATGAATATCAATGAAGTATTATTTTTTACCCAATCTGAGAAATTGTTCGAAAATTTTCTGTGCGTTCAAAGTCAACCCCTGATAATTGTTATATTGGAACATTTTTTTTATTAATGATGATCTCATTTGACAAAATTGAACATGATTTATCTTTTCATTTATTCTACGAAAATTGTCTTCCAATCACATAAATTAAGGCGATTGGATTCTGAACTTGTCCTGCATATATCTGTAACTCTGGCTTGGTCATCAAGCAAAATCTAACCAGACTATATATTGTTGAATAACTGTATTGTTTTCTTAATTACTCATTCGTTATTCCTAAACGTTTCGAGTAATCCAAGACACTTTAAAATGAACATTAAGCCGAAAGTTAGTACTTAAAATTTAGAAATCCAAAGATAATTTCTCTGATTAAGGTTCCACAATGATCTTTCCAGTAGCATGCCCATCTATACTCTTAGCCCAAGCATCTTCAGCCTTGCTTAGAGCATACTTCGAGTCAATCACAGTCTTGAGCTTTCCTTCCTTCACCAACTTAACAAGATACTCCAGGTTCTCAGCCTCGGCATTCATGAGCAGCGGCACCAGCTGCTTCTTCGAGAAGGTGATTGTGTTTAGTACCAAAGTAAGCAAGGCGCTAGGAGTGACGCTAATGTCTATAACCTTCCCTTCTGCACTCAAATTAGGCTCAAATGTTGACCAAGGAATGCCTGCTGATGCGCAGTGGATCACAGCATCAAATTTCCTACCAGATGGGCTCTTGAGAGATGCCCCATCAGGGGTCTTGTAGTCAAGAACCTCATCTGCCCCCAAGCTTTTGACCAATTCAATGTTACGTGCTCCACAAGTGGCTGTGACATGAGTGTTTCCGAGCTTTGCTAGCTGGACTGCATAGTGGCCTACACCGCCAGAGGCAGCAGTAATCAGTATGTTCTTCTGCTGGCCAGATCCATCAAGCTTGATGTTTGCAGCTTGGGTGAGAGCCTGGAGAG
Source organism: Pyrus x bretschneideri (assembly GCF_019419815.1). Lineage (NCBI taxonomy): Eukaryota > Viridiplantae > Streptophyta > Magnoliopsida > Rosales > Rosaceae > Pyrus > Pyrus x bretschneideri. The sequence continues at coordinate 4,946,770 of NW_025999391.1, read as the reverse complement.
CTGTTAGGCCGGCAATAGGTAAGCCAGCGCTTTCTGCTGCTGAAACTTCTTGGGGCCTAGCAACTGTCAGTCTCTCACTAGCTACCGAAAACTCGGCCAGTCCACCTCCATTCTTTTTCAACATGTAATATGACAGCAGAGATGATATCAATAACAAACAAATTAAATTTCATGTGAAACTTATACCTAAGATAAAATGAGACTTACAAAAAGATTGAGCAACGCCACAACTTTGTCGCCGGCTTTGAATTTTTTGACGCCTTGTCCGACCTCTATGATCTGTCCGGCCACATCATTAACTGTTCTAGATAATCTCATCAGCCAAACATAACAAAGCAACCAACCAGCTTATGATTCAAAACCGGATTATGGGTAAAAAGGTGTAACGAAATTACCAGGTATGTGAGGGAGTTTTCCGGGAAAAACAGGCCATAGAATCCCTTTTTGAACTTTCCAATCAGATGGATTCAGACTAGCTGCTTCCAGTTTCAGACACACCTCGTCTCTTTTCGGAGCAGGAATTGGTGTGCTAACGTGCTGCAACAAACATAAATCAACTTTAAGATTCTGGTAGTTGAGATTGTGAAATGATTTCTTCTCAAAACTGCAATTTAGCAGATTAGAGAATGTCCACAAGCAAAAATCAAAACAGGAAGAAAAAAAAAGGCAGACAAATTAAAGAAGCAGAAAAGTTAAGAAACCTTCAAACCAGAAGCTCCTCCGCCATAACAGTTGTACTGAACTGCGTGCATGAGTTTGGGCGCCACCGGCACAGCTGCCATAACTAGAAACAGAGAGAATGAGATTGGCGAGACAGAAATTTTTGCAGCCCCATCAAGTGATTTATCAATTGTTGGACAACTTTGGTTCGTCAGATGAGTCAACGATGAGGTTTGAGCATTTTGTTTTGATTCAAGGGCAATTTCACACTAGTATGTATTGAATAAAGAAGAATAAAGAAAGCAATTGAATATCCTAAGTTTGTAATTTTGTGTGACATAAATCCTCACACATCAAGTTGTGAAGGTTGGGACAACATTGGTGCTGCGAAAACTGCTCTCAGGTTACTAATTTCTAGATGTTAGAATCCCTTTAGGCGGCCCTATTTTGTAACTCACATGCATCTATGGTTAGAAATCACTTTAGTGCACGAGCGACTAGATGCAGCACTCCTTCAGTGCAACACGGCGAAATCAAAATCCTCCAGCATATTTCTACGTGCTTGAGCCTTGCAGTAGTGTCCATGAAAAGAGGAAGAAATAGGAAATATACTAACATTTTCTTCTTTTCTATCTCAAAATCGGTACAAATTTCATTCTTATGCTTTAGGATGCACAAATATTACAATAAATTGAAGAGGTCTTTACAAACAATCAAGCATTCTTTGTTACATATTCAAACGCATCCTTAAAATTATTCCACATATCATTCACAATACGATAAACCATCTCCGAAAACCCCTTCGAAACCTCTGGATAATCAGTGAGCAACCCATCGACCGATTCAAGAGAAGTCTTCGTTTTCTCCACGAGACCTACAATCGCAGAAGTGGTAACGCCAGCAGAACCGGTGACACTTCCTTTCAGAAAATCAAAGAAAGTAGAGATTGTAGCACTTATTGCTTCCATTACAAGTCCCGCAAAGTACTCAGAACATGACCTGATAACCTCGGTGACTAGTTGCAATGTGCCATGGATGCCTTGGGTTGGTGTTCTGAATCCCTGGATCAATAACACGAGAAGATGAGCCATCGCAGAGAAGATCAAGCGTGTAACCAAGTTCGATATGAAGCTCAATGCGAAGAAGATGAGTTTGAGAAGGAACACAACCATCTTTGCTGATTGTTTCGAGTCTTCGGGGTTGCATTTAGAGTAGGAAGCGACTTGGTTTATTATATACTAGTTGTTTACCATTGGAGTGGTAAACCCTTAATTTTAATTTGTTGGCCGTAATTTTTTTAAGAAGCAGTTGTTGAATCGTTATCTTCCGGGAAATTGCAAAAAGTCACTAAGAAATATAAATGGAGCTTTCATATGACTGATTCTAACTAAATCTAATAGTAATTAACTGAATCAAATGGTTTCGATGTAATTGCTTACCCAAAACATAATCGAATCAAGTCAGGGTTATCAATTAATTAAATGAGTTGAAGTCTCACATACAACATGAACAATGAAGTTTCCTTAGGATACATTAAACGCGTTAGTACCGATCTGCGGATTAGGATCCAAAATCCAACTCAAGCATGAGAACTTTACTATCACACATATTACTAGTACATTATACCAAAGGCATGCATAGGAACCGAGAACATAGAATTCAGTTTAAGTAAAATTACCCATGTCACAATACCGGTACCTTCCGTCATCTAGGTCTAGTCTGTGATGGAAAAAAAGAGAGTGATTTCCCAAACACTTGAAGAGTGATTAAGGCGAGCACTCCATGCAATTTATCATGATACAGAATCTTTTGAAAAACCTCACTACACAGATCAAAAGATAGGATGAATGAGCGATTTTCTGAACTCCGCTTTACAATCCAATATACAACTCCACCCATGAATGCACCCCTGTTTTGCAACAAACTGACATCTTGTGAAACATTGGGAACTGCAACAATTTTTCTTCAAGAGTTCAATTAGGCTGTAAACCTCAACGCCAAGTTTCTTGCACCACCTCTGAATGCTCACCACCTTATAGTCGTTCGCCCCACCATGACACCCAAACCAGAGAGCAACCAAACTGCTTTTGGGCTGAATGAGGCCCTTGGTAAGTCTCTTGAGTTTTCTAATCGATGGATTCCAAAGGTATACAGGAGCAGAGGAGCCTTCGTGCTTTTAGCTTTTGTAACACCAGAGATACAAAGTAATTCATTGCAAGAACCATGAATGGTAAAATCAGGCTTGTCCTTAGGAGGCTCTAAATCCAAACACTAGGCAAATGTTTTAGCATCAAAGAGTGACAAGCAATTTAGCTTAGAATTGCTGATAAGCAGATAATCACAAGAACTTTTCGCAGCATTCCTTTCGAGATGGAGGTTTATGAAACTAGAGCTGCTGACTAAATTGTTCCAAGATTTGCACACACACATACACCGCAAAAGAGATTTCGCTGGTAATCAAACACTACTTCTTGCATGGATTTCTGGTTAAATTTGTGAGAATTGCAAAAGATAGGCCAAAAATCATTTCGTGGTACAACGATAAGAACTCTACAAAAATATGGCTAGTTATCAAAATTTCCCCAACGATCTTCCCATTAAATCTCCATAATGATTTTGTTGAATTATAAGTATTTGAGCTGAAAATGAATTAGAATAAAGCTTTGATTTAATTGGTGTACTCACTTATGCAAAGAATGCTAAGTGTAATGTTTTGTTTTTATGTGTAGAAGGCCTTAAGTGCCATGTGGGCTTAGATCCTAGTTATTAGTTAGATGAATGGTTGAGATCCCTTGATCTGATGAATTGATCCAGCTCAGCTTTTGTTAGCTGTAATATTCCCTACTGCATGTTTTGTGTGCAGAGGTGAGTGAGAAAATATTAATACAATTATGTGCTTCTCTGTGACTTATAGAGAGAGCAGCATTCATCCTTCAATCTTTTTCTTCTTTAGAACTCCATACCAAAATATCAATTTTACACTAACATGGCCTCAGAGCCAGGTTACGCTATTTAAAATCTGGGCGTAAATCTGTGAGGTCACCAAGCTCAATCAAAGCTCACGAAAGGTTTGCAAAGATGTCTGGATCTGGAGGCTCGGAAGTGAGAACTCCAATCTTCTCTGGCGAGAACTATGAGTTCTAGAGAATTAAGATGGTAACAATCTTCAAATCTCTCAGGTTATGGAATCTGATAGAAAAGGGATTGCCAACACCTGATTCGAAGAAGAAGAAGAAGAAGGAAGCTGAAGAGTCATCGGAAGACGACGGTGATGAAGAAATGATTGTTGTGCTCATGAGGGATGCAAAGGCTCTAGATATTATACAAAATGCAGTTTCTGATCAGATCTTTCCTAGGATTGCCAACGCCGACTCTGCCAAAATGGCATGGGATCTGCTGTATAAAGAATATCATGGTGGTGATCAGATTAGATCCGTAAAACTTCAGAATCTTAGATGAGAATTTGAGTATGTTAGAATGCGAGATGATGAGTCTCTATTTAATTATCTCACAAGGCTGAATGATCTAATTAACCAAATGAGAACATTTGGTGAATCTCTTTCTAATGAGAGACTTGTGCAGAAGGTTCTGATTAGTTTAAGTAAACCTTATGATTCGATCTGTTTGGTTATAGAAAATACAAAGTGTCTAGAGACTGTAGAATTGCAGGAAGTTGTTGCAATTTTAAAGAGCCGAGAACAACGGTTTGATTTGCACACTATTGATACTACTGGGAAGGCATTCTCATCCCTCACAGTGAGTCCAAAATGACAAAATAGTGGTGGATCTCAATCTGGTCCATCTCAGCTTCAGAAAAATTGGAATTCTAAAGGTAGAAAATGGGATTCGAGACCTAAGTTCCAGCATAAATTTTCTACAAATGCTGCTCAGAATGCATATTCCTCACAGTCTATGAATCAGTCAAGTACAAAACCACAGTGTAAGGTGTGCTCTAAATTTCACTTTGGTGAGTGTAGATTTAAGGGGAAGCCTAAATGTTACAATTGAGAGAGATTTGGACACTGGGCTAGAGAGTGTCCTGTAAGCAAACCAGTGCAAAGGCAAACAGTGTTAATCAAGTAGAGGTGACAGGGAATTTATTCTTTGCTAACAGCACCATCTCTGAATCTACTGTCAATGGTGAATGGTATATTGACAGTGGTTGTAACAATCATATGACTGGAAGTAAGAAGTTATTGGTTGATATAAGGAGGAATGTGGTAGGCAAGGTATAAATGCCAACGGGAGAACTTATGAATGTGGCTGGAATGGGTACTCTAGTGATTGATACTAGTAAAGGCAGAAAGTACATCAAAGAAGTAATGTATCTACCTGGATTGCAGGAGAACTTACTAAGTGTGGGGCAAATGGATGAGCATGGGTATTATTTGTTGTTTGGAGGTAAAATGTGCAGCATCTTTGATGGTCCCTCACTGGATTGCCTTGTAATCAAAGTAGAAATGAAGAGGAATAGATGTTATCCATTAGCATTATTACCTAATGATCAAGTTGCATTGAAAACAAGCTTATCTCGATCTACCTGGATCTGGCACAAGAGATTAGGTCATCTACACCAAAGGGGGTTAACGCAACTCAAAGAGAAAGAAATGGTTCATGGACTTCCAGAATTAGAAGAGGTTGATGAAATCTGTGAAGGATGTCAACTGGGAAAACAACATAGAGAGTGGTTTCCAAAGAATCAGGCATGGAGGGCAAGCAATCCACTAGAGTTAGTTCATGTTGACTTATGTGGGCCTATGCAAACTGAGTCCATTGCAGGTAACAAGTCTTTTATGCTTCTTGTAGATGACTACACAAGCATGATGTGGGTTTATTTCCTTAGGTACAAGTTAGATGCATTGAATTGTTTTAGAAAATTCAAGTCTATGGTAGAATTACAAAGTGGTTTTAAAGTGAACTGTCTGAGAAGTGACAGAGGATGGGAATTCATATCTGGTGAGTTTAACAAACTGTGTGATGATGAAGGCATTCAAAGGCAATTTTCTATGGCTTATACTCCACAGCAAAATGGAGTGGTGGAAAGGAAAAACAGAGCTATAGTTGAAATGGCAAAAGCCATGCTCCATGATAAAGGGTTACCTTATTATCTGTGGGCAAAATCTGTACACACAGATGTCTACATACTGAATAGGTGTCCTACAAGAGCTCTCGGAGATATAACCCCATTTGAAGCATTCAATGGGAGAAAACCAAGGATTACACATCTTAAAATCTTTGGTTGCTTGTGCTATGTGCATATATCAAGTGAATTGAGATAGAAGCTAGATGCCAAGAGTACCAAGGGTATCTTTGTAGGATATGCAACTTGTGAAAAATGGTACAGAGTGTATGATCCTATCAAGAAGAAACTTTTGTTGTCAAGGGATGTAGTATTTGATGAGGGTGCAGCTTGGAATTGGAAGGAGATCTCTGATACTCATGTAATTGTGCCTAATCATGAAGACTTATCTGAACAATCACAATTTTCATCACCTAACACAACTCTTGGAAGTCATGACTATATTCAGTCACCAAGATTGTCATCTTCTCATGAAACAACAGGTGATATAATTAGCAGTATGAAAAGGTCTCAAACATATGACCACACTCCACTGAAATGGAGAAATTTGGATGATGTTCTGGCACAATGCAATATGTGCATTGTAGAACCTAAAAAGTTTGATGAAGCTGCCAAAGATGAATCATGGATGAAAGCTATGGAAGATGAGTTGTCAATGATTGAAAAGAATGCAACATGGGAATTGGTAGATAGACCAATAAACAAGCCTATAATTGGTGTGAAGTGGGTGTTTAAGACTAAACTCAACCTTGATGGAACTGTGCAGAAGAATAAGGCACGGCTTGTTGCAAAAGGATATGCTCAAAAACCAGGGATAGACTATAATGAGACTTTTGCCCCAGTTGCTAGATTGGATACAATTAGGACTCTTGTTGCTTTGGCTGCACAAAAGAACTGGAAACTATATCAACTAGATGTCAAATCGGCTTTTCTAAATAGAGTACTAGAAAAGAAGGTCTATGTAGATCAGCCGGATGGTTTTGTAGTCAAGGGGAGTGAAGATAAGGTGTACAAGCTTCATAAAGCTTTGTATGGTTTAAAACAAGCACCAAGGGCCTGGTATAGTGAAATTAACTCCTATTGTGTGCAGTGTGGATTTGTTAAAAGCCAAAGCGAAGATACTCTCTACACCAAAGAAAAGGGAGAAGAATTCCTAATTGTTTCACTCTATGTTGATGACATTGTGTATACTGGGAACAGCAATGTGTTATTGAATGAATTCAAGGAGGACATGAAGATCAAATATGAAATGACAGACTTGGGACTTCTTCACCATTTTCTTGGCATGGGAGTTATTCAAACTCACTCAAGCATTTTTATTCATCAAAGGAAATATACAGTTTCCTTGTTGAGTAAGTTTGGGCTAAGTGAGTGCAAATCTATGGCCACACCTCTTGTCCCATCTGATAAACTGTGTAAAGATGATGGTAGTGGACCAGCAAGTGAGGAACAATACAAAAGAATTGTGGGAAGTTTACTATACCTTACTGCCACTTGACCAAACATAATGTATGTTGCTAGTCTCCTTGCCAGATTCATGCACAGTCCCACAAATAAACATTTTGGTACTTCTAAAAGAGTGCTAAGATATATTAAAGGTACCTTGGATTATGGATTGGAATATGTGAAAGGAAAGAATGCAATGCCAATTGGGTTTTGTGATAGTGATTGGGGAAGATCAGCACAAGCCATTTGGCTTAGATTCGTGCTTGAAGATTTTGGTGAGTTACAAACTGAAGCAACTCCAGTGCACTGTGACAATACAGCTGCAATTGTAATCACTAAAAATCCGGTTTTCCACCAGAAAACCAAACACATCAACAGAAGGTATCATTTCATTAAGGATGCACTTCAAGAAGGAATAATTGACTTGGTGTATTGTCCAACAAATGAGTAGGTGGCAAATATATTCACTAAGGCTTTAACCAATGATCGATTCAACTATCTTAGAGACATGCTTGGTGTGAAATCAGCTCAAAACTTAAAGGGGAGAGTTGAATTATAAGTATTTGAGCTGAAAATGAATTAGAATAAAGCTTTGATTTAATTGGTGTACTCACTTATGCAAAGAATGCTAAGTGTAATGTTTTGTTTTTATGTGTAAAAGGCCTTGAATGCCTTGTGGGCTTAGATCCTAATTATTAGTTAGATGAATGGTTGAGATCCTTTGATCTGATGAATTGATCCAGCTCAGCTTTTGTTAGCTGTAATATTCCCTACTGCACGTTTTGTGTGCAGAGGTGAGTGAGAAAATATTAATACAATTATGTGTTTCTCTGTGACTTACAGAGAGAGCAGCATTCATCCTTTAGTCTTTTTCTTCTTTAGAACTCCATACCAAAACATCAATTTTACACTAACAGATTTTGTGTGTCACAAAAAAAAAAAAAAAAATACACACACATACACAAATCACCAAACATTATTCTGTTGCACATGAATTTTATAAAATCCCAAGATATTTTGCGTCATTAAATCTCCACAATGATCTTCCCATTAGCATAGCCATCAGTTCTCCTAGCCCAAGCATCTTCAGCATTGCTCAGATGATGCTTAGAGTCGATCACCATCTTGAGTTTTCCTTCCTTCATCAACTCAACAAGATAGTCCAGGTTCTCACGTTTCGGATTTATGATCATCGGCACCAGCTGCTTCTTTGAAAAGTGCGTCTTTGTAGAGTAGTAGTGATCAGGGTACTTGCACCGAAAGTAAGGTCTATAACCTTCCCATTCGCACTCAAATTCGGCTCAAAAGTTGACCGTGGAATGCCTGTTGATGCACAGTGAATCACAAAATCATATTTCCGACCAGAAGGGCTCTTGAGAGATGCCCCATCCGGGGTCTTGTAGTCAAGAACCTCATCTGCCCCTAAGCTCTTGACAATGTCAACAGTACGAGCTCCACAAGTGGCGGTAACATGAGTGTTTCCAAGCTTGGCTAGTTGGACTACATAGTGACCGACGCCGTCAGAGGCACCAGTGATCAATATGTTCTTGAGCTGGCCAGTTCCGTCAAGTTTGATCCCGGCTGCTTGGGTTAGAGCCTGGTGAGCTGTGAGGCCGGAACTAGGAAAGCCTGCACCTTCAGCTGCTGAAACCTAGCTGCTGTCAATTTCTCACTGGAAGCAGCAAACTCAGCCAGTCCACCTATTCTACAAACATGTATGGCAATATGACAACTGATCACACGAAGTGAGGCATCATAGATAATAGACTCACTCAATTGAAGCTCCCTTTATATCAGTAACCACAAAAACTTGAATATATATTAAGATGGAGGATTGCGCAATATTAGCTCCTCAGAAATTGTTTTTTTTTTTCTTTCGAAACTTACTATAAAATTGAGCATTGCAACAACTTTGTCACCGGCTTTTAACTTTTCTACTCCTCCAACCGTTACAACCTCTCCGGCCACATCACAAGGTGTTCCGGATAATTTCATCAGCCAAAGTTCACAAGCCAACCAATTAGCCCATGACTCAAAGACATTGAGTTCATAGATCGCAAAACACATTGAATCAACAATCAAGTGGAAATGTTGATAAACATACACAGATAAGTCGTATGCATAAACTAATGATTGGTTTATACAGATCAAAAATCCTTAATTGAGTGTCAAAACTGATCACTCTTTACTACATTAGCTGTGACATCCCACATCGCCCAGGGGAGTGATCCTTATATGTATATTCTCATCCCTACCTAGCACGAGACCTTTTGGGAGCTCACTGGCTTCGGGTTCCGTAGGAACTCCGAAGTTAAGCGAGTAGCACGCGAGAGCATTCCCAGGATGGGTGACCCATCGGGAAGTTCTCGTGTGAGTTCCCAAAAACAAAACCGTGAGGGCATGGTCGGGGCCCAAAGCTGACAATATCGTGCTATGGTGGTGGAGCGGGCCCGGGAAGTGGTCCCCCCGGGCCGGGATGTGACAATTTGGTATCAGAGCCTAACCCTGGTCGCATGTGTGCTGACGAGGATGTTAGGCCCCTAAGGGGGGTGGATTGTGACATCCCACATCGTTCATGGGAGTGATCCTTATATATATTCTCATCCCTACCTAGCACGAGGCCTTTTGGGAGCTCACTGGCTTCGGGTTCCATAAGAACTCCGAAGTTAAGCGAGTAGCGTGCGAGAGCATTCCCAGGATGGGTGACCCATCGGGAAGTTCTCGTGTGAGTTCCCAGAAACAAAACCGTGAGGGCGTGGTCGGGGCCCAAAGCGGACAATATCATGCTACGGTGGTGGAGCGGGCCCGGGAAGTGGTCCCCCCGGGCCAGGATGTGACAATTTGGTATCAAAGCCTAACCCTGGTCACGTGTGTGCCGACGAGGATGTTGGGCCCCTAAGGGGGGTGGATTGTGACATCCCACATCGTCCAGAGGAGTGATCCTTATATGTATATTCTCATCCCTACCTAGCACGAGGCCTTTTGGGAGCTCACTGGCTTCGGGTTCCATGGGAACTCCGAAGTTAAGCGAGTAGCGCGCGAGAGCATTCCTAGGATGGGTGACCCATCGGGAAGTTCTCGTGTGAGTTCCCATAAACAAAACTGTGAGGGCGTAGTCGGGGCCCAAAGCGGACAATATCATGCTACGGTGGTGGAGCGGGCCCGGGAAGTGGTCCCCCCCCGGGCCAGGATGTGACAATTTGGTATCAGAGCCTAACCCTGGCTGTGGTGTGCCGACGAGGACGTCGGGCCCCTAAGGGGGGTGGATTGTGACAGCCCACATCGCCCAGGAGAGTGATCCTTATATGTATATTCTCATCCCTACCTAGCACGAGACCTTTTGGGAGCTCACTGGCTTCGGGTTTCGTAGGAACTCCGAAGTTAAGCGAGTAGTGCGCGAGAGTATTCCCAGGATGGGTGACCCATCGGGAAGTTCTCGTGTGAGTTCCCATAAACAAAACCGTGAGAGCGTGGTCAGGGCCCAAAGCGGACAATATCGTGCTATGATGGAGCGGGCCCAGGAAGTGGTCCCCCTGGGCCGGGATGTGACATTAGTTGACCGGAAGAGTTCAAGATACTATATATGGTTTTAAGTTGTAATTGTTGACTGGAGTGTCAAACATTGAAAGGTTCAGAATTTAGAGAGCGAATAGTTCGGGGTATCAACAGGTCGTGTCATTTTTATTGATAAAATATTCGTCGAACAGAGTTACTCATGTAGACATCAGATCCTATAATCGTGTGACTTTCGAATTGTGTAACATGTTGTGTCTAAAATTATCACACATAGCGAATGCCTATCAAATTCATTGCCTTGGGTCCTAAGTTTACTTATTCCACCAAGTAATCTCATGCATAAACTAGCAAACCACCATCCCATAGAAAGGGTGAAAATTGACTGGGAATCAAAACTACGTTTTATTTATAACCATGATATACACTATACAATAGAAAGTCACCGGGTACTTCCATGGCAGAGCCAAAAAGCGGAGTACGAAATCCTTGCTATTTACAAAGATAATTAACCCAAACCATATTCGGGAAAAAAAAACAACTAACCATATCTACTAATCAGTTCTCCTTAAGCTCATATACTGTCCCAATGCATTCTTCGGTGTCCCAGAGGAATGAACCAAAGGCGACAGCCTCTAGAACCAGCCTCTTCAGGCTTGAATACGAAGTTAAGATAACTTCATCGGTCTCGGGCGAACCCATGCTCTCATCATCGCCAAAGAGTGCACAACAGTGATTCTTAATTAAATTCACAGCCACCTTGGATCTCAGTTTTGCGCATCTCTGAAGTGTATCAGGATCAAACCCCATCACATAACACCTCAACTCTCCATGAGTCTTCTCCTGCCTACTTGACCCTTGAAACTTTGTTTGAATGTTGCCAATGCGGCCAAAGAGAAGATTTTTGTTTCCATTAGGACACATTTCCAGAGATTGAAGAGAGGTTCTGTGATTCAGAGGAAGGTCTTGGCTCTCCAGAGTTAGAATGCGATCCAGGCTATGTCTCAATAAGGCAGATTTCAGAAAGTAACCATATAAGATGGAAGCCACATATGCTTGACCAAGTGTTTGACGCGTGATCTTTGTCATTGCCCAATTGTCTGTGACGCTAGACTTTGCTCTCAAGCCAATGACTGTGCTTACATGTTCCCTTATCATCTCCAAAACGTCCATGCTGTAAAGGGACTCTAGCTCCCAATCCTTTGAAGGCCATATCTCCAGTCTCCCATTGTAAATGCATCTAGAGAGCTTAGGAACCAAATGAACTTTGATCTCGGAAAACTTGTAAAAGACTAAGAGGTACATGAAATCTTCCACAACAGTCTCACACTCCTGCTCCTTCAGTTGTGCAATCCTCCTGGCATTTCAGTAATCTATTAGGTCAAAGAAATAGATATGATTCTAAGGAAATCTAATTGGAAATTCCACATACGAGAGCTTCAACCCACCAAGAACTTACAAGGATTCGTTCACCAATTTACTTACGCTAATAGGGTAAGGGTCACTAGGCAAGAACACCCAGCAACATTACTGCAGTCACCGCCTGCCTATGTGCACAGGTAAAAAGTGCATGTTAGGCATAGCAAGTGCATTCACAAATGCCCTACCCAAAGATCATCATTGTCGTTCCTACAACGACAAATTTAAAAGGTAACAACAAAGAAAGCAACAATTTCCTTATTGATGAACTAGCTTTCGCATATCATTATAAACCACAGGGCAATCGAGCCCTTCATATGAACATAGTGATTTCCTAACTAAGATACAACAAAGGAACCTCTCCATCCTCCAACACCGTAAATCATAGTCAATTATGAGTCTATCCATCTATCGTCCAAGCAGAATTTTGAACAAAGCAAAAAGGAAAAGGAAGAAACAAAAAACAAAACTTTGTAGAATAGCTCTTAGGGTAGTGACTTTCACACTCCGGTTTTATCCTTCTGCACTTCACCTGTCTTTCTTTCCGTCCCTAATTCACCCTTTGAATTATTCAATCCAAAGGCTAGACAAACAGGGAGGAGTGCATGGGGAGAAACGGGGATTACAAAAATCACTACCGCAGCTTATATTACATAGCATACTAAAAAGCAGCACTTGATCATCTTGGTAGAGCATTAAATTACAGTACGCCGAAAACCCATCATGTTCATTACAAATGCTTACGAAAAAAAATAAAAAGTTACCCTTTTTTACTCATTAGGAGATGAGCAGTTAGAGGGATTAGAATTTAGATTCTAGTAATTTTTTCAGTTAAATTGCTTAAACATCAAATAAAAAAGTACCAACTAAAAAGTTTCAATCTGTACGAGAAAAATCAGAAGGAAAAAAACACATTAATTGGGAAAAATAACTGTAAAAATAGCACATTTACATGTTCATATGAAAACAGAGAAGTGATATTTCAATATCTACCCAGAAAAAAATTAACGAATAAATAAATAAAGCGACGAGATTTGGGCAAATACCTATGAAGGCAGGCTTCATGAGAGGCGGCGCTGCGAGACGCACGAGAGTGAGCGAGTTCCCGATCATCGGCCAACTTCTTCAGCTCCTGAGCCACGGAAAGGTGGAACAGCCGCGGATGGTTCTGCAAGACGGTGCAGAGGTCCTTTCCGGGTCGGGTCCGCGGGTCGAGCGGCGAGTTGAGGCTGCTGAACTCGCAGTGGCTCGCCCCGGCTCCGGCGACGACGGTCAACGGCCTGAAGAACCGATTTGCGGTCGGCGATTGGACGGCGGAGCGGGGCGGGGCGAAGGCGGGGGTTATACAGAGCTTGACGGTTGAGAGCGGGGAGAGACAATGGTCCATCAACGATGGCGGATTTTGAGAGTGGGAGTGAAAGTTGAGAGCTGTTTTTTTTTTAAGGGGAAGAGGAATGATATATATGGAAACTTTGGATAGGATTGTCAGAGTGGTTGAGTCAGAGAGGGAGAGGGATTGGGCGGCTGCGATCGGTAGTAGTGTTGGGTTGGGACACGTGGCGCGATCCTAACCGTCCGTGTTATACCGATGTAAGAAAAGATTGAAGGTTTAGGTTGTTATTTTTTCATACTTCATATTGTAAAATCAGTAATATTTAACAAGCCAAAATTTCGTTTCACAATGTTATTTGAACTCGATTAAATTTTTGTAGAGAAAGGATAAGCGCGTTTATAAGACTTTTATGCGGTTTAATTGTAACCAGAGAAATTCTTCCGCCCATCAATCATGGCAAGTAAAATGTATAACTCATTATTTTATTCGTACAAACCTCAATTCAAATGTGTCGTTCATATGAGTCAATTAAATAACCTAAATGGTTCGACTATCAAACATAAAAATTTATACATAACTAAGTATCAATTTCTTAACGAGTATATATTATCATCACTATATGTTAGCCGAAGTTGATAAGTACTACTCTAAATTGCACAAAACACTATAATTTGATATCATCATTTGTTTCATTCCAATTAAAAACATATGTAATTTTTTTAATTAATATACTTGAATATACACGTATCAAATTTATCATACACGTTAGTGTAATACTTGAAATAATAACATCACATGGCAATATTAGAGCTAACGCAAAGACTTTCCAAATTTGAGATATTCCCTAGTACCTCCACTGGTCAATGGAACAAATATCACAGGATGGTTGGTATTCATTGATGTTTGAGGAATAAGCAAATCGAGGATAATGTATGGCCCACAAGCACATTGGTTTGCTGTGGACCCTATGTGTTTGTATATGTTGATTCCACCACGTTGACCAATGACCGCTCACTTAACCTCAATTATTAATTTTTGATAAAGATTAGGATAAGTCGCTTTATTAAGTAGTAAAGTTGTTGTGAGATGGGAAGTAATAGTATAATAATCAATGGGTGATAAATCGTTAGACCTAACCCAATTCTTTATCATTTTTGTGTTTTTTGAGTTGTACTCAACTGCGGGTAATGCTTTCTTTTTTTTTTCTTTTTTTTTAAGAAGAATCGGTAGTTTTAATTGAAAGGAAAATTAACAAAAATAATTTGAAAATTTTAACTTTTGATCAAAATGACAAAATAAAGGTGTAAATAAACAGTATCAAGAGTGACTTTTTAGGCTAAAAATATTTTTAACGTTAAAAGTGAATAATACTATGAGTGTTTTATTAAAACTCCCTTTATTGAAATATCAAAGAGAACATAAGTCTTGGTTGAAGCACACCCAAATAGAATCTCGGGGTTTCTCAAACTAAATAATTGAGTTACTCTGAGATACACTTAGCTTGGCTAGGCGATTCGTCACACCATTATAAGATAAACTACCGGTAATGTTATGAAGACTAAATGTGTAAACTAAATTAAGAAAAGTTGATGATTGCGATTATTACTTAATATTGATTAACGTACTTATTTTTTAGGGTTGTTTAGATTTAAGCCCTTACAACTCTAAAACTCAAGGCAAAACCCACGTATATTAAAACTACCTAGCATTAAGGGAATAAGATTCTCTTTCCTCTATCTGAATTTTCTTTTTTCGCTCTTTATAAAAGTAACACAAGGAGTCATAATTCTTCAATAATTAAATTCGGAATTGTCACATCCCGGCCTGGGCTCTCACCACATCCTGGGCTCGACTCTACCGTAGCACGATATTGTCCGCTTTGGGCCCCGACTATGCCCTCACGGTTTTGTTTCTAGGAACTCACACGAGAACTTCCCAGTGGGTCACTCATCCTGGGATTGCTCTCGCGCGAACTCGCTTAACTTCGGAGTTCCTACGGACCCGAAGTCAGTGAGCTCCCAAAAGACATCGTGCTAGGTAGAGATGGGAATATACATATAAGGCTTACAAGATCCTCACCCTTAGGCGATGTGGGATCTTACAGAAATCCTCTCTTTGATTGTAGTATATATTATAGGAATGTAATTTTTAATTATAAGTTGTGTAGGATTCCTATCTAAATAGGGATTAATATAACCTATATATGTTGTAATATTTTTCTAACTCAACCGTGTTGAAAACTCATATAGAACACAAATCCAAACTGCTAGAGATACCTCAAGAAGTATACTCATAGGCATTTCAAATACAAAGTCATTCATCTTGCTCCTTGTTAGCATGGTAGTGCTAAACTCTAGAGTCGAAGCTGAAAGGAACCGCATTGACCTCGGAGTCCTCGACCCATGCAAAAGACCGGGAGGGCTACATCCTGGTTGTAAGGCCATCTCCAATCGAGGGTTGGCCAGAGGGCTTGTTTTAGCCCTCTGGCCCTCCAAGATATTAATATTTTAATAAATAGTACAAGACCATATTTGCCTCCATCTCCAACCGAGGGCCAAAGGGCTCGTTTTAACCCTGTCATAAAAAATCGTTTCCAACCGAGGGCCAAACATAATTTATTATTTAAATTTAAAAACTACTACAACTTAAATTCAAATCCAATGGCTAAGTGACGTCAAAAAAATATAGGAAAAACATAGAATTTAAAAAAAAAAATATGAACCAAATTTTGTAAAATAGAAGTTATAGGAAAAAAAATAGAATTTAAAAAAACTTTGAAACAAATTTTGTAAAATAGAAGTTATAGGAAAATTTTTGTCAAAGAAAAAAAATTAAATAAAACTGTAAAAAAAAAATTCAAAATTAACGGCTATCTGACGTCAGCTAGCCGTTGGATTCAAAATTTTGTTTAAGGATTCCTGTCAGATATAACCGACAGGAAATCCGACAAAAAAAATAAAAAATTATGGCCAGCCTAGGGCTGGCTGGAAGGGGCCAGCCCTTTGACTCTTTGGCCCTTTGAGATTCCGTTGGGCCCACGAGTCCTCTGGCCTAATCCTTGGTTGGAGACGATTTTCGGACTATTTTCGGCCCTTGGACCCTTCGATTGGAGATGGCCTAATGGTAACGCCAAAAGTCCTCCCCAGCCCGCGAACCCCTATAACCGCGGTTGCTCAAAGATTTTTTGGCGTCGCGGTGGTCATGATTAGGGTCATAATCACAAGGGTTAATTGACGATAAAGAAGCTGATTTAGGTGGATGAAGATTGTGGGGAAACATTATTTTACAAATTTATGTAGCAACTATTAGGTTTTTTTTTTTTTTTTTTTAAGGAAACGTTTTTATCTACACTAAATGAAAGAATGGTGAGTTTAACAACTATTACGTACTTTGTTTCTATTATATAACGAGAATAAGGGTCTTACTTGGTGAGAAAACCCTTGGGGTGTAATACTATTATGTGTATTGTATAACAAACGTTATTGGAAAAAAAAAAAAAGTAAAGTATTCTACTTCCTATAATGTAGTATAAACATGGACATCCATGACTGAAGCCTAACATTCCATAGAGATCGACGATAATTTCATGTATGAATTTATATTTAACGTGAATTTTTGTTACTCGATTTTATAACAGCATCATACCCTTGACATTGGCCAAACCATTTAATCATATTTTAAATTGTTGTTTTTTGTCAATTGCACCTAATCAAGAAATGTTTATCCTTATTTTGTGTGTTCATCTAAGTTGGCTACTGCAACGTTGTTTATCCCTACTTTCTTTTCAAAAAATTAAAAAAAAAACTTCGTTATATATGTAATATGTAGTATGTTTTTTTTTTTTAAAGTATGTAGAATGTTGATCTCTAATAATAACAACAAAAATGACCTAAAAGGCATTATAGTTGTAAGATATAGAGCAATTTTTATAACTCGAATACACTGCCTACACAAACCCCCTGTTACACTTTCACTTCTTTCCACATGTATTTACTATTTTGTAACTGCTACGTTACATCTCAAGGCGAAGAGCATAATGCAGTGCATGCATAGAGATCCTAATTAAAACTTGGAACTTAAACCTCATGTTTTCTTCTTACTGTTTCTGTGGAGATAATTACTCAACTATTAAAGTTAAAATTTGAAACTTAACCCTCATGTTTTCACTTCTTTCCACATGTAACTCCTATTTTGTAACTGCTACCTTACCTCTCAAGGTCAAGAGCAAATAAAACCCTAGACAAAGTTCATATTTATGGCCAGTGTCTTATGCCAATACAGAAACACAACTAAGGGCATTTCAAACATGAAGTCAATAATCTTCTGCTTGCTCCTTGTCAGCATGGTGGTGATGAAAAAAGGAGTGGAAGCTAGGAAAAAATTCATCGAAATCGAAGCTGCCGACCCCTGTAGAAGACCAGGAGGGTGGCATCCTGGTTGTCCTACTCTTCCTAAACCCTCTAGGCCCTATACCCGTGGTTGCTCAACAATACTTCAGTGTCGCCATGGCCAGAAGAGAGGTTAATTATGTTCTATCTTAGTGCTAGCTATGCAAACATAATGAAATTTTAGTAAGGGAGCCTATATGTGGAAAACATTGCCATGCATTTTGACGTAGGATCTTTGATACAGGTGGACCGAACGTAGGAAGACCACTCTCTCCAGAAGGTCCAATTTTATGGTGACATGAAGCCTTGAAAGTTATATAGTTTGAAGTTGATTCCACGAACCACCATCATCAGATTTCATGAATTCATTGGAAATAAGAAATTGTCATGCCCTTAAAACTTTTTATTCTTTCTTTCAGAAATTATATTGTCATCTTTTCGTTTATATACAAAAATTGTCATCTTAAATAAGATGGTTTTTTTGCACATGATGGAAATATTTAAATATAAAATGTATCATTTGATTTGATAAAATAAAAATTATCCTAAGATTAAATATAACCATTTTCTTGGTTTTCTAGTCACATACGTCATTGGACAATAGTTTACATATCATGGGTTCACCGTCACGTGACATCACGAGCCAATAAAACAAAGACATTTAGACAAAAATAACTTACACATGCCTTTATTTCATTAGCACCGGATGCCACTGTGACAGTCCCTTCAATGATTAAACATGAAGAAGGAGACATGTCTTATGCAGAGGAATAGGATCCTCTCCAGATCATCTTTGTGGGGATCCAGAGAATCAATCAATCGTGTTCATTCATCGTACATCGTGCGGTTAAAAGTTATTTAAAATTCAAAATTTAAAATTAAATATAAATAGTACCTAATAAAAATTAACTGCACGATATACGATGAACATACACGATTAATTGATCTTCGGATTCCCACCAAAAGGATAATATTAGCCGATTTTAATATTAAGGTAGAATCTCTCTTAGTGCAACTTATTATACGGAATTTGGCTAATGGGAGACATGTATTATGACGATATCAAGAATTGACCCAATTTTCAATAGAGAAATATAACAAATACATTTTTTTACTCCTACACGCCTTTATTTAATCATGATTGTGTTTTAATTATTATTTATTCAATAATTATAGCCTATTGTAATTTCTACCACAATTCCCTTTCGAGACTTGTTATTGGCACTAAAAAAATCTCGTTTAGATCTTCAAACTTTCTATTTAGAAAGAAAAATACACTTATGAAGAGTGTAGAATGAGATTTTTAGAGTGCTAACAACAGTTTTCTTTCCTTTTATACTTTTTCTATTTCAGTTACAATATTCTATAACGACATCACACTTGAGTTTGTTTGGTTCGAAAAATCCTACTACAAATTTAGGGTTTGTTTGGAAGTGCTTTTAAAATGGCTGAATGTGATTTTGGTGAAAATGTTTTTGGAACCAATTCTTAGTAAAAATGCAAGTGAATCCTTGAAAAACACTTGAAGTACTTCCTGTAGCAAGCCAAAAATATTTTTTTCTAAAAGCACTTTCATTTATAAAAAATATTTCCCGATATTGTAATGAATTGAGAATTTTTTTTGTTTGGAATTGAGATTTTACGTGTAATTGCCATGCATTCTATGCTTCCACCATATCGTTGACACAGAGATAAGTGCTCAACCATTGACATGTAACCCATGGCCTTTATATAGTAGTCTGTTATGTAACTGCTGCATATACCTCTCAAGATCAACAACTGAAACCATAGAAACAAACACAAATATCTGTTAAAACCCATTGTTTCTAACTCAACCATGGCGAAAACTCATATAAATTGATAGTCTTCTGCCAAGAGTGAACGTACAAATACAAACTATTAGAGATACATTTACAAATAATACTCATGGGCATTTCAAACATGAAACCATTCATCCTCTGCTTGCTCCTCGTTAGCATGGTGGTGCTAAACTCCGAAGTCAAAGGTGAAAGGAACCGCATTGACCCCGGAGTCCTCGACCGATGCAGAAGACCAGGCGGGCCACATCCAGGTTGTTACCATGAAACCGAAGGTCCACGCAAACCCATAAACCCCTATAACCGAGGTTGCTCAATAATTCTTCGGTGTCGCCATGGTCAGGATTAGTGTCATAATCACAAGGGTTAATGACGATAAAGGAAGTGATTTAGATGGATGAAGATTGTGGGAAAACATTTGCATATTTTTGTAGCAACTCTCACGTACTTCGTTTCTTTTTTATAACGACAATAAGGGTCTTTCTTGGTGAGAAATCCTTTGGGGTGTATTATGTGTATTGTATAAAAAACCTTATTGAAAGGGGATTGTTATTAGCACTCCAAAAATCTCATTATACGCTCCAAACTTTCTATAATAGGAAAGAAAAATACACTAGTGAGGAGTGTAGAATGAAATTTTTGGAGTGTCAATAACACTTCCCTATTGAAAACTGAAAGAAAAAGTATTCTACTTCCTATAATGTAGTATAAGCACGGACATCTATGACTAAAGGATAAAATTCCGTATGGGTTTATCTTACGAATTTGTATTTAATGTGAACTTTCCAGCCATTGATTCGATTTTTGGCTAATAGGGTTTAGATTTGTGAATCACCTTCCAACGTGTACATATTAGATACCAAAATTTCTTAGTACAAACATAATCACGGAAGTTGTCGGGGTAATATAGCCGATTTTAATATTAAGGCACAATCTCTCTTACTGCGACTTATTATACGGAATTTGGCTAATAGGAGACACGTATTATGATGATATCAAGAATTGATCCAATTTTCAATAGAGAAACATGACGTTTAATATAGGTTTATCTTACGAATTCGTATTTAGAGTGACAATCTAGCTATCGATTCGATTTTTTGCTAACAGGGTTTTAAATTTTTTAAACAAACATAATCACGGATGTTGTCGGGATAATATTATCCGATTTTGATATTAGGGCAGAATCTTATAGTCTTGTTGCGACTTATTCTCCGGAATTTGTTTATGAAAGCTGGAGTTTGTAAAACTAGTTTGTGTACTTAAAGGCCCAGCAAGACAAGGAAAAAGGATTTAGCCCAAGTAGGGAAGGCATTCAACATAGCCTCCAAAAAGGAAAACAAGTTTCCACCCCTAGATTGTTTACCTTTTTTTTAATTTAATTATCTAAAGGTTAATGCTAATCAAAATGTATTAAGCGATGATCATGTGGTAATCATAATGTTACGTCATCTTTGAATGAATTCCAATGTGATAATCCAAATAACAGTCAAATGAACATTGGATTTGAAATGGCAAATAACATAATTGAAGTCCACTCAATGCAGCAGCAGAAACACACTTTCGGTGAGCATTCATGATGTGCTATCATGTTGGGAAGAAATATATATAAAGACCGAGCACGCAACACTGATAGCGTCTGTCTCAAATCAACAACGCATTTTGACATGTGTTTTTAGTTTTTCACGTTGTAATACAGATAATGCACGTTATGTGTTTTAATTTTTGCATATAGCGGTGCTTATTGAATTTGGAATATTAGTGTAGAATTGCATAATATTTAGGTCAAGTAGTACTCACCTTTTGATTTGGCCGAATCAAAAGATAACACGTGTTACTTGTTTTTAAAAGTCCCAAACAAAAAACAAAAAAAACATATTCATTATTGTTTAAAACAGTAAAACATGTGTTCAAATATTATTGGATTATGGGTATATAGAATAAGAGTATTATCCCACAAAACTATGATGAGACTCGGTTGCAACAGAGACAATGTGTTGTCAATACAATTCTATCTTGTGTCTAAAACACTAGTCATGCGAATAAGGCGATATTGTAGTTTTGTAAACACAAACGAAATATATCCGAGTTACAGCGCAGATTCTCCTTTACAATGGGGGTCTCGCTCGCTCAGAACATTGCATGACAAGCACTAGGACCATGCGCAAACGAGCGCAAACAAAAAGTGTAAAAAATGGAGAGAAATCTCCATAGCCAATATAAATATTGCAATAATACTAAGAAAGCCAAGGGAAAGTACAAGGAAAAAGAAGAACAACGGTCACAGTAGGAGCAGAAATATAGCCTTCGGATGGAAAAGAATCCAAATGTGGCTCACTTGGGTGAGTGACCATTTTTTGATCTAAAACTTGTACTACTAACTAAAAGGTCACTCTTTTGAGAAGAACTAAATGATACGCTCTATAAATCATCTAAATCTTAAGTAGATTAGATCACAAGAATGAAGGGGGAACCCAAAACAACTGTCCCAAGAAAAAAAATTTCAGCTTATTCACGGAAAAGAGACCGTCATGCTGCCATTGTATCCGTCGTCGCTCATGGTTTGGCACCGGGGAACTTGCAGGATCCATAACCTGAAACAGAGAAGGAGAATACGCATAAGAAGAAGCATAACACAATTGCACTTGAAAGGACTTGTTTGAACAATATGCCCTAAAATTTGCATACAACTAGGAATAATTAATAAACAGAGGTTTTTTTTTTCTTTTTTACAACGTAGGATGCATTTTCCGAGATGCGAGTGGCCGGTTGATTGGTACAATGCAATCAATTGACCACTCACATCCTCTATGCATACAAGTTCGAATTCCCTTCCTGTAATTTAAATCGGAGTAGCGTATCACTAGAAGAAAGAGAAAATTTGTACTTACTTGGATCCTTGATGGTTTGAGTAGCGAGCCCGCCAAAGTAACAACTCCCACCAGCCTTCCTAAACTGAGCCCAATACGCGCTAAACGCATAGCTCGCGTGCCAAGCCAACGAATCCGGTTTAAAGCACTTCCCTCCGGGTTGAATCGGGTTACAAGTTTTATTCCCCTGCGAGCAGGCGTACGATAGGGCCGACGCCACCGCGCTCTGATTGGCTCCCTTCGCCACCATGCACCAAATCGGCCCCTTATACGGCTCGTTATTCATCGCCACCGGCAACGGCCCGTACTCCGAATCGGGCGTCTTCCCGCTTAAGTCAATCGGGTACACATTCGACCCGTTTGGGTATAGAAAGCCGAAATTCCGCTCCGTGCTGGGACCCGGTTTGGTGTTCTCGTTGAATAGAGCAAAGACGAAGCTCGGGAGCACTGCACCAGGTCGGGCCGGCGTCCCCACCGGTGGTTTCGCGTTGAATTTTTTTACAACGTTTCGGTTGTAAGTGGCGGCGTTGCGGATGTTAGCGCCAATCTGGTCATAGTCGCCGCCGCTGGGCCAACCAGTTTCGGCTATCCAAATGCGGGTATCAGGGTACCCGAGTCTTTTCATCGCGAAAATCAAAGCGTCCACCATTTGGTCGAAGAGATTGTGGTAGGTTAAGCCGGAAGCCGGGTCGGTGACCGTAATGTTCTTGGATTCCAAGAGAGCGTAGCCCAAATCGATGTGGGTCGGGTCGGAGGACCAGGGGAAATACGGGTACACGTCGACGAAGAAGAAAGACTTGGTTTTGTTGATGAATTTCAACATGGGTTGGATGACCGAACCCGAAATATCGGACCGAAACGTGCCGTTCGAAGGCGGAAACGACGATTCAAGGATGTCCATAGCCAATGGGGTTCCGACTTTCACCTTTGTAATCCGGTGGGTCTTCAGAGCAGCTTTGATTTTCCGCATTGCGGGTACGAGATTGAACCAGATTTGCTTATCGGGTTGGCTGAGGATTTCGTTTCCGACGAGGAGGTACCGAATCAGGGTCTCCGGGTAGAAGGGTACGACGTTGACGTGGACCCATTGATCGGCGAGAGTTTGATTGGAGGAGATGTTGTTGATGAGCTCGTTGGGGACCATGATGGAGACCTGGAGATCAGTGTTGCGAAGGGCGGTGAGGATTTTGGGGTTGGCGTCGTAGAGCTTGACGCGCTTCGCATTGAGGGATTGGATGAGCTTCACCGACTGCGACGGAGATGGGAGGTTGTTGCCCAGCTGGCCGTAGTTCACACCCACCTTGGCGGCGAGCTCCGCACCTGAAAAAATCAAACGGGGTTAGAGAAAAACACCAATGAACAAAACCCATGTCACCATTTTTGAGATTTACAGGAAGAAACTTACTGGAAATGGAAGCTGAGAGGCAGAGGATGAGCACGGGAAGAAGACCCAGCTCCATTTTTGTAGGTTTTGAGCTGCTAGAGTAAAAAGAGAGAAACTTTCTGTATTTGTGAGTTTTGGAGCTCAAAGATTGGATATTTGAGGAAAAATCAGATATAAAATGAAGGAACTGGAGCACTGAGCTCCTGCTGCTGCTATTGGCCATTGTATTAAAGGGGAGTCAGATGTTGCAGGGTTTTCGAGGATTGGGAATATAACCTTATTGAAAAAAGAGAAAAGGAAAGAGGGAAAAGGCAAAGACAGAGTACGGAGACGGAATATCAGATCAGATGGTTGGAGTTACCAACGGAGGTGGATTGACTGCCTTTTCATTTTCATTCTCTCTTTATTCATTTTCGTGATGTATGATCACGATTAAATCAAAATTAATATTTTATATTAATTTTTTATAAAAATAAAAAGTAATAAAAATATAAAATATTAATATTATTTAACCGTGATCACGTAAACAAAAGAACATAAAAAGAGTATGAAAATATAAAGGTAGACAATCCGCCTCTATTACTATACTGGGCAAGAAAAGTTGAGATATTTAGAGCAAAGAGAAGGAAACAGTGGGGCCTGTCTGTCTTACTGTTTCAGGGTTTTAATACAAAGTTAATGAGGCTTTTGCTTGTCTGCTTGGTTTCCACGAAGGTGGAGGAAAGAGACTAATTAGATACCGACGAAAAGTACAATTAGTCGTTTAGTGTCGGCAGCTTCATAAACTTCCAGCAGAGAGGCCTTCATGTTGCACGTTGGTAAATTTCCAGCATCTGCCTATGAAGAAAAATTTAGGTAAGGCAAATTACAAGAAATGAGTTAATTAATCAAGATCGTGTGTGTTTGTGAGAGTGAGAGAGCGCCGGGCAAGAGGAGTGTCCCTGCCTACGAAAGTTGTTCCCCATCTATAAAAACATAGTGTTGTTATATTTCAGTCTTGTCCAGTTCTACATAGTCCTACCTAATGTTTGCGTATCGCTAGTAAAATTATTTTCTTATTCTTTATTTAGAGATAGAAAAATAGATAAATTTCCAATTACACCCCAAGTTTTTTTCCTTTTATATCTAAAAAATTCAAGATAGCTAGCCAATGGAAATAAGGTAACACAAGAAACTTAAACATTTTTTGACATACAATCTAATTATGTGAGTCTCCTATATGATATAAGACACATTTCTATTTAAGAATTTGCAAGTGTATAAATTTTGAGTGTTGAAATAGAATAATTGACATAAAGAATTAAGAAAAGAGAACCCAAGTCCATCAATGCGTTCCATTTTAATGTGTTTTAGACCAAAAAAAAACCTTTTTTTTCTTAAACAAACAATATTATCTATGCTAAAAGGAAGAAGATTGAATTTAGCCTCATAATGGGTTAATAATAATGTAATTCAAAATCGCATTTAACAAAAATCGAATCTAAAATTTTTCATTTACAAGTAAAGAAAAATATTCTTGAACCTTTTAACTCTTGTTATTTTTCTATTTATATTTTCCCTATGACCCAAAAGAATGCCCCTGGGTCCACGTTTAGGTCACCAATGTCCAATTACTATTTAATTTTTAGGGTTCCAATGGACTAGTAAACACACATAAAATAATGAAAGATATTGCTTTGGAAAAGACCGCTAGCTTTGGTGAGAAAAGTGGGACAAGGCGTTGGGAATGCGGAACATGTTATACCCGTACGGCGATATTGGGCATTGGATTTGTAACCTAATGTACTATAGTAGTCAAATATCTAATTTTATGTTATAAGTTTAGGTATTCAGATTTAGTAGCATTTTTTTTATGAAAAATTAATGAGAAGGGTTTGAAAATTTTGAATTTGAATAATAAGAACAAAATAAAAAGTAAAGTGAATAGTATCAGCTTTGACTTTTTAGTGTAAAAATGTGGTTTTTCGTTAAAGTGAACAATACCGTGAGCTTTTCGTTAAAACTCTCTTCTTTTTATTAAGTTGTAAGTGAAAGATTTTTACTTCTATAAATGTTGATTTATTACATGACTTAGCTTAAATTTCCAACACACTTAATATAAAGTTGTGATAAGAAAAAATATTTCCATACTAGAGGCATATTTTTAGGGCATATCATCGACCATTGTCCAACCTAACTGGTCTAGTAAGGTAACTTTAAGAACACCTAAATGCTGCCCCTAAACACTCCCAGTCCAAATTTATTTGATTAATAAGACAAAACAATCTGAGCTTGTTGGTCCTAAAATTTTTATAGCCTATGTAGCACTTAGATCGAAGCAATTAGAAGTTAACTACGTCCTTCGATGACTTGTTTGCTGACATAGGCGTGCCAATTCGGTACCGAGCTCAGTTTGGCGAATATCTCTGAGTGTGGTGGTGTGGTACTACACGTTATTGACTCCTGAATAGAGAAACTTCAGGCAATGAAGGAACACTCTCGGCTTTGGGTTCTATAATTTGAAGACAATGTTATGCCTATTATTGTGAATTCAATAATGATTTGGTTGCCTGTGCGCTGAACACTGATATAACTTGGGTAACACCTCACTTCACCGAGAAAGTTGATAAAGTGTCCTCATTTGACTCTTTCATCGACAGAGACTTGAAATAAATAATCAATCGAACTTAGGAGACTTCCTGTCTAACCAAACAACCAAAACTCCTAAGCCGAACTAATTCTACAACTCTAACATCGTCTGACCAGACATTTGCATTTGCTGGTTATTGCTGGAAAACCCATCTAACTAGACAGGCGCCATCCGTTGGATGCCAACCCAAACCTATCTAACCAGATTGAATTTGGGTTAGGGGTCAGTGAATAAAACGTCGATTTGTGCATTAAGTTCCAAACCTTCTCTATGTTGTCAATCCTGTTGTATTTACGGAATAAATTCCTTGATGTCCAATTTTGCCGAGTTGTAGAAGTCCACCATGCGACTGAGATTTTATCCCCTCATAATCTGGACACCATCATGTGCAAATCCCATCACCAGCTTGAAGTCTATCTTCTCGTTAAACACATCACAATCCAATCGATTATGTGGTCTCCAATATGGCATGAAGACTACTTTTTTATTGAACAACCCTTTCGGTTTTGTCCTCATCTTTAAGCTCATAATATATTTCTTTAAGAGAATTACTACAATAATTAAGACTGGTAGTAATATATGAAAGAAAAAAAAAAATTAAACTCAAGAATTATTAAACGGGCTAATAATACAAAATTAATGTATAATCGGACCTATAAGTTCTTTCAATATTGAGAACGGATATATTTCTCGACATTAGGCTAGTAGATTTTCTGACTCCAAGTTAACCGACCGGCCCGGTTCAACTCCAAGTCAATAATTTGACCCTAAGTCCAATTCGACCCAGCCCAATACTCCTCCAATTATATTGGCCCAGCCAACAGCACTCTTTCCAACCCAGTAGCTGGTCCCTGTTTCCCACCTCACTGTATACTCCCCGCCGTTACACTCTCCCTCCCTCGCTATATAACAATGACGGTGACTTTACGCCGCCTTCTCACCGGCCTCACCGCCACTATCAGAAACCCCAATGCTCACTCTCCTCCACTCCCACCTATCCCCTATCGCCACGTTCACGGCCACCCGTCTTTTCCGTCCTCCCTCGCGTCACTCTATCTCAACCACCGCCTCTTTTCCTCCTCACCCACCGAAAACTTTATCCCAACAAACCCGCTCCGCACCCGAACCCCGCTAGAAAAACAATTCGAGACATGGGTTCAGAAGCTCAAACCGGGGTTCGGGCCACCCGAAGTGAACGAAGCACTGAAAGCCCAATCGGACCCGGATCTCGCCCTCGACATTTTCCGGTGGACCTCCCAGCAGCGGAACTACAAGCACAACCACGCCACATACCTCACCATGATCAGAATCTTGCTCGACGGCAGACGCTACCGCCACGCCGAAACCCTGGTGGAAGAGGTAATCGCCGGCGCCTGTGAAATTAGCGTGCCCCTTTACAATTCCATGATTCGATTTTGCTGCGGGAGAAAGCTGCTTTTCAATCGTGCTTTTGATGTTTATAAGAAAATGTTGAATTCGGAGAATTGCAAACCGAATCTGGAAACTTATGCATTGCTGCTCAACTCTTTGCTTAGGAGGTTTAATAATATGCATGTTTGCTATGTCTACTTGCGCGCCGTGCGGTCTTTGTCGAAGCAGATGAAGGCTTGCGGTGTGGTTCCGGATACGTTTGTGTTGAATATGATCATAAAGGCGTATTCGAAGTGTTTGCAGGTTGATGATGCAATGCAGGTATTTCGCGAAATGGGGTTGTACGGATGTGAGCCGAACGCCTATACTTATGGTTACATTGCTAAGGGGCTATGTGAGAAGGGGAGGGTAGCTCAGGGTTTAGGGTTTTACAAGGAAATGAGAGGAAAAGGGTTGGTGCCCAGCAGTAGTACATTTATGATTGTGATTTGCAGTCTCGCTATGGGACACAAGTATGATGATGCAATTGAGGTCGTGCTTGATATGTTGAGGAATGCCATGTCTCCTGATTTGTTAACTTACAAGACGTTATTGGAAGGATTGTGCCGGGATGGGAAGGGCGTCGAGGCATTTGATCTACTAGAGGATTTGCGGAGGAAGGATAGTATGATGAATGAAAGGACTTACAAGACTTTGTTAAATGCTTTGCATTTTGTAAATGGGGAGTAGTTCAATTCTTGTGCTCTGAGTTCAGCTCAAGACGTATATGCCTTTTCCTTTGTTGGATTCATATATGAGATACGAAATCTCATATGGTGTTGCTGATTGGATGTAGTAATGCGACCGACCGTGCCACTATCGGCCTGAAGATATATAGCATGTATGTTCTAATGAGGATGAGTTGGGATCGCTCAGAACGTTAATTTATGCCTTTCAAGGATACATTGGAGTCGAAGTGTAATTTGGAGGATAGCAGAGTTTACATGTATGCTGGAGGTGCTGGTAAACATGTCAAATTTCAAGAAGTTGGAACTGAGTGAATTCTTTTTCGGAGGAAGTGATCTTGCAGTCGTCTGTTAGTATTTCCATCTTGCCATGCTTTCAGATTGATGCTACTGCGATTTGCGTGTTATATTGCATGACTTGAAGAATTTGTTGGTCATAAATTTATCCCGGAAGAGGATGCTTGTAAGTTTATTTCTGTTTTCCTGTATGACTGGATGAGTTAACAATGATGTAGTGTCAAAACATGTAAACCTTTATCAACTTATCACAATTTTTAATAATAAAATACGTAACACTCGTTTTACAAGTGTCTAACATATTCATATCTAACGATTTTTCATAAAATGAGGACGAAAGGGATATTTTGTACATGTCTTTACATTTTCCAAAAATTTCTACATATACAAGAAACGTGAAAAATATCGGTAAAGTAGTGTGGCGTAGTCGGCAGGTGCTGGTTCTTCCATTTACGTGTAAACGGGTTCGAGTCCCTGATTGCTCATATTTTTAATTATGATTTCTTTTCAACCATTCTGGCACTTTTTTATTTTGGCATTTCTGGCACATTTTAGCTACTCCATTTATTTATTTTTTATTTATTTTTCTTGTTTTAAATATATGTAGATAATTTCTTTCATTACAAAAGATAACTTTTGCTGATAAATTTATAATTAGGAATATCATAATAAATTAAAATTCTTAAAAGTTTGAAGATATAATTGTCAATTATTTATTTTTTGGTCACTATTTAAGGATTATTTAATTTTCATTCTATTTGAAATCCATTTAGTCTTCCATATATCAATAAGAAAATTATAGTGCAACTTTCCTCGCATCCCTAAAGTACCCCCCCTTCCCATTGATCACCATTAGGTTAATTTGGTTTAATTAATTTAAAATGCGAATCTTGAAATTTAAAACATGAACTTTGGATGAGCAAGAATGGTTCTAATTTCAATATTTGTACAATGATATGATAGGTACATAACCACCACACCATGCTTTTTGTATTAAAAAACAAATAGTTTCAAACCAAAAAACATAGGGGATGCAGATTGGTATATAGCCATCACACCATGCTTCATTTTTATTTATTTTCTTTTTCGTTATATCAATTTATAAACAATAAAAAATATAAAGAAAAAAAGAGAAACCAATATTTTAGACCATGCAAGGGCCTTCATTTAAGTCTCGCACAAGGCCTCCAAAATCTCAAGATTGGCCCTGTCTATACTATTGGTTGTATGGTGGAATCTCTTCTGAGGTTTGGGGACATTAAAAGACACGCAAGTTCAAATGAAGTTCTGTTGAAATGATTGGAGTTCCAAGAGTTGATGTACCTTTGTTATTGTTAATAGCATGTCAATGACAACCAAAGGGATTAATTTGATCTCCAAAGAAAATCAAATCTTAAGTGGAATGTCATCCAATTCAAATTTGAAGGTAGAAAAAAACTCTAACCGACATGTCAACAATTAAAGTTCCTGCCAATTTCATTGGAGATGCTTTAATTGGTTGATTAATCTTCAAAAATGGTGGTAGCCCCAATTCCAAAACGGCAAAACCCATGAAAGAAGAGGGGAGCTAACACCTTTTTCTCTTGAAAATAATAGTAAAAAGAAAATGGGTTGCAAAGCAAAGTGCAGATCGACTGCCACGTAAGCAAAAAGAATTATATCGACGTATTGATAACCAATAGAAATCCTGGATTTGAGACCCGTTTAAAACCCGAGACCCACCGAAAAAGCACTCGGACACACTCAGACTGCCCGAGAGAGATCGCAAAAAATTAGCACCGCTGCTGCTGCAATGAGGGCCGTCGCCATCCTCTTCTTCTTCCTGTCCCTCTCCAGCTCCGGTAGGTCTCAAATCTTTCACCGAATCATATAAATTTCCGATTTCGTTTGGACAAAAATTTCAATTTCCATTTGCTAACTTGTTTGCTTTTTTGGTTTCTGAATCTAGTTTTTGCGGACAAGGAGGTCAAAGAGTTACAGATTGGCGTCAAGGTAAATTACCCTTTTCGTTTTGTGTTTCATTTTTCTGTTTTCCAAGTCCAATTTGTAATCCGAAACGATGTTTATGTCGAAATTGTGGATGATTTGCTGGAGCTGATTGATTTGTAGTGATTTGTGTGTGGGGCTACTGCTTGGTTGAGTTTAAAGTTTCTTACTTTATGATTCATTGAATTATGATCTTTGCTTTACAAAGCGGTATTCTAAACTACTCCAATTTACGAAGATTTGCGCGGCCAAATGGCCTAACTCACATGTGCAAGTTATGATCTTTTTGAATAGTATATTTCGTTTAAGACCTTTAGGTTAATTTTTGCGCCCCGTTATTTTCGTTGATCAGCTTGCTTTTTGGATTTGGGCCATTTTCTTTAAAGGGTTGGTTGCTCCTATCATTATGCTATGAAGTGCTTTTGATTTGGCTGACTCTTGGGTTTGATTTTTTCAGAAATTGTTGTTATTTCTTTGTTGTTCCCTGCTCATGTATGGAACCTTGGATGAAGAGGGTTTGCTAGAATTGGTTGGAGGCTTGGAGCTCATCCTTCATTCACCTTTATTGATTATTGATACTTGGAACTTGCTTTTATTTTGCAGTATAAGCCGGAAACTTGTGAACTTAAGGCTCGTAAAGGTGATACAGTCAGGGTACACTATCGGGTAAGTAGAATCTATGGAACAGTTGACAGTGATATGTAAGATGGATGTCATGATAGTGTGATGGTATATGCGTATAAATACTTTCTTATACAGATTAGCATTTTGTTAATAAATGTGATTACAAACATAGCATACGTTTTGTTTTTCTTAACAAAGTTCAAGCTTTGCATTCATATTCTTTTAGATCGCCACATTATTACTTGAGCTGAAAATGAGAGTAATATCTGGTTTTAATGACATTGGAAGCGTTGTTTTAGCAACCTGACCAAGCAATTGTTATTTAATCATTTCTTGGATCTTTTCTTATGTAAATTATGCTGCTTATATATTCATTACTCCTGGTCTTGTACGTCTTTTTATATGTCCTGGTGATAAGAGAGCTCATACTTCAGCTGAAGTGAAACTAATAGCATCTGGTGGAGACTGATGTTAATGTACGTTGTGGTATTGGTTTCGTATTTTTTGCTAGTCTATTCTATCAGTCAGATCCCCCCTATCCGGCCCCTATGTGGTGAGCTTATTAGGCCCAAAAAGCTCCTTCAATAAGATGTAGGAATTTGAGAGAAACTAATAACCAGTTTCAGCTCATCAGAAGCTTCTTCATAATTGCTTGCAATCTTTTTCGTTCAATATCTAAACTCTACCTGCATTCATGTAGTTGTCTTACTGTAAGTTTGATTTTTGAGCCAATGTCTCATCCTATAGTGAAGACTGAAAAGACTAATAGTTTTTTGTCTCTGACCTTTGCAGGGGAAACTCACTGATGGAACTGTATTTGATTCTAGTTTTGAAAGAGGCGATCCAATCTCTTTTGAGCTTGGCACTGGTCAAGTTATAAAAGGTTTGGGGTTTGCTATTTAATTCGTGTCCATATTCTAATGTAGTTTTCTTACTCTTGTAAAAATACCTTTTGCTGGAATGCATAGCAGGTTATAGGCAAACCCATAGCTTGACAGTTGTTCGTATAGGAAGCATTTGATCATTCTACATATCTAAGTCTATGCATAAGTAACCAATTTCAGATACTTTACATTCACTAGTTGTTTCTACTGGCTATAAGAGTTTAATGGTTTTTTTTCAGCTTGTCAATATTCTAACCTGCTTCGTCTAATAATGATGGGTTTATTATGACTATTTTCTAAATTTCACTGAGTGTACTTTTGTATTATACTTGTTCAACTCGTGGTCTTAATAGCTTGGATTCCTTTCAATTTTTAACCAATGCTGGATTTGTAAAGAATGCTTACTAGATTGTCCTCATTGCATTTTGTTTCCATCCACGTTGACAATCTTAAGTGTGTCGTCCAAAGATCTATGTTGCCATGCACTTTTGGAAAAGATCAAGTGTGATGGGTATGCTGCATGTAATGGCATGGTAGCCTTTTACTAGAACCATGCATATAGTTCTTCACTCTTAATACTTTGGTTAAGATCTTATATATTGTTACTGAAAACTTAGTAGTATATTACCTTCGCAATTGAATGTCAACATAATGAAGGATTTCTTCTTTGCAGGATGGGACCAAGGATTGTTGGGAACGTGCGTAGGTGAGAAGCGTAAGTTGAAGATACCTGCAAAACTAGGTTATGGGGAGCAAGGTTCTCCACCAACCATCCCAGGTAATAAATTATTCCATTCCTCGCGTGTCCAGACCTCGTTTAACGTGAAACGTACTAATTTATTAGAATATCAAATGAGTGAGGTTGTTATTTGAACGTTGTAGGTGGTGCAACACTGATATTCGAGACCGAGCTGGTGGAAATTCTGGGAAAAAATTCAGAAGAGCTGTAGTTGGGGAATGATTCCGTTCTTAGTTTTCTTCAAGAAGTTTCTTGTATCCACAACCCAGTGGAGCCAAAACCTTATTTTCCTTTGTATCTTTACTAGACTACACTACATTCTAGTGTACTTTTTTAACTTTGTAATCAGCGTCGATTGTCTGTGGCTTCACATTGACCAAAAAATAGTGGCTTCACTTGTCATGTCATGATACGGTTAAAATTGTTAATGTTCGTGCAAGCTTCGGCGAGTTTTTTTTCTTTCATATCTCACTGCCATATTACTGGGGAGACGGTTTTTGCATACCATTTATAGCTTCTCACGCGTTCCTTTTTGTTTTTTTTGTTTTTTTTTTTTAAACAAACGATATCATTTACACTAAAGGAGAGAAAATGTGTTAACAATAATGTGATTCAAATTCGTTTTTGACTAACCTAAGACCTCTCACTTACAAGTGAAGAGGAGTCGTAGGTATTCCTGCAAAATCAGATAAGCATATCATAAATAAGTTAAATCCATAAATTCTAAATGATTTTTTTATTTGCTGTTGAATTGAATAAATTAAATGAAAACAAATTGAACTCAAGCTTATATTCTTGCAAAATCAGATAAGCACATCGTAAATAAATTTGATTGCCAAACAAAGCATATTCTTTGTTTATTTGTTATTACTTGAACTGAAAATCTTGTAATACTGTTCATGAACTTTGGAAATGAGAGTCGTACCCGGTTTTAATGTAAGCGTTGCCCAAGAAACCCGACAAATCAATGGTTATTTCATCGTTTCTTAAATATATTCCTACATATTACGAGGCTTCTTTAAAATTAAAAACTGGAGATTTCGGATTCGAAACCTGCTGCTGGTGTGGAAGCTAAACTTGTGGCCAGAGGGAGGCTGAAATGCCTCTGTGAGTCTTCCCGTCTCCTGGAATAATTGGATAATCGTGACTTGCCACTAGTTGACCCATTTTAAAAAAAATAACAAATAAATATATATTCTTACATATATGTGACTTATGCTGTCCATGTATATATGTATTTGTTACTCCTGATCTTATACGTCTTTTGATATGTCATGGTTAGAAGGGAGCTCATAATCCACCTGAAGCGAAACCAAATAGGCATCTGGTTACACCCTTGAAGGCCTTATGAGACTGAAATGACTAAAAGTTTTTGTCTTCGACCTTCGCAGGTGAAACTACTGATGGAACTGTATTCGATTCTAGTTTTGAAAAGGGCGATCCAATATCTTTTGAGCTCGGGACTGGTCAAGTTATGAAAGGTATGTTGTGTACTATTTAAAGCCATATACCTAAGCCTATGCCTAAGTAACCAATTTCACATTTGATAGTGGTTTCCACTGGCTATGAGAGTTTACTGGTTTTTCAGCTTGTACATACTCTTTAATCTGCTTCCGACAGTACACTAACGATGTGTTTTCTATGACGGAATTCTATACTTTACTGAATGTACTTCAGTATGATAATATGTTCGCAGTGTGATCTTAATAGCTTCGATTCCTGTCAAATTTTAAATAATTCTGGGAATGTTTTAAATTTGTCGTCCAAAGAGCTACTTTGATCTGTGATGGGTATGCTGCATGTAATGAAGAGTTCGGATTAATTAAGACGAGATTTTGTCCTTTAAATTTTATTCAAACAACGATTTTCTTCATTTGCAGAGTGTTTTAGAAAGTGCAAACAGCGGAAACAGAAGAGTTTATATTATTGTTACAACTTGCAAACGAGTTTTTATGAATGTTGAATGAGTTGTAAACTCAAACAGTACGGTTCAAATCTTTGCACAACTGAAAAGCATTCAAGTTTGACCAATACGATTTCATGCTAATGATCGCAATTATTCTTGGTTTGCTTTTCAATTTTTTCGATAGGTTTTTCGTATCATCACAGATTTTTCTTCAATATTGCGTATCATTGAATGATACAAAAAATGAATGATTGAACGATTAAAAATAGAAAATCTGAATAATTGTAAAAATCAAATCTTACTGTTAAAATACTAATAACATTGAAGCCACGTCCAATTTTCACATAGACGAAATATCAAGTTTGTCCTCATAGATTTGGGGTGCATTTAGACCTAAAGCCACTGGCCTATTTTGGTGGGGAGGCTTTCCTTCCGAATAAAGCAAACGTGTGTGCGGATAGTAACACCATCAACAGAACATAGTAAATAGTGCTATTAAGTACTATTGGTCAAGGTTTTAAAAATTGCTAGGCGTTAGTTGGGCGGCGGGCAGGGACATAAGGCCTAGAAAGATTTATGTAAATTTATTGTATATCTTGTAAATAAGTGCCTATTTATACCTAAAAAAAAACTATACTTGTTATATTCCATCCCAAAAATTATTATTTTATTTTATTGTTGACGTAATTCGAAGATTTGATTGGAACTAGTTCTTTATTTCTCCAAATTTAAGAAAAACAAAGTAAGTTGTACTTTAGTCATTTCTAATTTTCTCGACCTTTTTGGTTAACTCTTGAATTGGTTAGGTAGAGTTCGATTCCATGAGCGCGTAGGTGTAAACAGATCTTATTTCTGAGTCCAAACGAAGAAGTTTGAGTCGTTTACGGTTGGTGGCATTTTGGTAATTTTACCAAAATGCTATAATTGGAGTGAAACCTCCGGAAAAGGGGGGGAGGTTTCAGAAAATGGGAGGGGGAGCTGCACTAACCCGTTTTAGGGAGAATTGGACCCATAAACCCACCAAACTTGACCCGCTTGTATCTTCTTCATCTGAGCTTCGTTTTGGGTGATCTTGGTGTCCATGGAAAGCTCTTGACGAGCCCTACATCTCTGTGATATTAGATTTCCCCATTTCTTTTCCATCTTTGCAGTACGAGGTCGCAAAGCCCACGACTTTTTCGATAGTTTTATCATTTTTCCGGCGATTCCGGCAACAATTTCCTTCGGGTGAGATATGAAACTTCATCTACTCTTCATAATCTTCAAGTGGGTATGCTTAGTTTGTGCTTTCATATTCATTTTAGAGTTGGGTGTTTAGAACCCTAGAAATCCTGTTTTCTCCGGTGAAATTGGACGATTTCCGGTTAGAATTTATCATCGGCCTAGTTGTGAAAAGTGTTTCCCTTGTTGAGCTCTAGCTACCACATAAATTTGAGCTCGTCTAGTTAATGTTGAAAATTCGGGGTTTCTAAACCCTCCATCTTGACTTCTACCGCGTGTGGCGGTGCGTGGGATCATTCACAAGTGTTGTCTAGGTTTCAAATACCTTCTAGTGACCATGTGAACCTATGTCTAGCTCGGTTTCCAAAGATTCAATTGTTTGGTGTGGTGATCAATTTGGACCGCCACTTGTTTGTGTAATTGACGACAATCCGACCATTGGATCATAATGAAACTTTAGTATGTTATTCTCGTAGCATAATGTGGACTTTGGGAAGTTATGTATCATAAATCTGATTTGTAGATCGTTGTGGACCCCATCGTTGAACGAGAGTTGAATTATGGTTAACATGTCTCATAACGTTCTAAATAATAAAATTAGTACTATGGGAGACTTAAGTGAAGTCTAGTGGGCCTACATTGGTTAGTGAGTGACTTGAACACATGTGATATGTTTATTACCTTGATTTCTTATATTGGTATCATCTGTGAAATTGACTTGGTCTTATAATGTGATTCTATTGAAATGTGATTATATATATATAGCCATAGACCTATGTTTATCAAACATGATTTGGCTTGTGTACTGAAGATGATCGTGATATGTGATTTGACGTGCATATTTGAAAGGTGGTTGATTTACATAGATGGTATGATATGACGAAATGTGAGTGACTTAATATATGTGAATATGAAATGGTTTTATAATCATTTTTCCTATAAATTGTTAATTTTCATATTTAGCCAATGATATAGTTATATGAAGTGGGATTTGACGTGCATATTGGAAATATGGTTTGTTTTGTGTGATTGGCTTGATTTGATGAAGGTGAGGGCTAGTGGTGGACCGTTAACCCATTGTCATGGGGTTTGTTGCTTTGAAACATGTGTCAATGCTCGTTTCATTATTTCATTTCTTGTTTCGTTGAGCCTTCATAACTTGAGTAACTTGATTCATGTGTTGTTTCATTGATTGGTGGTTATGCAATGTACTCCGCGATTCCGTTGAGTGATGATCCGGAATCGTATCCTGGTTTGGATTCCGTTGAGTGATGGTCCGGAATCCTTCCTACTCCACTCTGCGATTCTGTTGAGTGATGGTTAGGAATCGTATCTTGGTTTGGGTTCCGTTGAGTGATGGTCCGGAATCCCTCTTACTCCGCGATCCAGTTGAGTGATGGTCCAGGATTGTATCCACCTTAGTTCATTGAATTTAGTTTGAGATGGTTGCAAAGGTGTAGGCTTTGGATGAACTGTGTCGCCCTAATTCTATTTTCATGGTGTGTATGTGAATATGGGTGTGAGATGTTATGGTTGTTTGAAATGAACTTTTGGATGTCTGGGTGACTCCCTTGGAGTTTTCAAAAGTTTGGTGTTCATTTCTTATGAAAGATTTATATTCAAGGTTTATAAATTGTGATTGATGGCTGGTTTTATTATTGTATCACATGCTTATTTTATTGTCCCTCACCCCAGCCTCTCAGCTTATCTGAGTGCCTGATTTGCCAGTGCGCCAATTCCATAATATTGGCATTGACTTTACATATGACAGGTCTGGGTAGATTATGAGAAACCGCTTGATATTTTGGTTCTGTTGAGTGGTCGGGAACCCAATGTTGTTGGATTCTGTTGAGTGGTCCGGAATCCTTGCTCTTGTTCATTCCGTAAGGCGATCTTAGAATCCTAAATTCGAGTAGAGGGGAATTACCCACAATAGATATTGTGAAAATAAATTAGAATTACCATGTTATTAGTCATAACCCAAGTTGAGAATTATGTAGAGTTCTTTAATTAAATTCGTGAAATGATATGTTATCTCACTGATTGATTAACGTAATTAAATATTAATATTGTGCTTCGTGATTCCTTGATATGTTACAAGGTATGTATTGAGATATAATGTTGGAAGCATATTGATTGGTATGATGAAGTGAAATGTGATTTGACCTGTGTATTGGAAATGGTTGTGACATGTGATTGAAATGCATATTGAATTGCTTGGGAGATGTGAGATCTAGTAATTGACCGATAACCTATTGTGATGTGGATTTGTGTTTGATATTGCTTCGTTTCGTTGAGTTTTCGTGAATTGGGTAACTTGAATCATGTCTTGTTCCTTCGAGCCATTGTTATACTTCTTGGACTTCCGTTCAATTCGGTTGGGTGGTTTGAAACTGAGTTCTGCTTGGATTCCGTTGAGTGATGGTCTGGAATCCCCCTTGGTGCCTTGGTCCGTTGGGTGGTCCAAAATCCCCTTTTTCAAAGATGTAGTCTTCAACCGAATTGTGTTGCTCTAGCCTTGCGTTTCGACATGTTGTATGTGTTATTGATGATGTGATGGTTTACATTATTGATTGATGTGATTAGGGAATGATGTTGGATATGAGTGTGGTTATCATGAGTATTTTAGTTGATTAATATTTCTAGAGAATAATGTGTACTTTGTTAATTCTTAACTATGTTACACACTATGAAATGCGATTTTATGTGGGAAACGTGATGAATTATGTAATGGATGAAGTGGAATTGTTAATCGTCATGTGGGATTGTTATGTTGGATATCATGGTTATTATTATGATTAGACTTGTTGATAAATGTGGCTAGAGAATGGTATTGTGCTTCGTTGGTTATTTGAAATGATATATATTGTGAATTGCGGTATCATGTTGCGGCATAATGATTTATATATAGATGGAGGGGAAATCATGATTTTCAGGTGGGTTTGTTATGTAACACTGAGTCGAGTAATTTCATGTTTGTCAAGTTCTATTGATTGATTGAGAAATGTTATGCCTTTCGACTTAATCGGACTGTGTTGTATGTCAATTATTGTGCATGACGAACTACGAATGGCTTGATCCCTGTCTAGGGTACGTAGGCAGTCTAACAGGGAGGTTAGATGCAGCCATAACGTGTACGAAAAATAACTATGCGATTCGATTATTGAGTTATGCATGCCCATATCCCGGAGGTGGGGTATGATAGATACGGATTTTTGGTGACATCACGTGTCAATTCTGGACGTATGTCGGGATTGGGGCGTGACAATACTTGTATAGATAATAAAAAAAATGATAAAATGCAAAAATAGAAGTAGAAAAATACACAAATTATATACATCCAAAAAGTTCAATATTTAAAAAGTTCAATACACAAATTAGAAGTAGATGAATCATGATCCTTGCATTGGATTAGACATAGACTAAATTATTTAACCTTGTTGTATCTAGTTTATTTCTTTCCTTTGTATGTATCCCCTAAAAAGTGCTCCAATTCGTTTCACTATTGGATGAACTTGTAGTAAATCCATCATTTACAAATTAGATACACCATTTCCATAAGCACCGCCTAGGACTACTTAGGCGGCCGCTAGCTCTAGATTGATTTTTTGAAACGATTTGCCTAAAATCGGGACAGGCCTTCACCATCTAGTGCCTAGGCCGATTTTAAGAACACTACTACTGGTCCTTAAAACTGCAGCACGTAAAAACACACTACTTCTGCTGAGTCATTGAGCCTTTGCATGTCCTGAAAGGATCATGATTTTCTGCTAAGCTTAGGAGACTGAGCTTCCTGAGCAAAACCATCAGACCGTTGAAATTTGATCTAATAACTACAAATAAGGAGCTCCTCTAAAAGTTATAATAATTGTAGCCGTTGGATCAAATTTCAACGATCTGATGGGTTTCTTAGGAGGCTTAACCTGAACAATATTTGGCTACTCAAAGATGAGTAGAAACTCCTACTCAAAAAATTTCAAAATTGTTCGTTGTCAATTTATAGAGCTTCGTGTTTATAATCAGAACCGTTCATATTATAAATCATTCTATAAAGATTGCTCTACAAAAAAAAAAAAAAAAAAAAATTAGAACTAAGCTCATTTAGTCATCAAACTGTTTAAAAACAAATGAACGGAATTGGTAAAAACATTACGAACCGTCTATGTATTTGCTACAATAGAATCAGTAAAAGATCTTAATTTTAATTTTTTTTTTTTTTAGAGATGATCTTTACAGTGTGATTCATAATATGAACGATTTTGATCATAAGCACAAAACTCTATGATTAAAACACTAAGAATTTTAAGTAGGAGTTTCTACTTATCATTGAATAGCCAAGTATGGTTTCCTCATCCTTCTAAGCTTAGGAGAAGATCCTGATCTGTCCTGAAAAGGCAAAAACACAAACGTCGCAAAGAAAATGATGTGCAGAAGGTTTGGATAGGATTAACTCCAAGGAATT
The DNA here is from genome assembly GCF_019419815.1 of Pyrus x bretschneideri. Taxonomy (NCBI): domain Eukaryota; kingdom Viridiplantae; phylum Streptophyta; class Magnoliopsida; order Rosales; family Rosaceae; genus Pyrus; species Pyrus x bretschneideri. The sequence continues at coordinate 4,906,019 of NW_025999391.1, read as the reverse complement.
TTATAAGATACTTTGAATTTATGTGTTTTTTATGTATCAAATTAATAAAACACTACTTAATTTTACTACTCATGACACTTAATAAAAATTTTACCAATGATTTTTGTCACATCCTGCCCCGGGCGGGACGACTTCTCGGGCCCGACTCCACTACCGTAGCACGATATTGTCCGCTTTGGGTTTACCATTCCCTCACGGTTTTGTTTTTGGGAACTCACGAATAACTTCCCAGTGGGTCACCCATCATGGGATTGCTCTAGCAATCTTCTCGCTTAACTTCGGAGTTCCTACGGAACCCGAAGCCAATGAGCTCCCAAAAGGTCTCGTGCTAGGTAGGGATGAGAATATACATTTAAGGATCACTCCCCTGGGCGATGTGGGATGTCACAATCCACCCCCCTTAGGGGCCCGATGTCCTCGTCGGCACACCACGGCCAGGGTTAGACTCTGATACCAATTGTCACATCCCGGCTCGAGGCGGATCACTTCCCGGGCCCGCTCCACCACCGTAGCACGATATTGTCCGCTTTGGGCTTACCATTCCCTCACGGTTTTGTTTTTGGGAACTCACGAGCAACTTCCCAGTGGGTCACCCATCATGGGATTGCTCTAGCCCCCTTCTCGCTTAACTTCGGAGTTCCTACGGAACCCGAAGCCAGTGAGCTCCCAAAAGGCCTCGTGCTAGGTAGGGATGAGAATATACATTTAAGGATCAGTCCTCTGGACGATGTGGGATGTCACAATTTTACTGCTACTCCATTTTTTTTCTTTTCTTTTTTCTCTTATTCTTCTTCTTCTTCTAAACATAAACTCATATATGCAATTCAAACTGAAAATATCTCAATACCGAAGTTAAATAGATCTTGGATAGTGCTAGCAATCTACTCATGGCAAGTATATTGCCCTAGCACAGAGAATTAAAATTTTAATTATTTTTTTTAGTTACAAACTAAATTTTTATTCTCTTTAAAAAGGAAAAAAAACATGATTGGAATTTTAATATAATTAATTTTAAATTTGAATGCTAATGGAGTGCACGTGACATGAAGAGAAATGAAAAAGTTACTAGTACTCATTAATTTTATTGCTACACTTGTTTTATTTTCATTTTTTATAAAAATTTTAGGGTAAATTACAAAAAATTACCTCAACTATGGATCGAATGACACTTTCATACCTCATCTTTTTAAAATGACAATGTCATACCCCAACTTACAAATTTGTAACAATGTCAGACCTCCGTTAGTTTTTCTGTTAAATTTCTCTGTTAAGTGCTGACATGGCTAGAGAAGGGGCCCACTCACTAATCCAACTAGATTAAAAAATAATTAAATATATTTTTAAAAATTAAATATTATAAAATTAAAAAAATTAAGAATAAAAAAATTAAAATGGCCTAGGGGTGCGGGCCTCCCCTTTCCTCCACCCGCACCAACCTTATTCTTCTGTTCGACAAACCCTAAACTTTTCCCCGTCCCCTCAACCTTCCCCAACCCACCCCCATCCCCCATCCACCACCTCTTCCCTTCCCCCACCTCTTCCCCTACCTCTTCCCGTCCCTTTCGAACCCAAACCCTAACCCTAATTCCCCATTTTCAAACAGAAAACCCTAACCTTCCCCACCTGTCCCCCCAACCTTCCTCCACCATCCTATCTCTCTCTCTCTCTCTCTCCCTGGGCTACCTGCAACTATTCCCCCATCCACTAGAACCTCAATAACAATGTCGCCCAGAACGACATCGTCCGAAGCCAAACCACCCCAAAGTAGAAACCCAAATTCAATCCCGCCGAAGTCGAGAAGAAGATAATAATGGAGTACACGCCATCACCCAGAGTCTCTTCTCTCTCCAACGTCTCGGATCATCCCCATCCTGGAAGCCGACGATGAAGATGACGAAGATAACGCCATTGCATACCCCGAGACCGACGACGTCCAAGAGTTCCAAGCTTTTTTGTCAATCCTAACTCTTTATAGTTTGATGCTCAAATCAACGACAGAGATTTTAAAGCCAATAATAATGTACAGGTGCAGATTTTGCCCAAATTGACTTTGCTCTCTTCGGGTCAGGGCTCCGACACTTATGCTGTGGCGTTGCAGGGAAGGGGTCGGGGAATCCGACGACGGGTTTTTGGTGGCGGAGAATCCGAGCTTCAGAATTCCCGACGGCATGAGGCACAGTAGCTTCGTGAGGGAGGATAGGGAGTTCGTGGCATTGGGGAGAAAAAGTGTTGACCTTTCGTCAATTTCCGGGCCAGCGAAGAGAGAGAGATTAGAGATGATGGTGGATGAAGGTTGGGGGGGGAAGGGTGGGAAGGGTTTCTAGGTTTTGGGGATGATGCTGTCCAGAGAGAGAGAAGAGAGAAAGGTGAGAGAGGAGAAAGACGTGAGAAAGAGGAGAGAGAGATAGAGGGTGGATCCCACAATTTTATATAAAAAAATAATTTTATTTTTAATTTTATAATATTTAATTATTAAAAATATATTTAATTATTTTTTAATCTAGTTGGACTAAGGAGTGGAACCCATTTTAAGCCACGTTAGCACTTAATAGAAAAATTAACAGAAAAACTGATAGAGATCTGACATTGACACAAATTCGCAAGTTGAGGTATGACATTGTCATTTTAAAAAGATGAGGTATGAAAGTGTCGTGACACTAACATTTGATGTAATTTTTTTGTATTTTAGCCTTTTATATCCTCTTGTGAAATGACATCAAACCCGTATGAAAGCGAACTGAGCCAAACCGAAACAATTCGGGCCTACCAAGTACCAAGTTCTATAAATGGAAGGGCACGTGATCTCTGCTGAATCATTAATCTGAGCCGTCGGTTAAACCCCGGAGCACGATTAACATCAAATCGACAAAGCACCAAATCATGTCACAAACCTCGCTCTGCAGCCCAAAAGCCTTGTAGAAGCCTCTAGAACTCCAAAAAATAACACCATAAAAGTCTCGTCTTCCTCACTCTCACTCTTCGCCAATTTTCTTCAATCTCAGAATCTCGAACTACGCTTTCGAATCGGTTGAATTTTTCATCTCGTGCTCTCGAGAAAAATGGACGAGGACTTCGATATGCCCGGGGTGGAGGAGATGAACGAGGACTTCGATCTCCCCGACGAGGGGCCGGTCCTGAAGGTCGGCGAGGAGAAGGAGATCGGCCACCAGGGCTTGAAGAAGAAGCTACTCAAGGAAGGTGAAGGCTGGGACACCCCCAATAATGGCGACGAAGTTGAAGGTTCGCGCTTTAATCTCTTTTATTTTTCATTTTTTTGTTTGGAAATTTTTGATTTTTTGGGATTTGTTCTGGATTAGGATTGATTATTTGATTGGGGTGTTTGTGGGTTTAGTTCATTATACCGGGACATTGCTGGACGGGACTCAGTTCGATTCGAGCCGCGACAGTGGGACTCCGTTCAAGTTCACTCTCGGACAAGGTGAGGGCTTTTTGTTCCTTTTTCAGCTTCAATCTGATCAAATTAATGAACTTGATTAAGTTTCTGGTTGATTTGGATTAGTTGGTAGGCTAGTTTTGCACGAATACACTGCTTTTGTATTTAAATTTCTTTGTTAGTGTGTATCGATGCAATTTTTGTAAGTATGACTGTGGCGGGATCCTAAGCTAAGCACATGACATTACGTGATTGGCTTGAGATACTGACACAGTGCCATCCCCGTCGTATGTTAAGTTTGTCTCTTTTTTATTGTGTTAAAAAAGATGGAACTGTGTTTGGTGTAGTTGCATTGATATCGAATATGATGTTCCTTGTTAAGATTAGTTGTTGTGCTGCTGAACTGGGAATTTTAGTAGTTAAATTTTTCTTCCGGGCGAGTGCTCTCACTTAGCGAGTTTTGTGATGTGGCTATGCAGGGCAAGTGATTAAAGGATGGGATGAAGGCATTAGAACAATGAAGAAAGGTGAGAATGCCCTTTTCACCATTCCTCCTGCGTTGGCTTATGGAGAGTCTGGATCGCCACCAACTATCCCTCCCAGTGCCACATTGCAATTCGATGTTGAATTGCTATCGTGGACCAGTGTCAATGACATATCCAAGGATGGTGGTGTAATCAAGAAGATCTTGAAAGAGGGAGAAAAATGGGAGAACCCAAAAGACCTCGACGAAGTTATAGGTAAAAGTTTCTCTTCGACGTGTGTTATTGTTTGCTTGTGCACTATCTGTCGCCTTTGCCTGTTAACTTCCTTCCCTCCCTGTTTGTTATGCAGTTAATTTTGAGGTGCAGCTTGAAGATAAAACACTTGTTGCAAAATCTCAAGATGTGGAATTCACTGTCAAAGACGGTATCCTTTCGCTTGTCATATATCAGTTCATTAATTTTGTAGAGAATTTTGGTTTTTAACTAACTGGTAATCTTCTAATTAATGTAATTAGGTTACTTCTGTCCTGCAATTTCAAAGGCTGTTAAAACAATGAAGAAGGGGGAGAAGGTATTGTTAACGGTTAAACCACAATGTAAGCTGCCTTGAGCCACCAGTCTAATTTTATTTGAAATTTGAAAATAACAATAATTAAATATGTATTTCTACTTGTGTGTGGTTGCAGATGGATTTGGGGATCAAGGCAAACCTGCATCTGGTTCCGAGGGTGTAGTTCCTCCAAATACAACTCTGCATATCACTTTAGAGTTGGTATCATGGAGAACTGTATCTGAAGTGACAGATGACAAGAAGGTTATTAAGAAGATCCTGAAAGAAGGGGAGGGGTATGAGCGTCCAAATGAAGGGGCTGTTGTTAAATGTAAGTGTTTGTTCATTAATATGGGATGAGACTGTGAAATCTTTAGCACATTTGGATGTTATTAATTATTATTTGATTTTGTGACTGGCAGTGAAATTGATTGGGAAGCTGCAAGATGGGAAGGAATTTTTGAAGAAAGGTCATGCCGAAGGAGAAGACCTGTTTGAGTTTAAAACAGATGAAGGTAATAATACTTGCGCTTTTGTTTACGTTTCTTTGTGTTTTTGGCCTTCAGTGCTGCTGAGCCATTGCTGTACTGGACAGAGCAAGTGATTGATGGGCTTGATAGAGCTGTACTGACAATGAAGAAGGGTGAGGTAGCACTCCTGACCATTGCACCAGAGTATGCATTTGGCTCGTTGGAGTCCCAGCAGGAGTTGGCTGTGGTGCCTCCCAACTCAACTGTCAACTATGAGGTTGAGCTTGCATCTTTTGAGAAGGTGCGTCAATAATGCCGCTTAGTTTACATTGCATCATGTATCCCGTTGGTATCAAATTAGTGAGATTGTGTGTTTTGTTTTCAAACAATTTTTTAATTCTTTTCGACCCTTCAGGATAAGGAATCGTGGGACATGAATACTGAGGAAAAAATTGAAGCTGCTGGTAAGAAGAAGGAAGAAGGGAATGCTTTGTTTAAGGCGGGTAAATATGTAAGAGCTTCCAAGAGATACGAGAAGGTAGGATGACAAACATATGGACTCGTGAAGCCCGATGGTTTGGCCTTTGCTTTTATGCTTACTGAAGCGTAGTTTCTTCAATGCAGGCTGTGAAGTACATCGACTATGACTCTAGCTTCAGTGAAGAAGCAAAAAAACAAGCCAAGGTGTTGAAGGTTGCCTGCAATCTTAACGATGCAGCTTGCAAGCTGAAGCTGAAAGAATATAAACAGGCTGAAAAATTGTGTTCCAAGGTCTGCAATTTAGAACTAAGAAATGCTTGAGAGGTCCCTTTTTATTGTCGACTTTTATTTAACCGAACATCTAATTGTACACAGGTGTTGGAACTTGAGGGCAGAAATGTGAAGGCTCTGTACAGAAGGGCTCAGGCATATATTCAGCTTGCAGATTTGGATTTAGCTGAGCTTGACATCAAGAAAGCTCTTGAAATAGACCCTAACAACAGGTATGTGCTTCTTCTCTGGATCCTTGTTTCCACTCGCACAGTTTTGCAGGGAAGTGAAAATGTTAACACTCGTTTCTTTGTCAAAACAGGGATGTGAAGCTGGAGCACAAGACATTGAAGGAGAAGATGAAAGAATACAATAAAAAGGAGGCCAAGTTCTATGGCAACATGTTTGCCAAATTGACCAAGTCGGACTCTCCCGATAACAATGTAAGCATCCTTCCGGTCGTCGACTGGTGTTTTCTCATACGTTCTGGGTTTTTATCGTTTGGTTTTGATTGGTGGTTCATTTTTTTGGCTTTTGCAGAAAGCAGCGGATAAAGACGCCGAACCCATGATCGTAGACAGCAAGGCATAAGGGGACGGCATCGCATCATCGCCCCTTGACTTCCATTTGTGTCATTAAGGAGTAAATTCCCATTTTTCTCTTATTTTGTAGGACTACTTGGTATTTGCACAAAGAAGTTTAATGCATTTGCTTTTTTCTTTGCGTGGATTATGGAAATGAAGTTTTAGTTTGTTTAATGGTATTCTTCTTCATTTAAAGTGAGATTTTAGGTTTAAATCTTGTGATGGCAAATTTGATATGAAATTAGGCTGCTCATTATGTAATTTAGCTAAACTTCCTCCCCCGCCTTAATGGAAAAATATTGATGTATTAAAAATAAAATAAAATAAAATAAAAACCGGCATTAACCATAGACTAAGAAAAAAAAAACAATTAAGGTAATTTAGCTGAATTAAATAAATTTTTTACTATTTAACTAATATCAGTGGCATTTTTTTGTTTTCGACTTTTAGTGATATACTAGTCATAGTGCCCGCGCGTTGCTGCGGGTGTTATAAGTGTATAAAACATGTAAAAAGTAGGACATTAAACTATAAAATAAGGAGCAAAATTAGTGTCTTCAATATCTAAGTCTCTGCCAAAATGATCTTGGATCTTCAGCTCATGCTGTAAACCTGGGTACTAAAACAATGTAAATTATTGAAAAAATGACAATAAATAATGTCACCTGAATTTCATCTAGGTTTGATCTAGATTTGAACTACATGTTGATGATCTGAATGAAAGAAGGTAATGGTAACAGTAGAAATTTGTTTGAATTTCTGATGTCATGTGTCAGTGGGTTTTAATTTTTTAGACCACTATGCCTATTATATTTGTAGTAAGGAATGAACATTCACATATAACAAAAGGTTCACGTTTTATCAAGACATTTCAACACAGTTAACTATCTATGCAGAGCTTTTAAATTAGTTTCTAAAAAGAAAAGTAACGCCTCGTTTCGAATTTTATTATCAAAATCTTACCCTCAAGCAATTTTATAGTGATCCCCTGCAAAAGAAATCGGCAAACAAAGAAAAAGGAACAAACGATGAGCAATAAAACTCACAGACCATAATACACAAAATTCCCTATAACGTAAATTGATAAAGCATTTTACCCAATCCAATTGAATTCCTGATCACAACACATTAGACAAACTAATAAACCATTTTATCAAAATAACCATTTAATTTTAAACACTTAAAACCAAAGAGAACCAAACGCGCATATTTGGAAAAAAATGGAGTGTTTTGAGTATCTAAACCTCACCCTCATCACTTATAAAATGTAGTGGTCCCAAATGGAAAGAGAACTTGCAAAACGGCGTCCCAACACAAACACAGCATATTAAACAAACATATGAAGACAAAAAAAGTTTTAAAAACCGACAATGAACGATAAAATTCAGAAATCCCAGGACACAAAATCGCAAATGACATAAAAATTAGTAATAAAAGTTATGAAAAAACAGACACCACTTGACATCAAATGGCTTGACGCCAATGACAACCCCAAAGGCAAGCAAAATCCCAAACCAGTCAAGAAAAAATTAAGAGTCCATTCCTCTGTCATATTCTTTTCCCCTGTTTTGCTACCCCTAATCCCAAATGTGTCTTCAATGCTCTTTGTCCCGTTTTTCTCTCACCCTAATATCTCACCTGCAAAATCTTAACGCTACTACTTTCCCCCACCAGCAAACCCTCAACACCCTGTAATGCTATGTTCTTCCAAATCTATAACAAAAAAATGCACACATAAACACGATAGAAATTTGCGAAAACCCACAACACAACCTAACTAAAAATCTCACGGACCAAAAGTTTCACCCAAAAGAACCCCCCCCTCCCCATCTCTCTTATCAAATGAATACTCCAAAAGCAATTCAATGCTTGATAACAACCCATTTAAAATTGAACCCAAAAAAAAAAATTAAAAGCTTCTGAGATTTAAAATTGAACAAAACACAATCCATACATTATAACAAAAACTGCACGCTTAAACATGCTAGAAATTCACCAATACCCACAGCACTGACCAAGATCCACAAAATCAGCCAAAAGATACAAAATAGGGGAAAAAAGCTAAATCTGGAAAAGGAATAAAAAGAAGGGGGCTGCAAATCGAAGAAGCGGAAAAGAAAAGGAAAAAGGGCGTTAAGGGAGTAGCCAAACAACTTCGAAAGCAATTCAAGAGTTGATAACAACACATTTAAATTGAACCCAAGAAGCTTCTACCATTTAAAATTCAACAAAACACAATCTATACAGTCGGAAAAAAAAATACAGTACCAGATGCGAGATTAGAAGAACTCACCAAAAACAAAAAACGATTCCATCCAACAAAAGATTCAGGAAAAAGAATAAAAATGATATACCTTGTTGATAAAGAGCTTGCAAAGCCGCAGATAAAAACTGGAAAATTCGAGCAACAACTTTTGCTGCAACTAAAAATCAAAGCAGATCAGAAAAGTATACCCAAAGCTTGAAAAAAATTAAATCACACACAATCAGAAAAATAGAAAATTCATCAGTAAACGTTTGATCGTATCCTTAACTTTTTCTGAAATTAAAAATAAAAACACATCAGAAAACCACACACAAACCACGAAAAAAAAAGTATTAAAATCCCATGTGGCAAGAAAACCAAATAACTCACCAAAGAACTTTAGATCGCATATCACACAATGTTATTGTTAACATCCTCTTCGGTTCTATAAAATCAGAAAGAAAATTTGCACAGAAAACCCATTTTGATATTCATATTTAATTATAAACTCACATCATGTGGCATTTTTCAGATGCAGGAAAAAAGAAGACCAAATGAATTCCCACGAATGTAACTCTTAAAAAATAAAAAAAATAAAAAAATAATAATTCTACAACAAAACCCAAAAGCAAGCAACCAAAGTTTCTCACCTTAAGCACAAATGTCTTCCAAAGCTGCAGACAAAAGTTCCAGAAAAATAAAAACCTGAATCCCCTGAAATTCAAAAGAAAACATGATTATACACCCACATGCAAAACCCGATGGCACAAAAAAAAAAAACAAAAACAAAAAAAAAAAAACAAAAAAAAACAAAAATGAGAAGAGAAACAATTTCAACAGAAAATCCATTTGTCAAGACCCACAACACAACCTAACTAAAAAGCTCACGGATTAAAAGTTTCTCCCCAAAAACCCCATCTCTGTCATCAAAGGAAAACTCCGAAAGCAACAACCCAAAAAAAATTAAAAGCTTCTAACATCTAAAATTGAACAGAACACAATCCATACAGTTGCATAAAAAAGTTGCAGATGCAAGATTAGACGAACTCACCACAAAACCATCCACTTTGAGACCAACAGAGGCGAAGAGAGGAGAGAGCAGACGGCTACGAAAGAAGAGAAGCAAAAGAAATGGGAAAAAAAATGGACCAAAAGCAGTGAAAAGGAATCACTGTACAAAACAGGAAAGAAAAGGAACCGGACAAAAATGTTTTAGTATATATGATTTCCGCGAAAGAAAGCACGGTTATCACAGGAAACAGAGGATTGGAAGAAAGAACAGCCAAAACGAAAAGAGCAAAAGCCGAAATCAAGAAAAGCAACGAAGGAACAAAACCCTAACTCAAGATGACTCTCAAAGTCGAGAGAATAAGTTGAGCGCCTCGTGGAAAACAGGGACACAAACGGAAAGAAAACAGAGAAGCGAGGGCAGTTCCGTCCGGACACTGGTCATCCACAGTACCCAACCCCTACGGGTTTTAGTATATATGATATATATATTTTAGTTAGACATGGGTCAAATGAGAAACGTCACATGGGCTGTTGTATGCCATTATAAATAGTTTTAACTTCAGTTTTCTATCTGTGTGCCTGTGAACGCATTCTCAAAGTCTAGCCTGTCTTGTTTTCAGTTCTGTACATTGTGTTTATTTAACTCTTCAAATTAAATCGTGCCGGAATTGCTTTGCTTGATTGCTCGAGCTTTGAGGGCTGAAGTGCCAACCCACGTTTGGAGACTTCTTTATCCTTAAAGGCAAATTTGGTTCGTTGGGACTAATTTTCTTCTAAGTAATCTTTCTTAGTCAAGAATTAGGGTTATAAACGTTGTTTCACATCTAGTAATTAATTAGAAATATGACCCACGCGTTGCTGCGGGGTTAGTAACTGTTCAAAAAAAAAAAAAATCGAAGCTATTAGAGATTATTAAAGAAGGTTCACGTGTATTTACGCTGAAAGACGTTTGAGCTTTTTTAAAGAATTTATATATGAAAAGCAGAAATTGGATGGATGAAGATTTTGGAATTCTTTGAACCACTGTATGAATAAAATGACCTGTGAGTGATTGATAGTGTAACAAAAATTAGTAAAAGATAGTGTAAGAGCATTATATATGAAACTATATTATTGGAACCACTTTATAGAAAGCTGTAGTGTTAAGATATACTCGGTTATAGTTTCAAAACTAATAAAAGAATGCAAGACATAATATATACATAGAAAAGTAAAAACTATTTATTTTGAAAGATATGAAGGCCCTACACGTAGGAGGCGTGTGAGTGGTGAAAAAACGAATTAGGAAATGGATACTATAATGCAATGTCTGAATTCAAAAGTAAAAACATTACCAAGAAATGGATATTGTATTGTAGTGTCTAAATTTAAATATAAAAACGGTCACGTAGGATGTGTGAGTGGTGGAAAAACCAAACCAAGAAATGGACACGGCATTGTAGTGTCAGATTCGTGTTGACTTATACCAAAATAGAAAAATGATGAAAAAGGAATTACATGATTGACTTACTTATAATAAACATAACTATTGTTGATGTATTGTTAATACTGTTAACTTTTTATTCATTTTATACAAAATCACCCTAAAATTTATCCAACCCACTTGAAAATATAATAATTTTACAAAGCGTAAACTTCATAACTTTCCAGTTGGCCTTGGACAATTAGTTGAGTGTTCCCATGGGACGAAAGGATACCCTTGAAATATAAGCATGACTGATCATATCTCCAAGAAGAGGAAACTGTAACAGAGCATAGAAACTAACAGGAACGCCCGCAGCCAAAGCTATTGCAACTTTGATCGTCTGATATCCATGGCCTAGAACGATGTATAGCGACGCTACGAACGTGATCATCATGGTAACTATAGAGATGAAAAGGGTTGCCAGTCCTACAATTAACCGATTCGGTAGTGAATGGAGGAAATCTCCTTCGGCATAACGTGATGTAAGAATGGACAGGAAACTCAAGATTGATGTGGTGGAGGAGACGAGGGAGAGTGCGTCTGATATGGTGAAAACCATAAAGGCCCTTGAGTGGAGAAAAATCGGAATGCCTGTGTCGTCGTTGTTTCCACCCGGTACTGTGGAGAAAACGGCAAACATTACGGTGGCAATGAGCGTTGCTACAAGCATGCACGATGATGCAGTGCCCTTCATCCACTTTTCTCCTTCTCGTAACAAGTCCTTGTGCTCTTCAGTGAATAGGACTTGAGGTGTTTTTCCATCTGAGTTTCTCATTTCCTTGTACAATGGTTGGACGATCTTCTCCACTTCCTAAAATTTTATGCACGTGTGATCTCAATTAGTCTAATTAGAAGTATTGAACAAAGTAAAATGACAAACATTGTTAGTAGTAATAAAAATCATGTGTAAACAAGAAGACACTTTTTTCTTATCAATTTGAGACGGGGATTTGAACTTTAGATATTCCGCTCATGTGGCACAACCGGCCATCAGAGGCATTAAGCAGAAAAATACCATTGGATCAAGATCTAGTTAGTAAACACCTATAACCTTTAACTTTTCAAGCCTATGAATCCTTTACCCCAAAATGGCAAAACACTTGCTCTAGGTCACGACTCAAGAAATGACTACTCTCTCAATTAAATTGAGAAATTTTATCCTCATTTCAGATCATTTCATTGCAATTACCCTAAAGATTTTAGTCAACATAGATTAGGAAGATTATAAACAGTAAATCTATGTTTATTGAGGGAAAAATCTTACCTTAAACCATTGTAACTCTCTTCTGAATTGCAATGCTGCTCCCGTATCAGTATTTAATCGATCATCCGGTGCAAGTTTGGCGGCCAAATGGAGCATATTGTTATTGTCTTCATCTTTGTAAGATGCAATTAAATCTTTTAGTCCACCTAATTCATGTATGAGATTGAAAACCTTCTCCTGCCGGTGAACAACTGCAGTGTGAAATATGGTTCTATTTTGTTCATCAACTTTCCAAATAAGATTAGGGTATGTTCTTATAAGTATGACCAGGAAGTCAACGTTCCCCAACTCAGCAGCACTGAACAATAAGCGAGAGGGTGCTCTGATTAAATCGCTAATTTTTGAATCATTTTCTAAAGTAAGTACTTTCTTCCACAAGTGCTTCACAAGCTCAGTGGCTTGCGTCTGCATTACTATTTTGTTGTAGCAAACCTTGATACGAGGAACTGCATAAAACAGCAAATTAACATGTTAAGCAAAGGAGTTGAGTTAAAATATGACATGTTAAACCCTAAACCCTAACCTGAAGATATGCATGGTTGCGCAAAACCCGGTTGGCGTCCACTATAATACGCTGAATGTTTTCGTGCCATCACATGAAGTGCAGTCTCTCGATTTTCATCTCGAGCAAAAGCCATTTCAGGGTGCTTTTGAATTATATCCAGTGCAAGATCTGTAGTTAATTATATCATGAAATTAATAATTTTCATAATATATGTGTATATACAGACAAATTTTAGCTAGACAATTTGATTACAATATATACCTCATTTTGATAAAAAAAAAGAAGGAATATTTTGGATGTGGTCCCTAATCCTTAACATTCTTTGATTAAAATCTTAATAGTATTCAAAGTTTGATCAAGGTCCCTTGACTTTGTACACCTCATTATATTGCTATTAATATTTTTATTTTTATAGTTTTGACATTAATTGTTTGATATTTTGTGAGATTTATAATCCTATAAATTTAAAATCCCTCATTATAATACTATTAGAAACGGTTACAATAAAAAAAAAAATTCAAACATTTTGATTGAATAAATGGATAAAAACTATGTAAAAATAAGAAATAATAAATGGCAAAAGAATGTATCCATAGTGTTAAAAAAATGGGTACATTTCACATATAACAAAGTGGTACATTAATAAAGAAGAATGGGTATATTATAAATAAATTAGGGTACAGATAAAAGATTAAAAAATATGAGTACAAATGAATTTTTAAAAATATAGGCGCTAAAAGAAATTAATACATGGGTACAAAATAAAACTAAAAAGAAAATACTACAAATTTAAAAAACATGTTACAAACTAAAAATATAAATATATGATACAAAGTTTAGGCATAAAACATAAATATACCATACGTAATTTTTCTACATAAATATACCATACGTAATTTTTCTATCATTGATTAAATATACAATGTCACGTGACGATGTACACATCATGAGTACAAACACAAATTGTCACATCCCGGCCCGGGGGGGGACCACTTCCCGGGCCCGCTCCACCACCGTAGCACGATATTGTCCGCTTTGGGCCCCGACCACGCCCTCACGGTTTTGTTTTTGGGAACTCACGAGCAACTTCCCAGTGGGTCACCCATCCTGGGAGTGCTCAAGCCCCCTTCTCGCTTAACTTCGGAGTTCCTACGGAACCCGAAGCCAGTGAGCTCCCAAAAGCAAAACCGTGAGGGCGTGGTCGGGGCCCAAAGCGGACAATATCGTGCTACGGTGGTGGAGCGGGCCCGGGAAGTGGTCCCCCCGGGCCGGGATGTGACAATTTGGTATCAGAGCCTAACCCTGGCCGTGGTGTGCTGACGAGGACGTCGGGCCCCTAAGGGGGGTGGATTGTGACATCCCACATCGCCCATGGGAGTGATCCTTAAATATATATTCTCATCCCTACCTAGCACGAGGCCTTTTGGGAGCTCACTGGCTTCGGGTTCCGTAGGAACTCTGAAGTTAAGCGAGAAAGGGGCTAGAGCACTCCCAGGATGGGTGACCCACTGGGAAGTTGCTCGTGAGTTCCCAAAAACAAAACCGTGAGGGAATGGTAGGCCCAAAGCGGACAATATCGTGCTACGGTGGTGGAGCGGGCCCGGGAAGTGATCCACCCCGGGCCGGGATGTGACACAAATAAAACTTTAAAAAATATGGGCACAAAAAGAAACTAATATATGGGTACAAATTAAAAATGAAAAGAAAATTGGTACAAATTAAAAAATATTTGCAAATTAAAAATAGGTACAAACTAAAAATAAAAATATATGATAAAAAATTTAGCCATAAATATAAATATACTAATTGTAACATTTTTCACACTAAAGGAATATATTTAAAAATAAAAATATTTGATTATTCAAATAATTAATGATGTTATTAATACCCAGGGACCTTGATCAAAAATTGAAAATAAATATGATTTTAATCAATGAAGTAACAAAAAGAAGGATGTGAACCTAATTTTTCCAAAAAAAAAAAATATACCTCATTTTATAGGAGCGGTATTCTACTTAAAACTAATATAAACTGCAGGAATGCGGAGAGAAGAATTCGAATTCAGGTACATAGGGGATCATAATATATTGTTACGTGTACAAACTTACATGTAGGATACATTCTCACAGATAAATTATTTTAAGGTATACCTACATGTATGATCATGTTTTTGGACCTAATCATATTATAATTGTGTACTTGGACTTGATCATAAGTCTTGAGGATGAAAATGTAAATCGAAACGGTACTTACTTACCATAAAGATCTGCTGTTATTGCGGCAATAAGAAGCCCCACACGGTCGGAGTCCTTCAAAATTGTATCAGTCTTGTCGTAAAGATACCATACCATCTCCCTGTGCCCAAACAAAGTAGCCATATGAAGAGGTGTTGAATCTTTACTACATCTGATTTGGGGTAACTTCGGATTCTTATCCACCATTATCTCGGCGATCCTTTTGACACCGGAAACAGCAGCAAAAAAGAGGGCAGTGTTTCCAACATCATTCTTCAGTTCTAGGTCAGGCGGTATCATCCATTTAACTAGCTCCTCAACAAACCATGTATGTTTGGCCCCGGCAGCAATGTGGAGAGCAGTTTCCGAACCCTTTGTGATCTTAGCCCTCGCAGCTTCAGGATTTGATAGCAAGAAATTGTTTGCAGCAATCCAGTCACCATTGAGAGCAGCAAGATGTAGTGGGACATAGGGAACTAGGTTGGCGTTAATTGGCAACGCTGGAAAGATTATTTAATCAAACAATAATCAGTAATTAATTAAACAATGAGAAAGGATATACAAGCAGTAATGTATATAACACACAATTTGGTATGTGAGTTTCTTTTTCCCTTTTCTTCAGTAAATAACGATTATTTGAGTTTTGTTACTATTCTTTAACAATTTGTACCATATATATTGATTATCTGGCACCTCTTAATAGAGTTGAACCACTTAGTCCACCTCTGTACGTGAGTCTCATCTGTATTAGAGATGTGATCAACAATGAAGAGAAAATATGCATAAGGCATAAGTGATGCAGTGGAAGGAGACACATACATGAAATGGTATTTGAATTTGGTGTAGGTGCTGCTGGTGGAGTGGAAGCTGCAGCAACGTCACTTGGCTCGCGCCCATTTGTTGTTACTGTAGCATAATAGAAATGCATTCGACTCCTTCCCCATTCAAGAAATTTGCTCGGCAGCCAACTACTCCCTCCTTAAAAAAAAAAAAACAAAAAAAACAAAAAAAAAAACCCATAAAATTAAAGAAAAGCAAAAGGAACAAAAAAGTCAATCAAAATTTTAAAAAAAGTTGTGCCTGTATTAAATAAAAATAACTCAAGACGTAGTGATGGCATCACGCTTACTTTCTGTTTCTTTAGCATCATCACGCCTTTCTTTTCTTCCTTGATCAAATATATGTGTAAATCCTGAAGCATTTTCATCCCCTGGTCTGTGATCTGGAGACAGTGGAGGTCTATAAGGTCGTGGAGGGCTATAAATTGACAGATTCGGACTACGTACGATTGCTACAACTGGTGTTCCGAGGCCAGGTGGTAATGGATGGCGACCTCTCCCCTTGTTCGTTGGAAAAGTGTAGCCTTCAAAGCTTACAATTGTAGTGCTCCCTTCAATTTCTTGTGAAGATTCCTCCGGATGGGTCGAAGACGACCCTACAACGTCTGTTGAACCATTTTCTGACATGATCGATCGATCGAATCGGATGTCCTGTACTACCTTCCTCTATGTATCAAAATATTAATGTTAGAGTTGTTTTTTAATAATATGACGTGAAGCAAAATTACGGTTCCAGAGTCATACTCTGGGTAGCTTAACCTTTAGATAATTTTTTGTATTTTTAAATAAGATATAAGGGTTAAAATATTTGGAATATTTCATATTCCGAAATATCTAAAAAAATCCCAAAAACAAGGCCATGTAATTGGGGTTAGTCTTGAGATTTTTGAGGCTTGAAACGATGTCAAAATATATGTCATAACTTCATATAAAAAAATTATTTTTTTTCACACGTAAGACTTCGATAAATTTATACTTAAAAAAAACGCTTTAAATTCAACAATTTAGAAACACGAAAAAATTAACGATATGTCAAGACGAGGAGAAATGATAATTATTTTCCATTTGTTTTCCGCTCTCACAACAATTTTTTTTTTTTTATAACTTTTTTGTCATCATATAAAAAAACAAATAATAACAAAGAAGATTAAGCATAGGTGTGTTGCAGGAGAAAAATAGAATGCGTGGGTACTTTGACTGGCTTGAAACAATCCATGCAGCTTGTAGAATTATCTCCAAGCATTTGGACCATGCAGTTAGGACAATTAATTAAAGCAAGAAGTAATATTTAAATTACATATTAATAGATTTTTTTTTGTAAATTACAAGATGATGAAAAGACTATTTAGTCATATATCATAATTAAAAAGCTAAAGGTAGTAACGTGATTTCACAAAACAAAATTTTGTTGTTTTTGTGTAAACCTCACTTACAGGTTTATTTTTTATTTTTTTAACTTGTTATTTGTTTCTAATGAATTTTAGGAAAATTAATGAAAATGACTTGAAAACTTTGAGTTTTAACGATAAGGACAAAATAAATGATAAAGTGAATAGTATCATGATTGACTTTTTAGTATAAAAATATGATTTTTCGTTAAAGTGAAAAGTATTGGGAGCTTTTTGTTAAAATTTCCTATAATTTTCTTGATTTCATAAGCCTATATATATATATATATATATATATATATTTTTTTTTTTTTTTGAAAATATTATTGACACTTTAAAAATCTCATTCTACACTCCTCATAAGTGTATTTTTGTTTCCTAATATAGAAAGTTTAAAGTGTAGAATGAGATTTTTGAAGTGCTAATAACAATTCCCTATATATATATATATTTAGTTATAAATGCGATGTGAATTTTACAAAATTTACGCACCTTTCAAGGATGAACTACTAGATACCACAAGCCAACTAGAAAAGCGATTTCCCTAGCTTTGGAGGGAGTACTAACAACCCAGTCCTATGGGAATGCTGAAGCACAATCATATGCTGTGTGTGCGTGTGTGTGTATATATATATTCGCGAAAGAATCTGGAAGTTTCGTGGGTATTGCAAGGAAAAGGATAATATCCTCATTTCTGTTGCGTGGAAAAAGTTGCGTATTTGACTAGTGCACAGTTTACTAACAGACGTAACCTTTGGTATTTGCATCGAACTTGCGTATTGGACATATTGCTATAATATTAATTCAATTGTATCTTATGGTGAGAAGGCATACACAAATCAAAGCATGTATCTCATGCCGAGAAGGCATATCCAAAATCAAAGGATATGTCTAACGGGTGCGATCTCTCCTATATATTGGTAAATTGGTAGAAGAGAAATTTCATTGAGAAATTTGTTGTTTGCACAATTTCCTTGCTCTTTCTTCTCTCCATCGCATTCATACAATTTCTTTTTAGTTATTTCTAAGGGAATACAATTTGGTTTTGCTAATCTAATATTTCATACTTTATTGTATCCTGAAAGTAATTTGCCAAGAACTCTTTAGCAAATTCATTCGAGTGAGGTCAAATAACACTTTAAGGAAGCAATTCAAGTTGTACCTCAAGGTCATCGTTCAGTTTATTCTCAATATTTCTACATTTACTCTAACAATTTCAAAGGTATATATGATAGAAGCATATTCATGCGACTTAAATGGCTTGTTCTCGTGCATTTACGTTATGTTTCTCTAGTTATTTTAGTCCTTTATGCTTCTTTTGTGTGTTTTCAGGTTCTAAGGGCTTAGGGAGCAAGAAAGTGCATTTTGAGGCTATTTGGGGCACTTTTGGGCAAGGATTGGATAGCTTAATCATGGAGCAAAGAGGATGGACGAAATTGAAGCCTTGTATGCTCTTTGGGGACATCAAACAAAGGGCCTAGCCCAATCAAACAAATCCTTTGAGCCATGGAAAACCTCTAGCCCAATCAAACATATTATGCCATGCAAACCAACCTATTTTAGGCCCATTCTATGTACTTAAACCCTAACCCTTTAAACTAGCCCTATTATCACTTATCACTTTCATTCACTTATCACTCACCACATATCATTCATTTATCACTTAACATATCATTCACTTATCACTTATCATACTCATAATCATCTACACATTTCAACCATTTAAACATATGCATTTCAACTCACATGCACATCCACCTCTTTCCACCTAATCCACATGCTTTCACAACCTAAAACACATGCACATGCACCACTAATCCCTTCACTTTCATGCCATCATTTTCCCCCCCCCCCAATGCCGTGCACTCCTTGAGCATTTCCAGTTTTTCCCCTTCTCTTTGTATTCACAAGTCACATGCATTCACTTCATCATTACACCACCACTCATTCTTTAAATCCACATGCACTTTAATCATTCAATTACCCCATTCACACACCTTTTCTTCAAACCTAACCCGTGCATTCCCTTGCATTTCCACAATCTTAATCAGCCAACACATGCACAAATCCATCCATGCCGTGGGTTCCCTTTGCTCCCCTTGTGCAATTCCAGTTTTCACATGTGTCCTAGCTGTTTTTCCATCATTCCTCCACACAAATGCTTAAACAAACAGCCATATGTTCCCTCCACTACCCCTATAAATACCCTAGCATTCATTCATTCATGCATATCTCATTTTTCATACAAAACACACAACACAAACACTTCCCCTTCCATTTCTGTGCAGTTTTTCTCCTCCATTGCAGCCACTATCCAACCACTTCCCATCCCTCCAAAACACTTCATACCATCACACAACCTATCCTTAAACCTTGTGCTACAACAACGAGGAAGAGAAGAGTGCCTAAACGTTCATACAATTCAAGTTTGAGTTGTTGGAATGTTTAGGTGATTCTTTGATTTCAATGTTTCATT
The DNA here is from genome assembly GCF_019419815.1 of Pyrus x bretschneideri. Classification (NCBI taxonomy): domain Eukaryota; kingdom Viridiplantae; phylum Streptophyta; class Magnoliopsida; order Rosales; family Rosaceae; genus Pyrus; species Pyrus x bretschneideri. The sequence continues at coordinate 4,886,359 of NW_025999391.1, read as the reverse complement.
TTAATTCTCTTTGTTTTGTACGTATGAGGAATGGAAGAGAAGAGTGCCTAAACGTTCATACAATTCAAGTTTGAGTTGTTGGAATGTTTAGGTGTTTCTTTGATTTCAAAGTTATGAGGAACTAAACCCTTTTTGGCTAGGGGTGATTTCAATACCATGATTATTTATGTGATATGAATTGATGAATTCCGGTTATGAACTCTTGATTCGTGAATGCAATTGGCTTAACTATTTGATGATTAACTTATTTGTGTTTGTTGATTGAGGGTCGACACTTAATTAGCATGCATGAATATGTGGCTAAAGTTTAAGAAGGTTTCACATAATCGTTACTAACTTATACTTGAAAGTAGTGAAGGTCGCTTGTCACGATCGCGTTAAGTTTAATTCTTAGCATGAGTAACATGATGTCATAGTTGCAAATGCTTTGTCAATGCTTATGGTTTTCATTATTCTTAATGATCTTCGATTGTATCTCTATTATGATGACATGTAGGGAACTTTTGAGAATGTTTTGGGTTGTCGAATGATGCCATCCAATCCAATAATATAAGGAAAATCTGAGGATTAACTAGTGATGTCACGGTTAATTTGGGGCATTGTCGTTCATAATTCAATGAAGGAATAACTGGAAATTGATTCATATGCATAAATATCATGTGTGGAGAAAGAACCTCTAGCTAATTCACCAACCATCTTGTTTCACAACACTTGTTTACAATCTGTCCATTTTTGCATTTTGTTTGTTTATTTCAACTTCGTCAAAACTAAAACCCCTTTTTTATTTCCTTGTTCCCAAGTGTCTTAAATCTGTTTTAATTTAGTTTTTATGTTTTTAAGTCAATTTAGAAGGTTTTAGCAAGCCCTCCTAATCCCCGGTCTAGAACGATCCCTCACTTATCCATTCTACTACAATTGTCAAACGAGGGTTTAATTTGAGTGTCAAGTAATTCTCGCATCAAATTTTTGGCGCCGTTGCCGGGGATTAGCAACTTTGCTAATCCCTTGTCTTCATTTTTATATTTTTTTGTTTTTCGTGCATTCTTATTTCAGATTCTTAGTTTGTTTGTTTCCTTGTTTTTTAGGTACTGTGTATGACTCGTAGCTCTCGGCCTATTATAGAGAACATCTCCGACTTTGACGGTGATTTTGAACGCACTTTGAGGAGAACGAGGAGTCAACAAGAGCCACCACAACCTGGGCTTGAAGAAGACGAAGTAGGTGTAGAAGAAAAGCCCACGGATCAGATTTTTGAAGAAGAACAAGCCATGGCAGCAGATAATAGAACCATCAAGGAGCTTTCGGCCTCGGGTTTGGATAATGCATTGCCTCTTTGTATCCAATACCCCACGGCTGCAGAGGGGAAGACTGAGGTGTTTGAACTCAAATCCAGTTTGTTACACCATATTCCGAAGTTCCATGGCTTGTCTATGGAAGACCCCAACAAACACTTGAAGGAGTTCGAGGTGGTTTGTTCGAGCATGACCCCCGTCACTGTGGATGGGAGTATATTGAAGATGAAGGCCTTTCCATTTTCACTTATGGACAAGGCCAAAGATTGGCTCTACGAACTAGCCCCGGAAACTGTGACTTCGTGGGAGAGTATGAAGCGTGCTTTCTTGGAGAAATTCTTCCCTACTTCGAGAGTGATTCTCCTACGGAAGAAAATTAGTGGTATTCAACAGAATCATGGTGAGACATTCCCGGCTTATTATGAGCGCTTCAAGGGCCTTGTAGCTTCATGTCCTCAACATCAAATGAAGGAGGAACTTCTCCTTCAATATTTCTATGAGGGCCTCCTTCCTATCGAACGTCAAATGCTTGATGCATCAGCGGGAGGAGCATTGGTGGACAAAACACCAAGGGATGCCAAGGTTCTCATAGCCAACCGAGCGCTCAACGCTCAACAATATGAAGGAGTGGGCCAAAGGGAAGCCCCACGGCAACAAAGTATAAATGAGGTGAGTGTTATTTCTGAAATTCAATCACAACTTGCTAATCTTACTTCTCTTGTTTCTCAGGTTGTGATTGGTCCAAAAGCACAAGAACACCAAGTCTGTGACGTGTGCTCAATTCAAGGGCATCCATCCGACAAGTGCCCTCAACTAATCGAGAATGGTGGGTGGGAATCTGCCAATGCAATTGGTTTCCAAGGACAAAATCAAAACAACCCATACTCGAACACTTACAATGCCGGATGGAGGGACCATCCAAACTTCAAATGGAGGGAGCCACAACAAGCTGCCCAACAAGGAGGATTTAGGCCAAACCCCCCTGGTTTTTATTCCAAGCCGTATGCACCCCAACAACCCCAACAACCTTCGGCATCATCTCATTCAGGTACGTCCTTGGAAAGTGATCAAGCTATGCAATTACTAACCTCTATTTCGCAGGGGTTGCAAAATCAAAACAACCGGATAGCAAATAACGAGAAGGAGATGATGGATATGAAGAAACAAATAGGGCAGATTTCTGAGTTCCTTGGACAGATTAGAGAGCAAGGAAAGCTTCCTAGCTCAACCACAGTCAATCCAAAGGGAGGATTCGAATCCGCCAAGGCCATCACCTTAAGGGGTGGAAAAGAAGTTGGGACCGAGCCAAACAATCCCAAATCTGCCCAGAAAGTAGATGAAGAGACGACACAACCTGAGGAAGTGTCTAGCTCACCCACGGTAAGGGTGAAAAACCCAATGCCGCAGGCCCCCAATCACCCTAACTCGGCCAAATCAGGTAATTTAAGTTCAAATTCATGTACTTCACGTCCTAATCTGCCCAATGTACCTTTTCCTCGCAGGTTCATGCAAGAAAAAAAGGAAGAAAGCGAGAAGGACATTCTTGAAACGTTCCGGAAGGTGCAAGTGAACATACCGCTTCTCGATGCAATCAAACAGGTTCCAAAGTATGCTAAATTCCTCAAGGACCTATGCAATACAAAGAGAAGAAGGGCAAACAAAGAGGTAGTGAAGGTAAGCGAGAATGTGTCCGCTGTTTTGCAACGTAAACTGCCTACCAAGTGCAAAGACCCCGGTAGTTTCACGATTCCTTGTGTGATTGGACATAATCGTTTTGAACATGCCATGCTTGATTTAGGTGCATCCATAAATGTCATGCCTTATTCTATTTATGCATCTATGAATTTGGGTGAATTAAAACAAGATGGTGTAATTATACAATTGGCCGATCGTTCTAACGCGTATCCAAAAGGAGTTTTGGAAGATGTGCTTGTGCAGGTGAACCATTTAATTTTTCCGGCTGATTTCTACGTCCTAGACATGGAGGATTCAGCCCATTCTACATCTTTGCCGATTCTCCTTGGTAGGCCATTCATGAAGACGGCCCGAACAAAGATTGATGTATACAAAGGCACCTTGACAATGGAATTCGATGGGGAAGTGATTGATTTTAATATTTCTGAAACTATGAGATATCCCGTTGATGACCATTCTTGTTTTTCCATTGATGTTATCGATTCTTTGGCGCAGGTATACCTTGAAGAATTGAACGAGGACGCCCTGGAAACAACCATCACTAAGGCCATAGAGTGCAAAAATGAAGGATTTGGGCCAATGCAAGGCCACGGCAAGGAGGAGGAATTCTTTGCCATGGGTTCTAGTGAAGAAATAATTGAGGTTGTGGCAGCCCTTGAGTCATTGCCACAACAATATGGTAAGGTTCCACTCTCACTTTCAAATTCAGTTTCCACTAAGATGCTACCTTCTGTTGTTCAGGCACCATCGCTTGAACTTAAGCCGTTGCCGGACCATTTGAAGTATGTGTTTTTGGGAGAAGGCGAAACATTGCCCGTCATCATTTCATCAAGTCTCACGGCAATGGAGGAGGAGAAGCTTGTGAGGGTGCTGCGAGAACACAAAACGGCCATAGGGTGGACTTTGGCCGACATTAAAGGAATAAGCCATACCACATGCATGCACCGTATACTTCTTGAGGAGGGGACTAAGCCATCCCGAGAGGCTCAACGCCGTCTCAACCCTCCGATGATGGAAGTGGTGAAGAAGGAAATAATCAAGCTTTTGGATTGCGGAGTGATCTACCCTATCTCCGATAGCCGTTGGGTCTCTCCAGTTCAAGTCGTTCCCAAGAAGTCCGGAGTAACTGTTATCAAGAATGATGAGAATGAGCTCGTACCTACACGCATTCAGACTGGATGGCGAGTATGTATCGATTACCGGAAGCTAAATGCCATGACTAGGAAAGATCACTTTCCTTTGCCATTCATCGACCAGATGCTTGAAAGGTTAGCCGGTCATGCCTTTTACTGTTTTCTTGATGGATACTCTGGATATAACCAAATTGTGATAGCCCCGGATGATCAAGAGAAGACCACATTCACATGTCCCTTTGGAACATTTGCTTATCGTCGCATGCCATTTGGCTTATGCAACGCACCGGCCACTTTCCAAAGGTGTATGGTAAGTATATTTTCCGATTTTGTTGAAAAGATCATTGAGGTTTTCATGGATGATTTCAGTGTGTTTGGGAGTTCATTTGATAATTGCTTGGATAATCTAACCTTAATTTTGAAACGATGTGTTGAAACTAACCTTGTCTTGAATTGGGAGAAATGTCACTTTATGGTGAAACAAGGTATAGTTTTAGGACATATTGTTTCAGAAAAAGGAATTGAAGTAGATAAATCGAAAATAGACCTTGTACGTCACTTACCCTCTCCTACTTCGGTTAGAAAGGTACGTTCGTTTCTTGGCCATGCAGGGTTCTATAGGCGTTTTATCAAGGACTTCTCCAAGATGTCCAACCCTCTTTGCCGATTGCTTCAAAAAGATGTGCCATTCAAGTTTGATGAAGAGTGTAATTCGGCATTTAACCAACTCAAGGAGAAGCTAGTCTCGGCCCCCATTATTGTACCTCCAGATTGGAGCCTTCCGTTCGAGCTCATGTGCGATGCATCCGACTATGCATTAGGAGCTGTTCTAGGACAAAGAAGAGACAAGCGGCCGCATGTCATATACTATGCCTCTCGGACTCTCAATGATGCCCAATTGAACTACTCCACGACGGAAAAAGAACTTCTAGCTGTGGTTTTTGCTTTAGATAAATTCCGTTCATATTTAATTGGTACTAAAGTAATCGTTTATTCTGATCATGCAGCTTTGAGGTACTTGATCACGAAAAAGGAAGCAAAGCCGAGGCTTATCCGTTGGATTCTTCTTCTTCAAGAATTTGATATTGAAATCCGGGATAAGAAAGGAAGCGAGAATGTAGTGGCTGACCATTTAAGCCGAATGATCCACGAGGAGCATGAACATGCCGTACCTATCCCTGAAACTTTTCCCGATGAGCAGCTGCTATCCATTGAGGTAAGTGAACCATGGTATGCAGATTTAGTGAATTACTTGGTGGCTAAACAATTTCCAAATGAACTAAACAAGCACCAACGTGATAAGCTTAAAAATGATGCACGTTTCTATGTTTGGGATGACCCTTATTTGTGGAAGTATTGCTCAGATCAAATTGTACGTAGATGTGTGCATGATTCTGAATTTCACTCAATTCTAAGCTTTTGTCACACATACGCATGTGGTGGTCATTTTGGCACACAACGCACTGCCCTCAAGGTTCTAGAGTGTGGTTTTTATTGGCCGACTGTATTTAGGGATGCTAGAACCTTTTGTATGTCTTGTGATCGTTGCCAACGAATGGGTAACATAGGTACCAAGGACCAAATGCCGCAAACCCCTGTCTTTAATGTTGAAATTTTTGATGTTTGGGGCATTGATTTCATGGGCCTTTTCCCTCCATCTTATGGTTTCACTTATATCTTGCTAGCCGTTGATTATGTTTCTAAATGGGTGGAAGCAAAAGCCACCCGTACTAACGATTCTAAGGTGGTTGCAGATTTCGTGAAAACTAACATTTTTGCTAGGTTTGGAATGCCGAGAGTAATCATAAGTGATGGAGGGTCTCACTTTTGCAATCGGACCATTGAGGCGTTGCTAAGAAAGTACCATGTCAACCATAAGGTCTCCACACCTTACCATCCTCAAACAAATGGCCAAGCCGAGGTGTCTAACCGAGAAATCAAACAAATTTTGGAGAAGACCGTTGGACCAACAAGGAGGGATTGGAGCTTACGTTTAGATGATGCACTGTGGGCATATCGTACGGCATACAAAACACCCATTGGGATGTCACCTTTTCGGCTCGTCTATGGTAAGCCATGTCATTTGCCCGTAGAGTTAGAGCACAAGGCACATTGGGCCGTGAAGACTTTCAACATGGACATAGATGCAGCAGGAGTTCATAGGAAGCTCCAATTGAATGAACTTGAGGAGATTCGGAATGAAGCCTATGAGAATGCCCGGATGTACAAAGCCAAGACCAAAGCATTCCATGATAAAATGATTCGAACCAAGACCTTCACAGTTGGGCAGAAAGTGTTACTTTTCAACTCTCGCCTACGTTTGTTTCCTGGTAAGTTGCGTTCTAAATGGATTGGCCCGTTTGTTGTTACTAACGTTTTACCTTATGGTGCAGTCCACATAAAAAGCTTAAGGAATGGCATAGAATTCAAGGTGAACGGGCATCGGTTGAAGCCATATTACGAGCAAAGTGTGGGGCAAGTGGTGGAAGACATTCCTTTCCATTCCGTGGGCTCAAATGAAGATTGAAGAGAGTACTCGTCCGGCTGCAAGACGTAAAAGAAAGCGCTACTTGGGAGGCAACCCAATACAGTAAATAAAACAAAGCTTGTTCATTGATTTTTCGATAAATTACAATTGTATCTAAACATGGCAGAAAGATGGAGTCTTCACAAAGGTTGTTTACGTGAAGCCCCACTACGAGGCTTCGGAGCAGGAGGCGTCGGAGCGGAAGGCATAGAAGCAGAAGCCGTCGGAGCGGAAGGCATCGGAGCTAGAGCATTCCAGGCCTCAATACTTGGCCAAGCGCTGGATGACCCAGGAAAAAAGTGCCTCTGGAGATAAGCCGCAAGCCTTTGACGGTCACTTTGAATTCGACCCTCAGATTCTTGTAGCTCATCAAGCTTCCTCTTCATGCCCGCCGAATAGTTATTTGCAAGCACATGCAAACTTCTATTCTCGTACTTAAGCTGCTGGATCTCCTGCTTAAGACTTTCCACCTCTGCCATCAATGATTCCACTTGGCGGGACCGAGCAAGCAGGCGTAGGCCCATGTTGGACACAGAGCTCGCACACTGAACACTAAGTGCGAGGGACTCTTGAACGGCCAACTCATCGGACCGTCCTGACAGCAGCCTACTATCTTTTGGAGTGAGGAGGTTCCGAGCTACTATTGTAGCTGTTGTGGCGTCCTGCATCACAGAGTCTTCACCTGAAAGAGGACCGTTAGAAGATAAAAAAGAAGGGCGCCATACATTACCTTGACGGGGCGCAACCGGATCGCTGCTGAGACTCAAATCTAAGCTAAGGTTCGATGAGTTTGCCATTTTTTTTCAAAAGTGTTCAAAGAGAATGGGTGGATGGAGTTAAATTTCGAAGGGCCGGAGACGATTTTCAAGAATGGGAAATCTTCAGAGTGTGTATGTTGGCGGTGATCGATACCTCTATAAGAAGCCAAGGCAACGCGTCCACCGATTCAAAAAGTCGGAATTTTCGGCGTAAGTTAGGCGACGCTTTCTCGGGTTTTCTGAAGACGCGTTCAACTTTGTCAAAAGATTTCTTCTTTTCAGAAAACACGTGGAGGCCATCATCGCAACTACACATCTTTAGCCGACAAGCGCAAAGTTCGACGACGCTTTCTCTGCTTTTCAGAAAACGCGTGCAGCTTTGTCAAAAGGAGCCGCATCTGCACTACCACGTGTCATTCAGAAAGCGAAGGGGCGTCGTTCAGAAATCGAAGGGGCGCCTGCTCAGAAATCGAAGAGGCGTATTCAAAGATCGAAGAGGCGCCACTATTTCAAAAAGCCGGATTTGCGGGATCAAAACGTTTGTCGACAAGGGTAAAAAAATACCACCACTTGATATTATCTCTATATATGTCGACCTTCGTCTTTTATGGCAGGGCAAACCTGAAGAAAATGCCCAACTCTCCCTCACCTCTGAGGGCGCACTCCCAGCAAAGCCTTTCGAAATACTCAATTTTTTCTTCTTCCCCAAAGATGATACCAGATGCCTGGAGTAAAGATGACCCAGGAGGAAATACATGTGCTGATTCATGCACTGCTTCTTCAAAAGCAAAGGTATCTCATATCATCAAGGTCAAAAGCAAAAGTATCTCATATCATGCTCTTTCCCTGTCTTTTTCTTTGTCCTTGTTCTTACTCGCATGGCAAAGTAAAAGAAGCAATCAGCCGGCACTTGGAGTCAGTCTTCCGATCTGGAGCCAACTGCCTGGAACTTATTCCTGATTGCTTACCTAGCGTTGCTCTCGAGTAGTCATCTTCAACGGTTGATACACTTCCAGAGAAGGGACCACTCCTGCACAGATTGAACAAAGAAACAGATAAAAGGGATAAGCTCAGACCTTCGGGGGAGACCAAAAGAACCATCCTGCTGCCCAGTTCAAGAAGTAGCACAAAGGAAAATCAACGATGGGCAGAAACCAGTTCAAGAGTAAGCCTGTGGAATCACAAAGATCAAAGCCTCAATGCAATCACCAAGGAGAAGAGGGAATTTACACTCCATAACCAGATTTGCGTCCCTAAACTCTTCTCTTTGTTAATTACATTATGCCATGTTTAGTACGTTTAAGTGCTTTTTGTGTATTTACTTATGCTTTGTGTGAATCTATGCTTAAAACATTGAGGACAATGTTTGATTTAAGTGTGGGGGGGGTAACTAAGTATGTTGATGCAAATTCGTTGAATTTTATCACCCATAACTTCAAGTGTTGTTCCTTGCTGTTTTAAATGTTTTTAAGGTGTTTTTAAACTGTTTTAGCGTGTTTTGTTTTATAACTCCGAAAATCACATAAAAATTTGAAAAACATTTTTTTGAAAAGCCTAAAAAGAGTGTTTTGAGTTGTTTTTGTGTCTTAGGGTACCTTCCAACGTTATGATAAGGATTTGGTTTGTAATTGCATGACTGTTAAAAAGAGTTATTAACATAGAGAAAAGTTTGATTTACTCTTGGTATATGATTGGTTATGGTTATAATGTATGACTTCACATGCAATCATAAAAGAAAAATTCGTTTTAGTAACATGCTTGAAGGAAGGAACTCAAACAAACGCTACAACCCTGTGAGACTCGAGCCATTACCTTCTTTGGAGAGTTATTTTCTGTGATTCTTTGTTTTCTAAAAGTTGTTGCATGATCTCATTATTCCTTGCTTGGTTGCTACTTAGAATGCAATTGTATCATGATAGAACTAAATGCTAGAACTTATATCCGTTTCATTCAAAGCATGACATTGATTTGCATAACATATATCAAGATGAAGTTGTGTAGTTGCCACCATAACCAAATAGCCTTACTTCCCATATTTCGTATTTGTTGTAAGTTTTAACCCCGTTGAGCCTCGTTTAGCCTTTATTCTTTGTTAACCCACATTATCCTTACCTAGCCTAGTTTAGGACAATCCACACCCTTGTTCTTAAATGATAGTGAGCATGACTTAAATGAATTCCTTTTGAGTTACATTATGAAAGAAAATGAGTGTGGGGGAGAGAATGTTTTGTTCTTAAGTGTTTATGTATGTTTTGAGAGTCAAAAGAAAAAAAAAATTAAAAAATTGTGAAAAACATATGAAAAAGAAAAATAGAAAAGAAAAGAAAGAAAGGAAAAAGAGCTTGTTCCCCCTTGTTCAAAAGTTGAGTTTTCATTCAAAAGTGAATTCTACGTTAATTCAAATGCTTTGCTCGCTATTTCTTTAAGAACCTTTGTTTTCCATATCCCTTCTTTGTTAGCCAACCACCTTTAGCTCCGTTTCAACCCTTATGCTTCTATCTTGAGTGTTATGTGTTTCAATTTGTGGAGTTTGGAATTGATATGAGCTTATGGAATCACTGGTTCTCATTCTAAGTAGTACCATTCCATTCATGAGATCATATCTAAACATGCTTATTAACTCCAGAAATTGCTTCCTTTGAAATACATATATGTGAGTGTTCGTTTTTATGTTCACATCAATCTTCTCACATATAACTAGTTTAGGGTGTGTAGTCAGAAAATCTGAGTGAAAACTGAGTGCATATCTTGTAAGGAATTGAGCAAATTCTCTAAGGCATGTTACTACATTCAAAACATGGTTTTAAATACTTAATTGTGAAATAGTATGTGGTGACTGTGATTAAGAATGTAATTAAGTGTGAAGATGACTAAAATCTGTGGGAATGATGATTTTTAACTTGTCATGTGCATTGGAAATCCCTGAAACGATTGTTTGGAAGGTGTAGGTTGTGTTTTACGTGTTTAGTGTCGTTTTGTTTATTTGTTTTTATTCTGTTTTGCTCGAGGACTAGCAAAAGATAAGTGTGGGGGAGTTTGATAGAAGCATATTCATGCGACTTAAATGGCTTGTTCTCGTGCATTTACGTTATGTTTCTCTAGTTATTTTAGTCCTTTATGCTTCTTTTGTGTGTTTTCAGGTTCTAAGGGCTTAGGGAGCAAGAAAGTGCATTTTGAGGCTATTTGGGGCACTTTTGGGCAAGGATTGGATAGCTTAATCATGGAGCAAAGAGGATGGACGAAATTGAATCCTTGTATGCTCTTTGGGGACATCAAACAAAGGGCCTAGCCCAATCAAACAAATCCTTTGAGCCATGGAAAACCTCTAGCCCAATCAAACATATTATGCCATGCAAACCAACCTATTTTAGGCCCATTCTATGTACTTAAACCCTAGCCCTTTAAACTAGCCCTATTATCACTTATCACTTTCATTCACTTATCACTCACCACATATCATTCATTTATCACTTAACATATCATTCACTTATCACTTATCATACTCATAATCATCTACACATTTCAACCATTTAAACATATGCATTTCAACTCACATGCACATCCACCTCTTTCCACCTAATCCACATGCTTTCACAACCTAAAACACATGCACATGCACCACTAATCCCTTCACTTTCATGCCATCATTTCCCCCCCCCCCCAATGCCGTGCACTCCTTGAGCATTTCCAGTTTTTCCCCTTCTCTTTGTATTCACAAGTCACATGCATTCACTTCATCATTACACCACCACTCATTCTTTAAATCCACATGCACTTTAATCATTCAATTACCCCATTCACACACCTTTTCTTCAAACCTAACCCGTGCATTCCCTTGCATTTCCACAATCTTAATCAGCCAACACATGCACAAATCCATCCATGTCGTGGGTTCCCTTTGCTCCCCTTGTGCAATTCCAGTTTTCACATGTGTCCTAGCTGTTTTTCCATCATTCCTCCACACAAATGCTTAAACAAACAGCCATATGTTCCCTCCACTACCCCTATAAATACCCTAGCATTCATTCATTCATGCATATCTCATTTTTCATACAAAACACACAACACAAACACTTCCCCTTCCATTTCTGTGCAGTTTTTCTCCTTCATTGCAGCCACTATCCAACCACTTCCCATCCCTCCAAAACACTTCATACCATCACACAACCTATCCTTAAACCTTGTGCTACAACAACGAGGAAGAGAAGAGTGCCTAAACGTTCATACAATTCAAGTTTGAGTTGTTGGAATGTTTAGGTGATTCTTTGATTTCAATGTTTCATTTTAATTCTCTTTGTTTTGTACGTATGAGGAATGGAAGAGAAGAGTGCCTAAACGTTCATACAATTCAAGTTTGAGTTGTTGGAATGTTTAGGTGTTTCTTTGATTTCAAAGTTATGAGGAACTAAACCCTTTTTGGCTAGGGGTGATTTCAATACCATGATTATTTATGTGATATGAATTGATGAATTCCGGTTATGAACTCTTGATTCGTGAATGCAATTGGCTTAACTATTTGATGATTAACTTATTTGTGTTTGTTGATTGAGGGTCGACACTTAATTAGCATGCATGAATATGTGGCTAAAGTTTAAGAAGGTTTCACATAATCGTTACTAACTTATACTTGAAAGTAGTGAAGGTCGCTTGTCACGATCGCGTTAAGTTTAATTCTTAGCATGAGTAACATGATGTCATAGTTGCAAATGCTTTGTCAATGCTTATGGTTTTCATTATTCTTAATGATCTTCGATTGTATCTCTATTATGATGACATGTAGGGAACTTTTGAGAATGTTTTGGGTTGTCGAATGATGCCATCCAATCCAATAATATAAGGAAAATCTGAGGATTAACTAGTGATGTCACGGTTAATTTGGGGCATTGTCGTTCATAATTCAATGAAGGAATAACTGGAAATTGATTCATATGCATAAATATCATGTGTGGAGAAAGAACCTCTAGCTAATTCACCAACCATCTTGTTTCACAACACTTGTTTACAATTTGTCCATTTTTGCATTTTGTTTGTTTATTTCAACTTCGTCAAAACTAAAACCCCTTTTTTATTTCCTTGTTCCCAAGTGTCTTAAATCTGTTTTAATTTAGTTTTTATGTTTTTAAGTCAATTTAGAAGGTTTTAGCAAGCCCTCCTAATCCCCGGTCTAGAACGATCCCTCATTTATCCATTCTACTACAATTGTCAAACGAGGGTTTAATTTGAGTGTCAAGTAATTCTCGCATCAATATATACATGTATACCGTTAATAATCAGTAATAAAGAGTAGAGTGTTCAAGTTTGCCAAATTATTCATTAGTTAATACTAAAGAGTCTAATAGTAATAGTTGTATAGCTGGAGTTAGTTAGACAAGGGCAGTGTGTAATTAGTTGTAAATGTTAGGGTCATTTTTACTCTTGTATTGGTGTCTATATATATTGTTGTAAATGTATTATTTTATATACAATGAAATAAGAAGATATTTTTCTACTTCTCTGAGTTCCTTACAAGCTAAGCTTCTACATGGTATCAATCGCCACCGCCTCCCGGCCTTGGTGAATCTTCGATCCTCACGGCTCTGCGTTCGCTTCGATCTCTGGTGAATTTTTCTTGGTGATCCTTCGATCTCTTATGTCTCTCTGTATTCTGTTTGGTTGGATCTTGCTATTGTCTTCAAGCATGGCGTCCGATTCATCGTCTTCTCCCTCTCTTTCAAACCCTAATTTGGTGCCTAGTTATACCTCTCTGACGATTCAAAACATTGGGAGTATGGTTCCTCTTAAACTTAAGAGCTCGAATTATCTTCTATGGCGTGCGCTCTTTGCTCCCATTCTCCGTCGCTACAAGCTTCTTGGTGTTATTGATGGATCTGAGCCCTGTCCATCTCCTTTGCTTTCTGATCGCTCACCAAATCCGTTATTTGAACAGTGGTATGAAAAAGATCAGAAGCTTTTGATTTGGTTAAATTCTACACTCTCGGAGGAGATCATTCCTTTTACAGTTGGGGTTTCTTATTCTCGAGATCTTTGGGTTAAATTGGAGCAACGTTTTGGAGGAATTTCAGACGCTCATGTTCATCAACTTCGTTCTCGTCTTCAGTCTCTTCAGAAAGGCTCTCACTCAATCTCTGAGTATCTGCAGCAAATCAAGGCAATTTCTGATTCCTTAACTGCCGCCGGTGCTGGTGTGTCCGATCGTGACCTCATTGCTGCTACACTACATGGCTTACCAAAGGAATTTGACTCGTTTGTTGATTTTATCACTCTTCGGCTCTCATCTACTACTCTGGATGAACTGCATGGTCTTCTTCTTACCAAAGAGTTGTCAATGGCTCGTCGCAAGAAATATGTTGCTACTGAACCTTTTCAAGCGTATGCTGCTCAGAATCAACCACCCTTACTTCCCACACCCCATTCCTCTCAGGCTTATGCTGCTCACAATCAACCAATGCAAAATTCTTTTCGGTACAACTCTAATCGCGGTCGGAATACCAATCGTTTTCCCAACAACAGAGGCAATCGTAACTATCAGGGCAATCGGGGCAATCCTTCTAATTCTGGATTCAATAGGTATCACAATCAAGGCTTTCGTTCTCAGGGTTCCTCTCATTCTCGTACTCCTTGTCAAATCTGTGGATCCACAAGCCATGAAGCTATTGACTGCTATGATCACATGAATCCGGACATCTTTGGGAAAGTTCCTCCTACCAAACTAGCTGCCATGTACACTCAGTATGCATCCAAACCATCTCCCTCTTGGATTCTTGATTCTGGCGTTACCTCTCACATCACTTATGATATCTCCAACATTACTTCTCCCACTCCTTATACTGGTGATGATAAGGTCTATATCGGCGATGGCAAAGGTTTGTCCATTCACCATACTGGCAGCACATCCTTAAATACTGATCATGCTTCTTTTAAATTGAACAATGTTTTACATGTTCCGCAAATGAAGCACAATTTACTCTCTGCATATCAATTTCTCAAAGATAATTCATGTTCTTTGACTTTGAATTCCAATGGCTCCGTTGTTAAGGATCGTTCTACGGGGAAGATGCTTTTGCGGGGACCAGTTAGAAATGGTTTCTATCATCTTCAAGGTATTCCTGCTTCTTTCTCTCCATCTTCCTTACCATCTCGTGCCTTGGTCTGTACTAAAACTTCTGTGAATATTTGGCACAGTCGCTTGGGGCACCCATCTTCCTCCATCTTCAGGAGAGTTCTATCTACCAATAAGCTTGCTTTGCAAGGGAAGCACTCTGTTGATTTTTTCTGCTCTGACTGTGCAGTTGCTAAGAATCACAAGCTTCCGTTTTCCTCATCTACTTCATTTTCAACTACTAGTTTAAGCTTGCTACATTGTGATGTTTGGGGCCCTGCTCCGGTTGTTTCTGTTTCTGGTTACAAGTACTACCTTCTCATTGTGGATGATCATAGCAAATATACTTGGTTCTTTCCTTTAAAGGCCAAATCTGATGTATATTCCACTTTTGTTGTGTTAAAAAACTATGTTGAAACTTCTGTTGGCAATAAAATCAAATGTTTGAGATCTGACTCAGGGGGTGAATTTACTAGCAATCAATTTACATATTTTCTTCAAGCTCATGGTATATCTCATCAGCTCAGTTGTCCCCACACGCCTGAGCAAAATGGTTGTGTCGAAAGGAAGCACCGTCATTTAGTTGAGACAGCTCGAACTTTATTGGTAGCATCCAAAGTTCCTCATTTGTATTGGGTTGAAGCCTTCTCTACTGCCATTTATCTTATCAATCGACTGCCTCTTTCTAATTTGCATAGTTCTCCATGGGAAATTTTATTCAAGTTTTCTCCAGACTACTCCAAGTTGAAGGTTTTTGTTTGCTCCTGTTATCCGTGGTTAAAGCCCTATGTTTCCTCCAAGTTAGAAGGAAAGAGTAAAGAATGTATCTTTCTGGGATATAGTTTGCAGCACAAAGGATATAGGTGTCTTGCTCTTGATACTCAGCGCATATATATCTCTCACCATGTGCAATTCAACGAGACCCATTTTCCCTTCCATCATCTGTCTTCTGTGTCTGCTCCACAACCAACTCCCTCTTCCTCTGCCATTATTGACTTGCACTTCTCCCTTCCTCAACCATCTCCAGACTTCTCTTCCTCTTCCAGTTCATCTCTTCCACCATCTGTGCCTTCCTCCATAGCCCCTGTTTCTTCTCCCGTACCCTTGTCCAACCCTGCCTCTATTCTTGAGCCCTCTTCAGATGCTATTAACGCCCATCCTATGCTCACTAGATCTAAGGCTGGTATTTTCAAACCAAAGGCTTATTCTGCAACCAAACATCCATTACCTCTGGATGTCGATTTTATTCCTTCTACATACTTACAAGCTTCCAAATATGAACACTGGCGACAAGCTATGCAGGAAGAGTTTAATGCTCTTCAACTCACTGGTACTTGGCACTTGGTTCCTCCCTCTCCATCTCAGAATATTGTGGGTTGTAAATGGGTGTTCAGGATTAAGAGGAAACCTGATGGCACAGTCGATCGGTATAAAGCTCGTCTAGTAGCTAAAGGATTTCATCAGCAAGAGGGTGTTGATTATCAAGATACCTTTAGTCCAGTGGCCAAGCCGGTTACCATTCGGATTTTATTAACTCTGGCTGTTCAATTTGACTGGTTTCTAAATCAATTGGACATTAGCAATGCATTTTTACATGGGGAACTCAAGGAAGATGTCTTTATGAGTCAACCACCTGGTTTTCTTGATTCTCATCTTCCTAATCATGTGTGTAAACTACACAAATCTCTGTACGGATTAAAACAAGCTCCCCGAGCTTGGTTTGATAAACTGTTTCAAGCCCTGCACACATTTGGTTTCACACAATCCTCTTCTGATGCTTCTCTGTTTGTTCTGCAAGCATCAGTTCCAGTTTTTGTTTTGGTCTATGTAGATGACATTCTTGTGACTGGTCCTAATACCAATCTTTGTCAGCAATTTATTCAAAAGCTCAGTCAAGTGTTTCCTGTTAAAGATCTTGGCCCTCTTCATTATTTCTTGGGTTTAGAGGTTCATCGCACTTCTGAAGGTCTTTTCATGCATCAGGGCAAATATCTCCTCGATCTTCTTCACAAGACTAATATGGCAGGTGCCAAACCTTGTGTCACTCCTCTTGGTACTTCAAAACTTGATCATAGTGGTCATTTCCTCTCTAATCCCACAAAATATCGGTCTATCGTGGGTGGCTTACAATATCTCACCTGGACAAGACCTAATCTCTCCTTTGCTGTCAATCAAGTTTGTCAATTCATGCATGCTCCCAGGGAACAACATATGCAGGCTGCCAAACGTATTCTTCGGTTTCTCAAAGGCACTCTTACACAAGGTATCTGGTTTTAAAATGGTTCTTTAGATCTCACTGCTTATTCTGATGCTGATTGGGCTGGTTGTACTTATGATCGGCGCTCTACCAGTGGGTTTTGTGTTTTTCTGGGTGCGAATTTAATTAGTTGGACTACTAAAAAGCAACCAATTGTTGCCCAATCCTCAATCGAGGCTGAATACCGTTCTTTAGCTCATACTGCAGCTGAACTTACTTGGATTTGCAAGGTGTTTTCTGATATTCATCTTTCTCTGTCTAAAGTTCCTGTAATTTGGTGTGATAATATTTCTGCAATCTCTCTTGCTTCCAATCTTGTTTTCCATGCTCGGACAAAGCATGTTGAGGTAGATTATCATTATATTCGGGAACTTGTCTTGGCTCGGTTGGTTAAAGTTCTCTATGTTTGTAGCCACGATCAACTTGCTGACTTACACACCAAGTCTCTATCCAAGCATCGATTCTGTTTTCTTCGGTCCAAGCTTCCTCTTGGCACTTTTCATGCACCAAGTCTCAGCTTGAGGGGGTGTAAAGAGTCTAATAGTAATAGTTGTATAGCTGGAGTTAGTTAGACAAGGGCAGTGTGTAATTAGTTGTAAATGTTAGGGTCATTTTTACTCTTGTATTGGTGTCTATATATATTGTTGTAAATGTATTATTTTATATACAATGAAATAAAAAGATATTTTTCTACTTCTCTGAGTTCCTTACAAGCTAAGCTTCTACAAATACTAGACACACACACACACACACACACACACACACATCGTATTCATACCCACAGAAAGGTAAAAGATGAAGCATCAAAGAGATTCTGTCTAAAGTCATTGCTTATTTTTCTAATTTTTAATATAATGAGTGGTTAAAGAATGCAATCTCATATCACAAGTATAATAAATTATAATTTATATTGAATGGTTCTACTTTTAGTTGTATCGAAATATCTTATGATAAAACTTAATAGTTTAAGAAATGTAAATAGTTAGCTCGTTTGAATGTGTTTTTAAAATGACTGAAAATGTTTTTTGTAAAAATATTTTTGGAAACAATCCTTAGTAAAAATGCTAATAAATATTAGAAAATCACTTAAAGTGCATAACTGATGTTTCTTGTAGAAAACACTTAAATGCTTTTGAAATCCAAAACATTTTCTCTAAAAACGTTTTCAATTACTATAATGTTGATCCGACTGTGAGCGACGTTCGACTACCAATATGACCTTGCATGGTGCCAGAAGTCCATAAAGCCAAAAACGTCTAGATTCATGCGTGTGCTAATATATGAAATAAAATAAATCTGACTTTAGACTTCCAGTGTGAGAATGGATTGTGCCGCAAGTCCTAAAGTCAAAGCTTGTAGATTGCATTTGTACGCAACATTGGCGTGGCAATTTGTGATACAAACAAAAATAAAAGCATTTCAAAGTTGGACACAATTGGTGACCATGTAATCTTGGGAGCAGCTGCCGGGTGTGTTCCTGGACTCAGACTATACGAAATGATGGGGAGGGCGTTATCAAACTTTAGAAAATTGAAACCGAAATGATACGAGAGCAGAGTTGACCGCATTTTGATTTGAGTAGCGTTTTATAAGATTTAAAAACTTGTTTGATATGAAATTTACAATTATTTTTATATCTTAACAATTAAAGAAAAAAAAAGAGAGAAGAGAGAATATCGAAAGAAAGGGAGAGAGAAGAGAGAATACCGAAAGAAAGGGAGAGATGAGAGAAAACAAAGAGAGAGAGAATCCGGAGTGCGAGACAAGGGAAACTGAGGGAAATGATCGAAAAAGGAGAGAGAAGAGAAGAGAAAACTTTTGAAAGCTACAATGATTTTTTTACCGTAGAATCAAATTTAAGGATAAAAATTAATTGATCATTTAGCCCCGGATGTGTAGATCCGGAGAGGATCTGCTTCCATCCCAACACATCCATAACTAGAAGAATAAGGACGTATACGTGAGACGAATATGCATGGGTCTTTGATCAATATTCCACAACTAGACAAGAGGGAACGACGTCGTGCTGGTTAGGTTTTTCAAAACGACGTGGTCGATGATGCTTTCAAAATATCGAATTGCAAAAGCTTTCTGCAAACTTATCATACACAATTTGTTAATGGCAACGACAAAGAATAACAAATGTGATGATCAAACAATGCCACCCAGTTCTGCATTGGTATTATACTGGACAAACAAATCGGATATGCTAATGAATCCAATCCTACAAACTATTTCTAGGAACCCTTTTCCCTAGTCTAAATTGATGACAAAAATTTCACAAAATGTCGCTTGGCAACGGAAACAATGATACATACAATTTTGCTCTGACAAGCACAACGGAATTGCTTCGGTTAGGGGGATCGGCCGCCAATTACAGCTCGGTCATCAGCTCGCTGATATGGACTTCAATGCTCCGGTCATAATAACCTGCACCCCATGGAACATTCCGGAGAAGAGCTCAACACTACTCGAAAGCATTTCTCAGAGGTTAGCTCACCTGCTCTCCTATCAAATCAAGACCAACAACAAGAAAGGTGATCCCTTGAAATAGTAGGAAGTAGAAGTGAATTCCTTGGGCAGAAAGCAAGCTTCTTGCTGAAGCAGTCAACAGTACAAAGGCAATTACAAGTTCCTTCCTGTATAAACGATTTCTTCTCTTTTTCCCGGTTTTTTTAGTTGTCTTGAGCTTATTCAGCTCCTCAAGGCCCGATTCTGAGGCCGACCTATGAAGACCGGTAGTTGGCACTAGAGGCTCAGACTCCCTTTCAAAAGCAATTAGATCTGTCTCTGATGATCTTCCCAATTTCTTTGTAACTATCCACTCATAAGAACTCCCAAATTGAAACAATCCTGATATCATGGCATTAAATTTGGTCACCGACATGGTATTCTCAAATAGAAGGTAGGGGACGATAAATGGGAAAGAACGTGGTGCAGGAAGGATATTCAAGACAGACATAATTCCAGGAACATAGCAAACAACCCATGCTGGTAGCTGAGCTTCTGGCAGAAACATTGTCAGTGGAAGAATGATGCAAAAGAGAGTGAACGAATAAAACGGCAGTATGAGCTTTCGCAGGAGGAAGAAGAGGAATATCAAATTCGCTTTCTTAGTCACACTCACCTGGAATATGAAAACAACAATGGTTACATTCATGTTTACTTAAATTGGAAAGAACCCTTATATTAAACAGCCAAATAATTCCTGACTTGAGATTTAGATGACCACGCGAGTCTCTTTTTGTTATAATTCCGATGTCTCTTTTTGTCATACTGTTCTAATAATTTAATGAACAGAAAGAACTTCTATACCTTCGAACGGAGTATGTCAAAGAAACACATGCGGAATAACTGCATTGGACCAGAATGCCAGCGATGTTGCTGTTTCTTGTATGCCCCGTAGGACTCTGGAAGTTCACAAAGGCACTGCAAAAAGCAGCAAGTCAGCAAACAATACAAGTTTCAAATTGTACAAAGAAACTCTGACCACGGACACTACGCACACCTTAACATCATTCAGATATATGAACTTCCACCCACAAAGATGAGCGCGAACTGCAACATCCATGTCCTCGACTGTAGTTCGTTCCAACCAACCACCACATTCCTCAAGAGCCTTAATCCTCCACACACCAGCTGTACCGTTAAAACCAAAGAAGTTGATAAACACACCATTGACTTGTTGTTCAACCTCAAAGTGGAACGATAAGTTTATGTTCTGCAGTCTAGTAAGCAAGTTCTCATCCTTGTTTACAAAAGACCACCTTGTCTGAACCAAGCCTAGATCATCATTCCCCTTCAAGACAAAATATAAAACCAACTTTCAGTCCAGTAAACAAGAAGCCCAAGCAATGAAATTCAAAAACTACGTAACGCCAGGTCAAGAGGTAGTTAGTATTTCCCACTGCCCCACATTGGTGACATTACTACAAAAAGAGCTAAGTTGAACATAAACTGACATTTGAGCTCACAGTTGTAGTGTATGAAAATGAGATACGGATTAAGTTTAGAATAAAACATATGATATCCATATACCAAATTGTCAATGAGTGTGATTGAAATTTTCAGGCAATCCGGATGGGTGAGATTGAGAGGGAGGGTGAGCTCCTAATTGTCGCATTTTAGACAACATCAGAGACGATTGTGATTTGTGAACCATGACTTAGTGTTTGCGGAAAATAGACATATCCAGTCCTTGAAGTATTGTGAACATAATCACTTACACAAGCGGAGTGTAATGAATGGTCCCATTCTATGCAGCATATATTTATCCAAAACATTCAACTGTTTAACCAGAATAGTGTGTTCTAGTAGGGATTGAAAAGTTACCTTAAAATAAGGAACAGTTTTCTTCAAGAATTCAGGTTCCGGCTGAAAATCCGAATCAAATATGGCTACAAACTCGTAATTTTTAACATAATCGCAGCTCATAGCAGATTTCAGATTCCCTGCCTTATACCCTGTGCGTATCAGCCGATGTCTGTACAATATGGGAACGCCCCGTTGTTGCCACTTGTTTACTTCTGCCTTAATAAGTTGTTGAACCTCTCTATCATCAGAATCATCCAAAACCTGTACAAGCATTCTCTCCTTCGGCCAGTCCTGAATACAAACTGCGGCAATCGATTGATGGTAAACCTGCTCAACACCCAATACGAGACCATATCAACACTCAAATGAGTGACAAGAGGTAGCTAGAAAGTGCAAGAGGAACACTTTTCACCCATCATTCTATCAGTGTATCCAAAAGAATAACGAATGAAGCCGGATTCTAACTTATCACTTCTCATTTGTTTTCGCAACTAAAATCTAGAACATATGAAATGCCATTCAAATTTCAACCTCATCTAATACCGTTCTACCATTTTATCCAAAAAGATGAAAGATTGAAGCTTGTACAACTAAAGCGCAACTGAAACATCTAAACGGTGTCGTTAGGAGGAGAAACCTACATCAGCTTACCTCCCTCTCATTGCACATAGGAATCTGCAGCAGCACCATCGGATAATCCTCCAAATTCACGTTCTCAGCATTCCCCTCCTCCACATTGTACGAGGAAGACGACGACGTCGCTTTGTACTCCATGACCGCCTTGGGCTTGACTCTACGGAACTTGATCCAGAAGCATCCGAGCACCAAAACAACGCGATCCACCGACTGAATGAGGAACAGCACAATGCAGACATTCGTGAAGCTCTGCAGCGGCGGAGCCAAATAATTCACTCGAACGTGGAGCCAATTGGCGTACACGAGCTCCGCCAGCTCCCCCGATCTCACCGACGGCGGACTGAAATGCCATCCCTTGAAGTAAGCCACGAGCTCGAAGCAGAGCAGCAGCAGCACGACAATCAGAAAAACCTTAATGGCGCGGTAAAGGCGTGAGGAGGCCGAGTCAGCGGGCGAATCAGGGGAGGTGACGCGGCGATTGGCGGTCCGGAGGAGGACGAGGAAGGAGTTGGCGAGGGAGGTGAGGGATGCGGCGATTTGCTGGAACTTGAGGAGGCAGACCCAGGACAGCTGGCGGGCGCTGTGGGAGCGGTCTTTTCCTACAGTCCGATCGGGGCCGGGGCTGTGGACATCGACGGTGAGGAGGTGGCTGGATTCGTCGGAGGAGAGGAGGAGGTCGTGGTTGGACTTTCTCTGCTTGTTCCACCATTCTTGAAACTCGTGGTTTTGAGCTCGAGACATTAATTTAATTAATTTAAATTGAATTGAATTAAACTAAATTAAATAATAGTTGGCATTGGCATAGATAAATAGTTCGTCGTCGTCGTCTCCTTCTTCTTCCCAGATCTCTGTAAATTTTCTGTGTAAAACTATGACTCTGTTGTGCGCGTCGCCGAAAGAGGAGCGGGGGCTTTTTTTGCGCTAAATTTAGTAAGTGGGCCAATGTGACTTTTCACCTTCATTTTTAATACTTTCCCTTTATTTTATTTATTTATTTATTTTGGTATTTTATATTGCATAAAAGTTTGTGGTGTATAGTTTGTTGTGAGTGACATTTCACCTTCGTTTTCATATTTCCTTCTGCGGCATGCGTACCAATTTATAATCGAATGACTAATTCGTAAACACTGTCGCTTTGTATAATTAATTTAAACTTATTTTCACCAATTTATTATCGAATGACTCATGAATATTCACATACACTTTTCTTCAATGTTTACTTTACCCTTTATCATCAAATAAGTTAAAAAAGTCGTTAATTTTAGTATTTTGAACAATCTTTGCAAAGAGATCTGAAAACTTAAAATTGACTATGAATCTTGAAATTCAATTTTCTCTTCTTCTTAGTTGATGGAAGAGTGCATGTGACAAAATGTGATAATATAGAGTGTAGGGAAAAATTGGGACACCAAGGAAAAATGCATGTGATAAGGATAGAGTATGGGAGTAATGTGAAATTTTGGTGAACTAAAAATAAGTCATTAGTCTATTCTTGTTAGGCTAGTGACACTACATTTTTATACCAAGTTTGTAGCAACTATCAAATGTAAGTGATTAAGTGAAGCTTATTGGTTCATGTAAGTTTCATTTGCAGTGGAAAGATGGTACAAAAATGTCTTCTTCTTACTATATATATATATATATATATAGTTGTTTGTGTTTGTGCTTTTCTTCCCCCAAGTTTATTTGGTGGTGGTTGTTATTATGATTTATCTACTATGAAATCATGTTCTGCTTTTTCACTTTCAAATTTTACGATGTTGTTGGAAAGTAAAATTTCAGTCATTTGTCTAATTGTCCTTTTGGTTCGATTCACTAATTTACCAACTTATGTCTTACCTATGAATTTTGTGTTCGTTTTTTTATTGTTCTCTTTTACAATAATAGCTCTGTCTTAATGTGCGGAAATCATAAGTATCAAATTAAATTAGTTGGTTATGGCCGTCTCATTGCACTTCATTTTGAACTTTATTGGACCTCTTTCATAAGTTAGCTTCATTTGATTGATTGCTTATGCTTGAAATAGATTAGTTGGGAATTTGATGTACTCAACCCCCCTCCAATCCCACTTTGAATTTTGTCATACCTACTCTTGTAAACGAGCTTCATTCAACCGATTGCTTATGTTCAGAATTGATTAGTTGGGAATCGAATACTTTGCAATGAAGGACATAATTCCTAAAACAATTGATCCACTTGATAGGACGGGAAACGAATAGAGATGAATATGCACAGTATGAAACATCTCTCATCTCGATGAAATGAAGAGGAGGTGGATTTGTTAAGCCTCTCATTGGGTCCGAGCTCCCATCTTTCTTTCGATTCTTCATCAAGATTTGGTTTCAATGACCTCATTTCTACGTGATTATAGTAGTTTTGAATATCGGCTTGGTTTACAAAATCTGCCTTGGCAATAAAGCACAAGTAACTAAGCTAAGGCCAAGACCCACAGTAGGTTTGTTTCTTCTTGCATCTTACAATGCCCAAGTCTCTGATCAAATTGGGGCTGAATCCGAAAACGAACTAGCTGAGTGGTTAATAATAGGCCCGCCTATAGAAGACTAAGGATTAATGAATCCAAAGGCCTTTTAATGGCAGATCTGAACTACTCCAACCCAAACTTGTTTGGGTTTCTCGGCCTAACTAGACACCAGTTGCAATCTTATAACCCAACTTCTGATAGGGCCCAAACTTCTGATTTGTTTTTGAATTATTCATTTGGGGGACAAATTGAACAAATAGTCTTTGTGGTGATAGCGTCATCGGATCGGATGATAGCTCTGTGGCAAACAAAACCAGAATTTATATCCTTTTGGTAGAGTTTGTTAGCAATTGAGCTCAAAATTAAATTTTTTGTCAAAGTCTTATTTAGGCACAAGCTAATTTAATCATTTCAACGTTATCAACCCATTTTGTCATTCAAAGTTGATGATAACTTTGATTTGTTTTGAGTTATTCATTTGGAGGTCAAATTGGACAATTAGTCCCCATGGTGATAGAGTCATCGATGATAGCCATGTGGCAAAAAAAGCTAAAATTTAAATCCTTTTGGCAGAGTGAGTTAGCAATTGAGCTTAAGATTAAAATTTTCGTCAAGGTCTTCGTCAGGCACAAGCTAATTTAGTCATTCCACTGTTATCAACCAATTTTATCGTTTGAAGTTGATGATTGTTGTCCATCACCCAATTGAAGATGATTAATCACATCCAAATTACAAAATTTTATCCTTGAGTCTGATTCACTCCATATCACATCAGCATTAAATTCGATCTTCCCCTACATGTCTTTTATTGGGCATATCGTCGAAGATTCGAAGGTTATATTGATCGAGATCACTGGAGCTTCATTGCCCACGCTTGTTGCCAACGAAACGAGGCTGCTCACCGTCTTGCATGTTCTGCTCTCTCATCCTCATGTGATCATGCATGGTTCGAGGAACCATCAGATGTTATTCTTGATGTCCTACAGTCTGAAAGTAGTAATTAATGGTGTTTTGTGCTGGTTTCTTTTTCCAGCCTTTTGTTTTGGTTTTGAACTCACTGCCGGTGTTAACTCCCAGCTCTTTTGTACTGGTTCCCATGGACTTTGTCCTTTTAAAATATATGCCGCAGCTTTCAAAAAAAAAAAAAAAAAAAGATTCCATAGCCGCCATACCCAAAGATGAAAACTCAAGCTCTTGCACACTCACATGCGGACCCGGAAAATCACATGCGAATTGGAAAAATCAGTCAAAAAGCCGGCCTTTTCTGCCAGACATGAAACTCGCCTCCGGAATTGTCCATCTTCGCGCAATGACTGCCTCATCCTGTTTAATTCCACTGCAATTCCAACGCGACATGTGCTCCGGTAAAGCTCGACGACAGGAGGTCGGGCTGGAACTGATGCAGCTACTACCTCACTATCTTAAATAGGCTAACAGAGGTTAAATGACTAATTTAACCTTGTATGTTGACGGAGACTTAACAGAGACTTCAATGTGAGCTTAATCCATAACTGACTCAACCTTTAGAGCCTGTTTGGTGAGCTAGATGAGATTGTGCCTTTTGTACAGGATTAAATTGGCAGAGACTTGTAAAACAAGATTTGTAACCCATGGATAAGAGGTTAGTTCACTTACTCTATTGCAAATTCATAATCAATCATGTCCGTCTCACATTTTGATGTAAAAAACAATGAATTGTACTCAAGTCCATTTTTTAATTGCTCATTACTTATCCTATCCAACCCACCAAATGGGCCTAAGTGTTTAATTCCTAATTTTTGAACCATGGAGTCTATTCTGAATACTCTATAATCATGAGGATTATTTATCCAATTAATCCTGCATTCATTTGGTTAATGCCTAATCATAACTGGGATGAAGGTAATAAGTCCCATAGTATGTGAATTCCACTTTTACTATCTTTACTTTAAAGTTGGAATTATTCAATTCGGAGTGAAGTGAATTTTTTTTTACTTGATCATTATATAGGGTTTTGTTTTGGATTTCAATTAAGTGTTAAGAAGTGAGGATTTCAGAGATACGCACCCATAATAAGAGTTTGACTATAACTTTTCTCTTCTCTTAAATCACTATATATTGTTAGGAGTTTCACGCGTTATATTCTTTTATCTTATCTTTAACGAGTTACGCTAGTTGGTTAGAACAGTGTACCTATCTCGTTGCCCCCAAAATGAAATCTCTTTTACATAAATTAGAGTATATTAGAATATCGCTTAATTAATCAACAAAAATTTTGTGTAAGTGCCAAGGAAAGAAATAATTTAAAAAACGCAAAGTGAAAGCAAGTGAAAAAAGTTTTATAAAGTCGGACAAGAAAAGGGGTCGTGTGTTTTTTTTTTTTTTTTTTTAATTTTAAAGCAAAGAGGTTGGAAGTTTTCTATGAGTTAGTTGTTTGACATTTGGGGCTTAACACTTTGCCCATGACAAAAAAATGTCCATCATTCTAAGTGAAAGAAAATGAGGTGCGATTGTGACACTTAAATCTATATAATACTTTCTTCGCTAGATTTCATGAAAGGGAAATGGCATAAGATGCTTTTGGTTTCGTTGATTAATGTGTAATTTGTAGCAAGAAGCAAGAACCTCTTTAGAATGCATGTGAAAAAGAGAGACAAACACGCTTACAGTTGGAAAGCATGAAATTATACTGCAAATGCAAATGTTTGGTGAAGCAAATGATGGTTGTCAATTTCTTTCTTTCTCCCCAACAAAAGCAAAAACCACCAATGACCAACTAAAGGTAAAAAAACCCTAATCAGAAATGGGTGATTTTAATAGCGATAACTTTGTTAGTGGGGCACTTACCCTAATCCTAATGGGTCACCCTACTGCATAATTGACCTTAAGCCACCCACTGTCCTTGAGACTTGAAATCTCTCCAAACATTCTTTCTAGACTATAGGTGAGGAGTTAGCTAGGGTAGGGTCTCTCATTTCCCTTGGTTTTTGCAAAATCCAGAGGGTAAGCTAGATATATCCGGCGGAGACCCAAAGCTTTTTCCTTCCATTAAGGGCATAGATTTCAGGATTTGATTATGACATACCACCCAGAGAATTTTTTTTCCAACAACTAGCTTAGTACAAACATTGTGAGATTCACTTTAATCGACAGATGGCAACTAATTATGCATAAGTATATAAGCAAGAGTCGTGCTAATGATACTTGGCTCCATACGTGGCAAAAACATATGCATAACAAGAACTATGCTAGCGAAACTAGCCACATGTAGTTAATTGTTAATGTATTGTGAAACTCACTGATATCAACAATTGACAACTATTTGTGTCTGCATATGTACGAAATGTTATGACAATATTTGTCTGTAATATATAAATATATTACTAATTGGTGCATTATAAGATGCAAAAATTCAAAATCGATAATTAATCACGTACAAGTGCATGCATGAGAGTCTGTTATTAGCATTTCTCATATAACAAATTAAGCAAAGTGCGACTTTTTCTTAGGATAGCACTTCACAAACATTGAACCAAGCAATTGTCAAGGTTTAGAATCCTAACTTCTTAACTATAACAACAGTCACAATACTGAAATTGGGTGCCAGCGAAGTCCAAACTGGCCAAAGTCCATGTCAAGTTACAGTCTTTTTTTCCTTGTCATTTTCTGAGTTTGTCCATCTCGATCAGACTCATTAACAAAACATGGGGAACCAAAGATTAATCAGAAAAGACCACCTCAAGCAAGCAAGCATTCGAGGAAATAAATCCAAAAGAGAATCAAAGAAGCTGACAAAGAAAAATGCAAAAGGATAAGAAAAACAATATCTATCGCATACACGTCTGCATGTAATTGGCTTTGAAATTCATGGAGACAAAACTGTCAGGCTACAATTTTCTAATCGTAATTATTTATTCGCCTATCATTGCAAATGATATAATATGTTAGGCAAATGTTCACAATGCTATGCACCACACAAACCACCAAATCAGAGCATCTTTTTTCTGGTAATTATAATTTAAATTACACTAATCTGCAGACCAATAATAGACCCCTCAATTAAAATAAATGATAAGGCTGCAATGCACAAATCTTTTGCTTAACCCTAAACTTGGATTTTTACTAACCACCTCTTAGAAAAAAAAGATTAGCATAATTCTAAAGGGCATCTTTCCAAACCTGAACTCCACTACATTGCCCTTTTTCTTTATTTTCTTAATTATACCATAAAATTTAAAAAGTGGGTGAAGATTATAAAGCTCCTTTGATTCATTGGGCCTAGTCAGAATCTCACCGCTGCCAACCTGGGATTCTTTTGATGTTCTTTGTACTGTTGTATACTGTAAAAAACAAAAATCTAAAAATCTAAACATTTTTAATGGAGTGGTTCTAACCTCTAACCTCCAACCTCTGACCTCTGTGCTCAATTTTTTTTTTATTTTTTTTTATTTTTTTTTCTGAGTAGTAAAAAGAGAACAGAAGCTTCTGTTTTTGGATAATCTGTGAAAATTACAGGAGCTCAAAACATGGCAGAAATCATGGTTGACCCCGGCTCAAGATTATAACCAATTGTCTTAATCATTCAAATTAGACTTTTCTTGGAGAGCAAGAGACCCCACTCATACAGCTGGTTACAACCCAAGTTTAATCAGAATCAAATCCAAAAGATTATGCAAATTTCACTGTGATCAATGATTGACATGATTTTTGTGGAAAATTACAAAATTCTCCTTGAAATGATTACAAAGCTCTCTCATCTAATTAATTAATTAGCATTGTTATCTTACAGAAATTGCTTCTGGGATTTTACAGTGGATACAAAAGGCTCTCCCCAAAAGGGGGGAAAAAAATTAGAACAAAGAAATTACATTGAGTAAATGAAGATGAAATGAAAAGGCAGAAAAAATAATGGCCCTCTTCCATAGGAGAAAATCTTATGTAGGGATATCCCGACCACTTCATCCTCTAAGGCACCTCTATGAGATTTTCTTGTATTTTAATCTCATCTAACCTCATGCGGTTTCCCTCAGCGTAAGAGTTGCTCTAATCATGCAACCCTACCATATATTTTCTCCTTTAATAGAATAGACGTAAAGGGTTTGGTACCAAGCAAATGATAAAAGGCTCAGTATCAGCGCAGTGCATGCAAATCTTCAAACATTTTTTATATCTTGTATTTACAACAACATCCCCTCTGTCCACATTATGAAGGACTGACGGTCAGAGCTCAATTTTCATGTGGGATACTTGATTTGAACCTGCGTCATGTAAAAGAAAAAATTACCATGCCAATTTCTATTTATTACAATTTTATATGTAGGAATTTGAGGTAGAATTTTTTGTTTTTTTCTCCTTACCATGCAATTCTGATTCCCTGGTTGGATTTTGGCCAAATCCCATCTGAACAATGGTTTGCAGGTCATCTTCACCAAATGCTGCAAACTGGAAAAAGTAAACCAGAAAGAGCTAGATAACTTTTTCTACCAGACGATAATATATATCTTAAACAACCCTAATTCATAAGAAGGGGACTTTGAACTTGAGGTAAAATGATGGTAACACTGATCTAACCAACTGACTAACCCTCGACAAACTTAAAATATTGTTGAAGTACAACGGTAAAATTAATTACCTGAGGAATGCGTTCACTACTAAAACCACTGAGAGGAGGTAATTGCATCCCAAGGCTTTGGCATAGTGAGGTATTATCCAAGGGGTCCACAGCCCCATTACAAAGTGCTGGATTTTGCTGGCGCTGGTGTCCACAAATGGCTTGTGCCGAGGAATCTGATGGGAATATTGGATGCTGTGGCAAACCACTGTTTTGCTGAAATATCTAAAACCAGAAAAGAAAAATTAAATTTAGAAAAGTTGGAAAATATTTATTTAATTATGTTCTTAGAGAATAAATTACGACCTACCTCTTTTGACATTAGGGTTTCCATGTTGAAATCCAGCCTGGTGTTCACAGAAGACAACTTCATGGAGAGAAACTGCATAAAAAAAAGAGCATGCAAATATACCCGGTCAGAGAAATAACAAGGAAGCTACATTCTGAAATGCAAATTTACAATTAGAAATCTGTGTTGACTTTTCTTATTAGTAAAATGTCAATTTTTTTACCTCGACTTGGCGTTGTAATGACTGCACATAATTAATAATCTCATCAAGCATAAGTGCTTTTCCAGTCACCTAAAAAAAAGCCAAAAAAAATCGAAGTCACGTTAGTTGAAGTGGCACATTCATGCACTTTAAAAAGTTAAAAGCTTTTCGTATATTAGGGTTATGGCTCTGCCCCCTAATTAAATTTCTTTGTCAATTAAAATGGTTTAGAATATTACAACTCAGCATTTAACGCATACCTTGTTGCAATTCGGCACAAGATCTTGAAGAAGCTTCATCCTTTCACTAATTTTTTCTCTTCTTACCTGTCAAAATTGCACCACAAAACCCATGTCACAACAAAGCTTGAAATTAAAATGGAGGGAATTAATTTAATTAAAACTCAGCCCATAATTCTTACCCTTTCAGCAAGGCTATGGCTGTCAGTTGCTTGACCCCTTCTTGCTCTTACATGAATATAATCCTTGGGAGGCTCAGATGGCTTTGGACCAGTCTTGGTTTGCTTCTCATCAGAACTAGTGCTTCCCTTTGCATCCTCCTCTGCTTTCACAGACCCATTTTGGTCATTCCCATTGTTTTCACTTGGCTTGCTTCTCTTTGCATTCGAATTTTCATTAGCTTCAGTCCCCTGTGTGCAAATGAAAAAAAGTTAATTGCTTTAACCAAATTGATGCACAAACTCAAGATCGAAAATTGAATTTAAGCCAATTGGTCATGTCAGTGCGCCCATACTTTGCACTCTGAGTATGAATTTCACTTTTCGGGTTGAAAATAGAAAGAAAAAAAGTGAAGGTATTGCTAGGTTGATCAAAATTTTAAACCAAATTCATTAGTGTCATCAATAGGAAATAAATACGTTAATCAACACTTAAGTAATAATTCAATAATCAAAGATCACATCATTTAGTTTACATATTTAGGCTTAAAATTTGGTCTATCTATCATTATTAAAAAGTAAACTCCTTTATCATCATTAAAATGATCCAAAAAATAAGTTCAGATCACTTGATCACGTCAATGTTCCCTGCTCAATTTTTTACTCGGAGTTCGAATTTCAACCTCATAGTTTAGAATATTATTTTGTCAAGTGAAAGTTAATAGAAATTGGGGATGTATGTATGTTTGTATGTACCTTTGTGGAAGTTGGAGATGGGGATATTGGAGGAGAAGGATCCTTTGCTTTTCCCTTGGAAACTGATTTTCTTTTCCTAGAATTCAAATCCATGGAATTGGTCTCCCCATTTGGATTCTGCTCAGAAATCGTCGATTCCTCTCGGGAAATGGGGAACTCACTCCTATCCTGCAGCAGAGCACTCATCATTTCCTGCATACTCGTTTGAGATCCGAGCGCCTTCAGCGACGGACTGCTCGAAACACGAGGAAACTTGTCGCCATTTTTCGCGGCGGGATGGGATCGAAACGGCGGTTGTTCAGTACTGTTGTTATTGTTCATTCCTAGCTGTGGCGTTCTGCCGTTGAAGCTCCTGCTCCCGAAACACGAAAACTTTGCCGCCCTCTCGGCGAATCCAGGGTCGGCTGAGAACTCGGCCACGCTGGATTTCAAGGCCATGGAGTTTCCCAAACTAGGTAGCTTTTCTTTCTTCCAATGGTGATCTGCAACGGGGAGGTTTAGTTTGGGCGGCGAGTTCAACGGAGTGCTGTAGCATGAAGTGTTGGCACTTACATTTCCATTTCTACCCATGTAAGAATTTTGAATTCCCAGCAACGACTCGGAATGCGGCGAGATTTCGCCGGAGCCTCTGATGTTTCCGAGCTTTCCAATCAGTTCTCTGATCACGAAGCTCTCGTTCGAGATATTGGAATTGGACGCCGCCGGAGATGAGACCATTGGACTCAGGGCTGATTCGAAGTGGATGTTCTGGTCGGTTGACTTGTTGACCCAGTTGGGATTGTAGAAGCAGTCTGGGGACTGCTCCAAAGAGTAATTC
Source organism: Pyrus x bretschneideri (assembly GCF_019419815.1). Classification (NCBI taxonomy): domain Eukaryota; kingdom Viridiplantae; phylum Streptophyta; class Magnoliopsida; order Rosales; family Rosaceae; genus Pyrus; species Pyrus x bretschneideri. The sequence continues at coordinate 4,854,115 of NW_025999391.1, read as the reverse complement.
CGGTCCGCGGTGGAGGACTGGATGTCTATGGCCGTCGAGAAAGAAGACCGCCATGCCGGCATTGAGGATGCTTGTTCAAAGTGAAGCGGAGGTGGGATTCCGGCATTTAGGAAAAAATCATTCTCCATGATCGCCAATATGTCAATTGGTATCAAAGACTGGAACTTTATAATGTTGCAGCTGCAAAAGATTGTTCTTTTTCAGGTTTTTCGGAAAGCAGGCGAGGTGGTTTCTGAAAGAGAAGCAGAGGAAGTAAAAATTTGGGTGTGGAGATAAGAATGTGGGGTTTGGATATATATGATTGTGGAAGAGAGAAGGAGAGTAATGAGTGAATGGTTTGGTGTGTAAAAAGCTTAAGCAAAAGCAGAGAGACAGAAAGAGAAAGAGAAGCAGAAAGAAAAAAGAGAAGGAAGGAGGAGAAGGGGAAGGGGGTCAGTTGTGGGGTGAAGAAGTTAAATAGGGGAGGGAGGGGAGGGAGGGGAAAAAGAAAAAGGTAATGCTAGGGATAGCGTGTATTTAAATTATATTTTATAAATTATATGATGTGGTTTTGAATTGAATTATTATTATTTATTTCTTTTGAACAAGTGATGATATTTTAAGGAGGTAGAGGAGTGAGCTAAGTTTTACAATGGATTTGCCACAATAATGCGGTTAAACTTTGCATCTAGTGAGAATCGAACCTAAGATCTTCCACTTATAAGCGAAAAAAAATGATACTAAGTGGCGGATTTGATAACTACTTAAGTGTTGATTAATGTATTTTTTTATATTGATGACATGTTACATGATTTGCAGATGCTGTATAAAAAGTTAGTCTACCTAACTTTTTGTGATTTGGGTTTTGTGTTGGAAGTGTTTAGAATAAGCAGTATTCTAAATCATTCTAGTTCATAAGGATTTGTTTTATATGTGTATATAGTCATTGCAATGTCATGTGTCAATATCAAAATATCTGTATAATTTTTTGTCTGCATAACATTGTATCGTCTGCGTAAAAATCATGGCGGCAGTAATTGAGCTACATAAGTTGCTTGTTCTAGTGTTTTCTTTACAATAATATATTTACACTAAAAAGTGAAGGAAGTAAATTAGTATCGAATTTTCATTCATAAAATTCGAACCTAAGACACTACGAGTGAAACCAATAGATATTAATATAATTGGCACACGTGTTTGAGTAGTTAGTTTTATGTCTTTTTCTGCATCCGCAAAAGGCGGGTAGGACGGTGGTTGCCGGGCCTTGGACGTCAAAGCACCTAAAGTGTCCAATTGTCCAATTTCCTCTCTCGAAGTAAGCAAATCCACATCCACTGCCCCTGGAACAAGGCCTGGAAACCACTGCCAAAGTGTTTCTCTCTGCCTTCCTTCTTTTTCTTTGGGTTTTGCTTTCTATTTTTAAGGAACTTTATGGAAGAATTAGAATTCTATTCATGTTGGCACATAAAGCATAACTCTTCCATCAGGCAATCGCCAATTGGAAAACACTCAGCCAATTGGAAGAGCGTTTTGTATAATAATAAAAATTTAGAGATGTCTCAAATGACGGAAAAAAACTCGCACAAGATTAAATGAACGTAACATTTTTTATATAAAGTAAAAGGCAAAGTTTTTGGTAGGTAGAAGAATACACACGCATGTATCACGTACATAAACCATGAGAACCATTTTGGGGTTGGACCATTTGAGGGGTACAACTCATCATGGCTTGGGTTGTGAAGGTTTTTTGGGTTTTCCAATTCTAACTTTGTTGAAAGCTATCAGAGCTTTTTTATGATTTCCTCTCCAACCAAGTTGACTTCATGATGTTAGAATTCTTAGTCAAATACAATAGTTGTCTAACATTAAGCATATTAATCGGGAAAGTATTCTTAAATTATACCATTATCTTTCAAGACAAAACTTCATACATGAATTCTCAAAATATATTGTAATATCTTTTTACATTGCACGATACCTTACAAAATAAAGCATCAAGCTCGAATTCTCAAGTTTTTCTTATGTTAGACTTTCATGTCTCCTAATTCTTTAATCGAATTATTAAAACGAAATGAATTTACTACACTCTTCATCTAATTACCAGAATATATAAAGAGTATCCCCACTAATCAGGTCTGGTTGCAAATTGGACCATTTTAGTTAACTTTTCTCTTAGGTAGTGTTATTCACACATTTCTTTTTTCCTTCTCATATATTCTTGTTAATTTTTGTTTATTAATTTTCTTTAATTCATTCGCTCCAACGGGTGAAAATTGAGAAGAATGTATAAGAGAAAAAAATGAATATGTGAATAACATTGTACTTATTTTTTTCCTTTAATCTTTGGTTGTGATTGGGGGGCCGTTTTGGTACCTAAAAATATGAAAATTCATTATTCTGGGACATATGTGTTGGACCTGCTAATTTGACGCAGTTTAAAATAATGTAAATTTTGGCGGGGAAGGGGTTAATTTCAAGGTAGATATTCTCCATTCTCTCTTTTTTAATTCATCATCTTCCTCTCTCTTTGTTAATGTAATTTTTAAGAAACCAAATTTATATTCAGCAATCATTTGGGTCAACAAATGGATTGTTGGATTAAAAGTCAAAGTGAATTACCTAAAGAATCGTGCTCTTCTATGGACTGTGAAGATATAATGCATATTAGTCATATATTAATTTGGATCTAAAGATTTAAATATTTGACAACTTAATAGAAAAAATAAGAAAATAAGTTTTTTAATGATTCATTGACTTTAAGTTGGTTTTATTTTATTAATTTGTCAAATATATTAAATCTTTAGATCCAAACTAATACAATCGTGTAGCTAACTTGCATTTAGTTCACAAAAGTACTCAAAATGAGAATTTGAAGAGAGCAGGACTGATTAACTAAAGCACTTTATTTTTTTATTGAATAGTTAAAATCTAATACACAGAGATGTTTAATCAAACAAGTTAGAGAGTGAGACACCCAAATCAAAAGATCCCTTATTTTTATGGATGGTTAACTTAGATTTCGTCTAAGTCCGTGCTAAACCAAAATTTTAATTTTTCATCTTCTGGAAAATTAAAAAGATATTCTTTAACGTGTTTCGGGCTGGTCAATGATTGAATTAAATGAGCAACTCGGCGGTTAACCCGGTTTTGGTCGGGTTCACATATCGGGGCCAACTACTCTGCCTGACTGAATTGAGCCAACATCAACCCACTTTCTAAGAAATACAACAGAAGTTCAAGCACTTCTTCCTATTATATTTATAACTGTTTCCCAGCCTTGAGGCATTGGATTGAAACTTTTCCTACTATTTTATAATTACTTCACACATTTGTCCACCCAAACGTGGGAACTTCCTCATGAAAATATAGTACCATACATACTCCATTGTACACTCCTTTGTGGTGGTAAAAAGGTAAGGTGGTGCTGTTGGTGACTGTAGTTGTTGTTGCTTTATACATGATTGTTTGGTCTAGGGATGCTCAAGTCTTTATTTTGCTTACAAATGCTTGGAGTTTGAAATGAACACTCATGACATCCATGGTTGTCTTGGCCATAGCATTGTATTAGGTTTGTATGTTTCCATGTACTTCTTTTACATACTCCTCTTATATGGGCTGTCATATAGACAGTAAACTAGCATTCTGTTAGGTTAAACTGTACATTGTCATCATCAAAAACAGTTAAAATTGCTTTCGCTTCTTGCCAAAAAAATGTACAGAGAGTATCTTTTATGCCTCTTATTTCTTTTGTTTTTAGAGAAAATATTGCCATCGTCCCCTAGGAAGGGGGACACCAGAAGCCCGATCAAACAAAAAGAAATTAAAGTACTGCCATCGTAAAACTAATTAGTTGTGAAAGTATGAGTCTAAAAAATTATTAATGAGTTGGATTTGAGTTGAGCTTGGACATCATTCCCAAATTAGGGATCTCGTGTTATTTTTCTAGCACATTGAGTTGCATTTTGATCCGTCAAACATGTTAGGTTTTATTTGACTCCCATTTTTTCCCCCACATGCACAAAAGATGTTATGAATTTGTATGTCACTTTTATGATCCAAATAACTAACTAATCCATGATATATATTGATAACATCAATGAGCAAGTCATGACCTTAAAAACATTTTCAATGAGCAATATAAAAGAAAATGCTCACTTTTTAATAAGTTTGAACATTAATTCAATCAGTTCTAAGATTTTAAGAAATCATCATTAGAATTTAGATATGCCTATTTTCTTCATGTAACTTTCAAGTTGGAAACCACAATATCCATAACTGGATAGCATTTATGCATGCCGCAAAGCCCTTTTTGGACTTTTGAGTGGCTAGAATTTTCTAGTCAAAGAAACACGTACCGTGTCAGACCCGGCTTGCATGCACCTTCCCCAAACAATTTAGGGCACGTAAAAATGCATCACATGAGATTTTTGGCCTTCCCTCATGGGTCATACATATATGCAGATGCAGATGCAGATATATATATATATATATATATATATATATATATATATATATATATCCTCATTTATGAATCTCCTGCCGATCGATCGATGTACATTCTAGCCGTTGTATTGGAACGTATTTATGATGCATCCAACTGCATATACAGGTACGGATACCATTTCGATTAATATGTGAACCGACATCTGCGAGCAGCATATTAGTTTTGAATTAGCCCCTGACATTGAAGCTAAGATTATATAAAAAAACAACAATTTATAGTTATACATACATATACACATGAATATTATATGTGGAGCAAAATATTAGCACCAATATATAGCACTGGTATATCACATCGCCTGGTTTTACATTTGCAACATAAACAACCATGAAAATGATTCTAATATAATTAGGTTAGCTAAGAGAGCGAGCTTAGCTCATGAAATAGTAATATAATTGTTACGAATGTATGACTTTGAAATTAATCTGGTCAAAGTTAATGTATTCAAAAGTTTTCTACTACATAATTTATCAATTTCGTGGCATGGTAAACCGGGCAACTCCACCGTCCTAGTTCTCAACGCAAGATTGTTCTTGGACATTAATAATGTTGTTGGGGGAAGAGTTTGGGGTCAAATGTGTAGTATATAATTTCTCTGTCATTTTCAACTTAATTGGAGAGGTAGGCCTTGTTGGCTGAAAGGAAATGAGGACAGCTCAGCTGCCAAGTCAGCACAAGTTAGTTAGAGGAAGTTAAAGAGATAACAGGAAGTTAGTTAGTGTGGTTAGAAGTGTAATGAGTAAGATGCAACAGTTTATAAATCCAAGGGTAGTACAATGTAATTCATTCATTCAATCTATAATACAAAATACTACCTTTCTCATTGCTTCTTCTTTCTCTCACCTTCGATAGCTTCATCTTCTACATCTCTGAATTTCTTGCAAATCTTCCATTTTCTGCAGTTTCTTAGTTCAACTAATATGGTATCATGGCCGAGGAACAAATGGGTGAATCTTCTGCTGTATTCTTCTGCAAATGATGGGGTTTCTATGGTGGTTTTCTGAGCTGCTGGCATAAAGGGATATCAGGTTTTCCGTGTTCATATATGCTCTTGTTTCGCATGTAAGGTGTTTGTGATATTGTATGAGTAAAGTTTGATAAGATTTTCATGGATAATTGTTTGAAGGCCGATACCATTTCTTGCCATGATATGATATGTTTGATGAATGTGATGAACAATGTTTGATAAGGCCGATGCTGATTGTTTAATTTCAATGAAATTGGTTGAAAGTTTGAGTTTCTTGCTACGGAAGGCCGATGCCAGTAGTAAAGAATTGTTGAAGAATAGTTGTTAAGGCCAATGCCAGTTACATTGTTTCAATAATATTGATTGAAAGATTGAGTGTTTTGCTATCAAAAGCTGAAGCCAATAGTCAAGAAAGTGTGTTGTATATTTGCTGATAGTTGTATGATCTTCTGAAGATTTACTTCTGTTGATTCTTGAAAGTAGTCAGGTTCTTGGAAATGTATAGTATCAGTCTTGCATGATTTGTGAATCAACATTGTGAAAATTGAAGGGCTCATTGGAATGTTGATTGTTAAGCTTCAGGATGATAATTTTGTAAAATGATCTTATCAGTTTCAATCTGTTTTGCGTGGATATGATCTATTTGATTTCTTCATTGGTGAGAATCCTTATCCACCAAAATTTGTTATCAATACTGAGACTGGTGTTACGAAGGAGATAATTGATGCATATAATAGTTGGGTTAAAAAGGAAGGAGATAATTGATGCATATAATAGTTGGGTTAAAAAGGATATGGCACTGCTTAGTTTGTTGATTGCAACTTTGTCTGATGATGCAATGGAACACATTATTGGTTGTAAAACTTCTCAAGAAGCTTAGAGCTGCTTGCAAGATAGGTTTGCTTCAGTTTCTGTTGCAATAATTAATCAGTTGAAGACTGAGTTTTACACTGCACAAAAAAGAGCACATTCAGGGCTGGTTTGGTATTGCTGTGCTTTGAAAAAATAAAAGCTGATTTTGCTATGCTGTGAGAATAAGTTCATTTTTGCTGCTTCACATTTTCAGCTTTTTTTCATCCAAAACTGTGAAAATAAGCTATTTTTAAGTGTTTACCAAACACTTTTTTGAGCTCAGCTTTTTTTTTTATACCCACTTTTTATAAAAGCACCTTAGTACCAAACTAGTACTCAGTTGATAAGTTTTTATTGCGGTTGAAATCTATAAGAGATCAACTTGTTTTTAGTAAGGGAAAAGATTTCAGACAATGATTTGGTTATAGCAACATTGATAGGATTACCACAAGAGTTTGATAGGATAAAAATTGTGATCTTGGCAAGAGAGACATCAATTTCAGTGGACTTTAGAGCACAATTGTTAAGTGCAGAGTTGATAAATGAATCCAGGATTTCCTCTTTAATTAATTCTATGTCTGCAATGTATGTACATGGTGAAAGTTCCAATTGCAATGGGGGTCAAGGAAGGTATCAAGGGGAAAGCCAAACATGGGGTCTGGCAATTATCAAGGGGGTTCAAGTCAAGGGCCCTATTCTTCTCAGAATAAGGGGTTGTATAACTCTAACATATACTCTTCTGGAAATAATTTTTCAAGGCCATATTTTGGGAATCGATACAAAGGCAACAATGGTTTCAACCAATCTGGGTTTAATGGTTCTACTTCCACTAATGGTCCTAAACAAGGCAGCAATTGGCAAAGCTGGAATGGTAATATGAACTACAAGTTATCTGTGTCTCCTGAATGCCAAATTTGCTTTTGGAGGGGGCACACTGCTCCAAACTGTCATTTCAGGACTACTAATGCTCAGGGTAATGTTTATGTTCCACCTATGGTTTGTCAAATATGTGGGAAGAAATGGCACATTGCCCTTGAATGTTATCACAGAAACAACTATTCCTATCAAGCTTCTGCCCCACATGCTTCAATTACTGCAATGACAACTCAAGGATCTCAAGGGTTTATTCCTAGCAATGATGCACAACAAGTTCATTATTTCAATGGTGCAGACACATGGGTGCTTAATACTGGTGCACCATACGACAGCAAATCTGGAGAATCTGAATCAACTAATGCCTTATAATGGAGAAGAGAAAATCATTATAGGGAATGGTCAAGGTCTGGAAGTAAAACATATTGGATCTACAATATTATTTACTCATGATTGTTTCTTAAATTTGAAGAATGTATTACGTATTCCTAGTATAACCGTGAACCTTTTATCAGTTAAGAAATATTTTCATGACAATGGATGCTGGTTTATATGTGATGATCTTGTGTTTTTCATACAAGACAAGGTTACAAAGGTGATACTGTACCAAGGAAAGAGTGATGGGGATCTGTTTACATGTAGTATTTTCAAAAAACTTCTCTGTTGGTAGAATAAATAAAGAATTGAAAACTGGTTTGATTGGGAAAGTGGTGAAGACATCAACATGGCACAAAAGGCTTGGGCATCCATATGAGGAAGTCTTGTCAGCAATGGTAAAAGCTTCTAAAGTCTCAGTTAGTATAGATTCATCTAAGTCTGTATGTTCTTTCTGTGTTCAGAATAAAATGTGTAGACAGTCTTTTGTTGTTAGACAAAGTAGTGCAAGTTTTATGTTTCAAAAGTTACCTTTAGATGTATGGGGGCCTTCTCTAAAGATATCCATAGAAGGATACAAATATTACATCAGTTTCATTGATGAATATTCAAGGTTTTTATGGATCTTTCCTTTAGTAAATAAATTTGATGCTTTTGTTGCTTTTGTGAAATTCAATGTTTTTGTTTCAACTTAGTTCAATACTTCAATTAAGTGTCTCCAAACAGATGAAGGGGGTGAATATATGAGTAAAATGTTCACTAGTTTTCAGGAATCCAAAGGAATTGTTCACATGATTTCTTGCCCTTACACACCTCAACAAAGTGGCCTAGCTGAGAGGCAGCATAGGCATTTAATTGAGACTGCACTTACTTTCATGTCATAAGCTTATTTATGATCTACATTTTGGTATCACTCTTGTTCATATGCAGCTTTTTTAATCAATGGGATGCCTTGTAAGGTTTTGGGAATGAAATCACCATATCAGATGTTACATAATGATGCACCAGACATTCAACACTTGAAAATATTTGGGACTGCAGTATATCTCTTTCTCAGATCATATAATGCTCATAAGTTGCAACCAAGATCAATTCAATGTGTTTTTCTAGGTATGTTATGGGATACAAGGGAATGATCTGCTACAATATTAAAACTAGCAAGTTCATAATTTCTAGACACATTATTCATGATGAATCTCAGTTCCCATACAAGTTGAAAACAATCTTGAATGACAGAGATATTCAAGGTTCTCAGTTCAAGTCTCAGACACCAATAGTGGTTCAAGTTCCAATACCAGGAATACCAATGCCTTAGAGTTCACAAATACAAAATAGCAATCAAGCTAAAGATGGTTTATCTGTCTCAATGTCTAAGAACATTTTTCTGTCACAGAATGGATCAAGGTCACATGTATCTTCATCAACAAATGATTCCCATCACTCCTCTGCCACTCTTCCTGGTACATTACCAATGTTACCTGTCTATCATGAAGCACAATTAGAGGTAATTCTCCCTATCTCTTCTACTCCATTATCATCACAAAGTCATGATTCACATACTATCAATTTTATTCATCCTATGGTTACAAGACTAAAAGGTGGGGCAATAACACATAAAAGCTATAAAGGATATATTGCTTCATTACCTGAGTTACAAAGTTCGCAAATTACTGAAGAATAACCTTTTGTTGGTGGATATTCCTTTGTTGCTTCCATCAGAGATGCTATAGAACCATCCACCTTCAGAAAAGCAGCAACTATACCACATTGGCAGTTGGCAATGCAAAAATAATATGATTCCTTGAGAGCTCAAGGCACATGGCAGTTGGTTCCACCACCTGAGGATAGGTCCATAATTGGTAGCAAATAGGTATATAAAGTCAAGAAGAATCTAGATGGATCAATATCAAGGTATAAGGCTAGATTGGTGGCTCAAGGGTTTTCTTGATTTCTTTGAAACATTTAGTCCAATGGTCAGACACAGAACAGTAAGGATCTTATTAGCATTAGTTGTAATCAACCATTGGGAATTAAGACAATTAGACATCAAGAATGCTTTCTCACATGGAGATTTACAAGAGGAAGTTTACATGAAACAGCCTCAGAGGTTTGTTGATCTAAGCTATCCAATACATGTATGTAGATTGATTAAGTCTCTATATGGTCTGAAACAGGCTCCAAGGGCTTGGAATTCAAAATTCACAAGTCATTTGCTAGTAATGGGTTTCACAATTTCATCATTATATGCTAGTTTGTTTGTTAAACAAGATGGTGAAGATGTTATCATTCTACTACTCTATGTAGATGATATAATCTTGACTGGTTTAAACTCTCAAAAAGTACAAGTTGTGATAACTGAGTTAGCTGCAGTGTTTGAATTAAAGGATATAGGTAGATTGACATAATGGGTCCATCATCTGAAAGTGAAGCTGTACGAGTCTGGGTTACACCAGAGAAGAAATATAGAGGTCCATCACCCGAAGGTGAAGCTGTACGACTCTCGGTTATGCTAGAGAAGAAACATACACACACACACACACACACACACACACACACACAACACACCGACACTAGTCGTGGCTAATGAAGCTGGGAGTATGTCATAAATATCCTCAACTGTCTCCTATTGCCATAGACATCTACATACTCTGTTGTGTGTATGTGTTGTATGATAACCCACTAGATAAACACCGAAAACGTATCTCAAAAATCTCATATCAAATCTGGATCTCAAAAGCTCAAAGCCTCATCTCATAAATCCATGATAATTCATATTCGTAAATCCATAGAATTTCATATACGAAAATCCAATAATTCATAATGTATTGTAAAATATAATTCAATAAATCATAAATAATGCATAAGACGTAAAATCATGAAATCATGATTTTCGTGAATGCAAGCTTAATATTTTATAAAAACATGCAATTTAAGAAGGGGCCCACTCACAAGTATTCCGCTACTGGGGAGCCGCTTGAACTAGGGAGGACAGGTCACTTCCAACCGACGCACCTAAACGCAAATAGAGACCATTAAATAAAACTATACCAAAACAATTGAATTTGGGAAAACAAATAGCAGGTTCGGATTCGGCACATCGAAAAACCTAAGGAGGGACCTCGTGTTCTCCTATGTGCCGCCATGGGCGGCGGACCAGGTGGCCACACGCCACTCTCCAACCCTAATATCTAGAATAGTGACTTGACTAATTTGCCTCTCAGCTTTGTAATTCTATATAACATTCATTGCAACTCCAATTTCGAATCCGCTTGCACTCAAGCGTCCGAAACGCTGAGTACTACAAGGATACACCAAGGAAACAAATCTTACCTGACCTGACAAGACAGTCAACAAAAGTCAACTTTTTTGCCTCGAAAGGCATTTTCGTTATTTCACACTTTAAAATTATAAAAACCATAATATTTGAGGACGGGTCATTACAGTTTAACTTTTCCATGTGTTTATTAACACTGAAATTGAAAGTTTGTAAGCTTTCTTTAAAATCCATGATCAAATACCTAAAGGAATCATATCAACTAGGGTACTTCCCCTATTTCAATTCTGATTAATTCGTTATCCCATTTTTGTTAAGTAAATATATCATTAGTGTAAACAGTAGCTTATGTAAAAAGAAACTTTATTCTAGTATTTAATTTAATTATGGTACTGAAGTCAGCATCGGATTTAAGAGTTTTCACACCCATAATCAGATATTCTTATGTGATTGCAAATTATGTGGTAACTTTGTTTTTACCAAGAAGGCCATATTACGTCTATTCATATTAGTATTTTAAAATACTTGCCTCGAGGCGCGCTTAGGCGGCCTCGGAGGCTGGATGGGTAGCTTGCCGCCTTTATTTTATTGGAGTAAGTGAAAAACCCGTCTAGGGTTGTCAGGGCGAGCCTTAGGGCGTTCTAAGGCGGCCAAAAACTTACTTGAAATTTGCTGAGGACCTCGAAGTCTAAGGTTGGGCTCGTTGTAGCAGCTGGCCTCTGGTTTTTCTTAAGTTTTAGCGGCAGCGTATTCACGAAGAAGATGAACGCGAAGAAAAGAAATGGTTTTTTTTCTTTCTCTTTTCTCTTAAGACTTGGCTCAAAACAGCGTCATTTTGGCCAAGTCTTTTAATGTTTTTTTTTTAAATGACTTGGCCCAAAATGACATCGATTTGGCCAAGTTTTATTTATTTATTTATTTTTAATTTTTTTAATTTTTAATTCAAGGCCAAGTCTAATTTTAATTTTTAAAAAATTATAACCCCTAGTCAATCCCTTTCTTTCCCATCAAAATACCCGATCTTAGTTCACCCAATCCTATCCCTAATTCCACAATTCCCCAGTTCCTCAAACCCTAAATTCTCAATTCTCAATTCCAATTTCATATTTCAATTTTACCCCAATCTCATACTTCAAATTGTTTCAAAATTATCCACACCATTACAATTGTTTCAAAATTCAAGTAAGACTTTTTGTATTCTAATCTCAATTTGGTCTTGATTGCTTGTTTGATTGTTGATTAATTGTTGTACAAAGTATTACACACACACACACACACACACACACACAAAATTAAATATACAATATATACTAAAAAAATTAGGTGCCACCTCATGCTTCAGTCCTCGCGTCTAAACGGGGTTATCCATAGAACGCCTCGCCTAAGCCTCCACCTTTTAATACATTGATTCCTATATATATATCGAACTGATTTATTAAGGAACTAATTACATATATAACTTCTATGTAAGTTCAAATGACTCAAATTAATGAAGTCCGATTCGTTTATAAACAAATGAGGAAGTGCAGGCAGACCTGCTTACTGATTAATAGAAAACTTGTGTCATTAATTTGTACATTGTGCCCATATTATAAGTACACTTATGCAGCACGAATGAACATACGAATAATTTTGTTTTGATTGGCCGGTGTCTAGTCTTGATTGCAAAAGTGCAAGGCAAAGACACGAAGTTTTATAATGTGATTCTCTGGTCATCATACATAATTATATGTAACTTTTACAAATGTACGTAAATAATTATAATTAGCACTAGAAAAAGGTAAGCATGCACATCTCTCCACCACCTTATTTATTTATACTATTATTTACAAAGAATTCTTTCATAGCTATTTTGATAGGAACAATATTTGGCTACTAAAAAATGAGTAGAAATTCTTACTTAAAATTTCTCAAAATTGTTCGTTGTCAATTTATAGAATTTTGTGTTTATAATCAAAACCGTTCATATTATAAATCATCCTGTAAATATCACCTTGTAAAAAAATTAATTAAAATTAAGGTCGTTTAGTTATCAAACTATTTAAAAACAAATGAACGGTATTGGTAAAAACATTACGAACCGTCTATGTATTAAAAGACCTTACTTTTAATTTATTTTTTGCGGAGTTAATCTTTACAGTGTGATTCATATTATAAACTGTTCTGATAATAAGCACAAAGCTATATGATTAAAATACTAAGAGTTTTGAATATGAGTTCCTACTTATCTTTGAGTAGCCAAGTATTGTTTTTTTTGACAGAGTGTCAAATATACACACCCTAGTATTGTTCTTTTGACAGAGTGTCAAATATACACACCCTACTTACGTAACACAAAAAAAATTTATACTACTTATTAACAAGAACATTCTTTATCTACCAAAACTTCAAGAAATTACCATTCTAACTCTCACAAAAACTTAACAAAAATAAAAATTATGGGCAATTTAATAATTACATGAAACATGAATTTTGTTGTTGTTTAGGCTACCCTCACAACATGTATACATAACAGGTCTTATCTAACAATTAATAAATAAAAAAAATAAGTAAATGTGGGTCTCGCCAATTTAATAAGGGCATTCTCGTTAGTTACAAAAAAGTTCAAGTGCCAGCTCCAGAAAATTTTCAAATTTTTTTTGGCTCCACAAAAGTAAGCTAAATACAAAACCAAACCCCAAAGGAAAAGAAATTAATTACGTCAGTCGTTGATCAACTATGTTCATTGGGAAAGTAATTCGGCAGTGCATCGCCTTGCTTGTGTGGGAATTGGTAGTACCCAAGAATTGTGTGGTTCGAGAAGCCTCCGACTTTTCTTAGGGATATTTTGTTCGAAGACGTTTTGTAATTTTCCCTTGTATCGTTCATTTGAGGATAGGTCATCTTGTTATGTTGGACACTCTTTTCATTTTCGACTGGGTTGAAATTCCCTATAAGATTTTTATCGAGGTCCATGATCATGGACACAATCCTTAGTTTGTACGTATTTATGATTTTCTTAATGAATATCGTACATTTTCGTAATTAAAAAAAAAAAAAACAAGTATGTTTAAGAAAGAAAATGAAAGAACATATGTGTCAGAAAAAGAGAGCTTCTTAGTTTAATTAATTGGGTTTACAGGTGATGCTAGTGGAGTGCTTTGCTGTATATGTGTTTTTATTGTTGTTAATTATTGCATTAAAACATCTCGTAACAGGTAAATTATTATGCACAAAATAGACAAAGTAAATTATTATTATTATAATTAGACATAGACTACCTCGATAAATATTAATTCATTTGCTTTGTTTGTCCAAAACCAGAAGTCGTGAAACTAGTGGCGTAAAATATCCAAACCACTACCAAAATATGAAGAATTCATGTCCCTAATAATGTCTATATATATATATATTGGTAGTGGTTTGGATGTTTTACACGGCTAGTTTCACAACTTTTGGTTTTGGACAAACATGGAAATTCTTTCCCTTTAAGGTTTTTGTGGGGTCCACATCACATCGAGCTTTAAGGATTCTAATCGTTTATTTTTTAAGTTGTACCCCATAGATCATCCTTGCAAAATATTAGTCAAATCGAAAACATGTAAGACATCTAATTGGGTTCAAAAAAATGAACGAATATTTTGTTATACAAGAAATAATGAAATTTGATCTTAATAATTAAATAGGCAAATGGTTTCGGATTGAATTGAATTTTTGCAAGGATGATCTATGAAGCAAGACTTACAAAATAGACAGTTTGGAGCGTTGAAATTTGATGTAGAGTGGGCTCCGCACCTAATCCCTATAAAAATGGAGATCTTTTTGCATAAAGGGCTGTATGTATATATAAAAGATAGGATCAAAGGACAAAGATTTTGACAAATATTTTTACATTTCTTTTTAACCTTCAGATTTTATATCATCCAATGGTCCTAATTAAAAGTTATGTGAAGGATTTGAATCAATAAATAACATGAATGATGACATGGAATATAATAATTATAAATAAATAAAATCTACAAAACGTAGGAGGGAGGGATGAAGACGTCCATTGATTTCGTGATTGCCCAGAACAACCAAATTTGGTCTTTCTTCATGACAATTTGACCAAAAGGAATAAAGAGTGACAACTACAACTTAAGAACTATCTAAAATTGAAGATATCAAAGTTTTGCCATAACCCAATTCTCAACCAAAGATACTAAGAATGAAGACTTAATTTAGGGTTTAATTTTGTTTATTTAACAAAAGATTCAAGAGATCAAGTGATAGCTTGATATGCTTTGTGTGCTTCTGAATATTGTATGAATC
Organism: Pyrus x bretschneideri; assembly: GCF_019419815.1. Classification (NCBI taxonomy): domain Eukaryota; kingdom Viridiplantae; phylum Streptophyta; class Magnoliopsida; order Rosales; family Rosaceae; genus Pyrus; species Pyrus x bretschneideri. The sequence continues at coordinate 4,839,001 of NW_025999391.1, read as the reverse complement.
GAACTGAAGTAGCATTTAGTGAAGGAGTTGGAAACTTGTTTATCATGACATTGGGATTAGGTTTTGATGAACAAGTTATATCCTCAGTAATTTTTGGATGGTGCTCTTGCAATTCAAGAGTTAAAACCACAAGCACTTCTATAATTAAATTCTACTCTTACATTTTTCTTAAGAAAAATCTATTGGTTTCATTGCGCATATATATATATATATATTAATCAACTATAATCTACGGGATATGGGGTTTCAGAAATATGGAAATTGAAAGAAGAGGAAGAAGAAGGATTGTTGAGTTTTTTCTCTTTACATGATTCTTTTTCTTTTTTTGGTAAAAATAAAATTACTTAAATTAGTTTATTTATCTATTTCCATGTCACTGCCGAGAACAATTTAAGTTTTACTTAGGGACCGCTAGATTAAACTAGATCTAAAGGTTGGGAAGAAGTGTGACAATATTTGTCAAAATCTTTGTCCCTTGATCCTATCCCTATGTATATGTGTGGGATAGGATCAATGGACAAACATTTTGACAAATATTTGTACACTTTTTTTAAACCTTTAGATTACAAAACATCCAAAGGTTCATATTCATTCATTAGATGACATGGATGTTAACTAATATTAAACATAAAGATAAAATTCAAAAAGCATAAAATATGGAAGGTAATTAAAAATAAAATTAAAAAGGAAGAAACTCTAGTTTTAAGCGTGCAAACAAGAAAGGAGGTAGAACTCCATTGATTCGAAGTATTTTAACCTCTATCTCCCTCTTTGCCGATGAGGTATGCAACTTTCATAGGATTGATATGAAATTTTGATGCCTTCTACAATGAATCAAGCTATTAGTCTATCGAATCTTCATTACGTAAGCAAAATGTACAAAACCCTAAACAGTATATTATTCTTCATATATGTAGGGTGATTAAATTAGATTTTGCAAATTCTTTTTTAGTTTTGTTGATTTAGGTCATTGATGATTTTTCCTCTTTTAAGCTTTTCGAATCAAACAAACAACTTGATTTCATTCATCTGCGTTTTCAATTTTTTTTTTATCACCTTTTTTTTTTTTTTTTAAATCATTCCTTTTTTGTTAATTATTAGGGTTCATTTTTTATAAAATGAAAGAGGGGATTTCATCTAAGGTATTGCAGGGAGAGAGATGGAGGTTACAATATTTTCATGTTTTTTTTTTCCTTATTTTTTGATTGTTTATGCTAGGTTTGAAGTTTGATTATTGGTATTTTCAATTTTATCCTATTAAATATTAATTTTTAATTTAGATTATTGTTTTCTTTATTAGTTTTAATCCACATCATCATCCAAGTCATTTAATTTTTAAAACTCTTCACATCATTTTTAATCTAGACTGTTGAATGTTATAAAATCTAAAAGCTACAAGGAAGTATAAAAATATTAATCAAAATATTTGTCCTTTGATCCTATCCCTACACACACACACACACACACTCGAGGCTGGCATCACCTAGCTTTACCCAGTAAATTTAATATTGTCTACTATAGTTATATAAAATCTTTTCTTTTCTTTTCATATTTATTTTAAGCTTAGCATATATAATTGGAAATTTTTATTTGAACTCATACAATCTCTTTCTACACCCAACTTACTTGTTACACCCATATTACTTTTAATTAAGATACCAATATCTCTTTAAACCCAAATTTATTACCTAAACTATCCTCACAAAGTTACAAACCCAATTCAATTTGTAAATTTAACTATACACCCATTTATCTACAATGCAGTTGCCAAAATCTCTACCTTCAATTTTGCCCAATATCTGCATCTACAGGCAAGGCAACCCCAAATTATTTCAGAAATCAAACCCACAACAAAACTTCAAAGGGTCCTTCTTGAAAATTTTGAATTCTTACAACTTAATGTCATTTTGAGAGTTGGAAGATCTACAGTTCTATGGGTTTAAAATTTCTTTGAATTTTTAGCTCTTTAAAAATAGAGATTTCAGCTTTTTTTTAATTTTTCTATCAGTTGCTTCAATGAATTTTTATTTGATCTTTTTCCTTAAGTTTCAAATTTCCAAATGGATTTTCGAAAACCCAACCCAACAGAGACTAGTGATGTAGAAAGATTTCCTAATTTGATCTTTTTCTTAAAGCTTTGTTTTTATTATAAGAGCTATTAGGGGTTTTGCAGGAATGAATGTAGGATAAACAAGGAGTGATGGTAGGGTTTAATTATAGGGTGTGGGTTTATTCATAAATTTTATTTTTATTGTTAACAGAGTAAAAAAAATAATTCACATTTAAAGTTTAAGTTAGGTATAGAGAGATGTTATGTAGGTTTAAATAAAATTTTCCTTTATAATTTCATCTTTATAATTCAGATAAGTTATATCACCCATATTTTATTTTATTTTATAGTAAATTAGAAAGAACATCTCTACAATTATATATTTTGTAAGAAGAAAGAAATATTTGAAGAGCTCAATTGAAGAAAAGAACCTCTTTTATCAAATTTTCATGCTTTAATTGACTTCATTTATGATATCATGCATAGTAATAACAGAAATACATCTCTAACTGAGACAGAACTTAGAACTTGCTATTTTGTCTAGCATGCAAAAATTTACCTTCATGGAAATATATAATTTGTTCGGGTCGATATGAGAGTCCAACTCCATTGCTATAATTGATGTTGAATAAAAGTTACAGGTTTTATTTAACTTGTGATATTGGCAAGGACTTATATGTGAAAAACTTCTTGTTTTTCGTTTGAGTTGTGTTATGTTGGAAGATAGAATATGATGGGCAATAGGGGGTGTCGTGTCGAAGCAATAAATGAGTAAAAGCTCTCCAACCCCATATAGGACTACGGATTCTTGAGAGTACGATTAAATCCCTTATTGAAGAAAGAAGAAATATACGCTACTCACAAATCAACCAAAAAAAAGAGAAAGAAGAAATATATTGTATGTGCTTATAATGGTTAGAATACTTCACATATTGTTATTGATTTATAGTGAAACATTAACTTTTTTTAAGAATCTCCAACTCGAATAGGTAAATGAGTCACATGAATCATCAATCTGAACTTGATGCATTTTGTTCTTTTGACAAGAAACGATAGTGGTATTTGTTGATCATCATAAATAGATTAATACAAGGGTGCTAGTTGGGTACATTGCTCAAGTGACAAACACATTGATCTAGAGTCAATTTGCAAAAACAAGCAATTAATTAAAAACACCAAGAAGGCTACTACAAATTTGTTGCAAGAATGATAGACGTAACAAACCTATACCAGTGCACACACCAACCTTCGCTGATGAGCGAGACTATATAAAGTCACTGTTGAAAGACGAGATCACATAATCATTGCTTGAAGACGAGACCACATCAAGCTATCGCTCAAAGGCGAGACCATATCATCCGGCCAAACGTGGCACAAACAAAATCTACACTATTCCGAGAATAAAATCCACCGATCCCCTAATCTCAGTGAAGGACTAGCTAGGACACTCTAGGCAAGACCACCTGCAACTTCACCACATTGGTGAGATTCGTAGCTTCCACGAGGCAAGTAAGCAGAGCCGCCATATATCTAGGCGCTTAAGGCAGCTCAGCCACACAGTAGGTCAGGGAGAGTTGTCGCCACCATGAAACCAAGCGGATGGAGATAGATTCGACCCACCAACAACCACGAGTTCCACGCAAAATTACGAATCAAGCCTCCATTCAAGGAAAAGACTTCGGGAGGAAGCAAGGGACCGAATCTGGGTGGGAGGTTCCAAAGCCATGCCAATGTCTGCTCACAAAATGGCGGAGGGAGGAGCTGTTGAGAATCAATGTTAGGTAGAATCAATGTTAGGTATGGTTGAGTGGAAAAATTAGGTGCAATTAATGGGTTTTGTGTGGTAGAAAATAATCTTAGTTTAATTAAGTGTGTGGTGTAGCTTTCATTTGGTTTGCTATAAATACCCAAGTCCTCAAGCATTGTATATCATCCAAGGAGAAACAAAGCC
>NW_025999391.1:4635000-4830000 GCF_019419815.1 Pyrus x bretschneideri | reverse complement strand
CTAGAATTTTTGGGCAAGAAGGGAGGTAGTGCCTGGAGAGAGATGGACGTGTTTTTATTTATTTATTTATTAACTTGGTCCATTTATTAGGAGTAAGATTTTCTTCCTCTTTTGTTTTTTTTTTTCCTTTCCTTCCTATTTGAATGGTCACGGTTAAGTCACATCAACATCTTATATTAATTTTTTATAAAAAAAAAAAGAAGACAAAATATAAAATGTAAGAGGATAGGATGAAAGGGAATGGAAAGATGAGGGAAGAGAACCCCAGACCCATTTATTAAATGAGTTTAGCTGAATTGTTATTTGAATGAACCTATTAAATTAATTGAGTTAAGCCATGAATGAAGGTATTTTTTTTACAAAAAAATAAGATAGATCCACACTGAATTCATCTAATTTGCGTGGAAAGAGATTCGAACACAGAACCTCTAATGCATGGACGATATTCTTAACCAACTGAGTTGCAATTCACTTGCATTCAATGAAGACACTGAGCTTGTGATTTAAGTAAGTCGAACTTCTTGCACGTGCTACTCACGATTAAGGATTTGCGTATTCGGTTCACTTCCCCTCCCCCTCCCCCTCCAATGAGCCGAAAATGTATGTAACGTATATGATTGTTTTGGAAGTCGTCTAATTGTGAAGTCAACCATGTTTAAGGATTGGCTAGCCATGATAGACGATAAGATCCTCCTCGTGTAGGACTTCCCCGATAATTATCCTGTAACAGTCATGTAATTATCCTCACTCAGTATATAAATACAGGTCCTACAGATCCTATAGAATTCAACGAGGGTAAATCACTTTCCTACTTTTCCAAGCTTGTTTCAATGGCTCCCTCTACTACCACAAGCCCTTCTGATGCTTCCCAAAACATTTCTCTTGCGATTAGGGTCAAGCTCGAATCCAACAATTTTCGTATTTGGCTCAATCAAGCACCGGAGACAAATCGATCTTTGGCCGCATTGTCCGCTCTTATAATATATATTCCTCCAAGGGTTTTCTCTAATTGCTTTCAAAAGATCGAATCGTGGTTGCTGCAGACTCTAACTCTTCACTCTCCCATTGGAAAGAAAAATACAAAAAAGATTTGATCAATCAATTCTATACAAGACATCTTGATCATGGAATCAAAGTCACTGCACTACTATCCCGAAGACATCGTACACGAAATCCTCTTAAGGTTGCCAGTTAAATCTTTAATGAGATTCAGCGTAGTATGCAAATCATGGAGTTTCAGGACCAAGAGCTCTGCCTTCATTTACAACCATCTGATCAGCAGAAGACGCGCAATCCAACTCAACAACGAAAACCCCAACGAAGGTGGACTCCTTATTGTACAGAGTTATGATCCCACTCTTTACTCGCTGTGTTGGGACAACCCTACATCATATGCACTGAGTACGTATACCGAACTTATGAATACATTCGTAGGTTACAAAAACATACATACTCAGGGTTCCATATAAGGTGCTTGGAACTTGTAACGGCTCGTATGCGTAGAATCCACCGACATCGTCAGGCTATAACATAGTAATACGAAACCCTTCTATTAGAAAGTTTTTTGTTGTGCCTAAGCCCACTATTCCCTTTTCGCGTTATGATCGAACATATTATGCGTTTGGGTATGATTCGCATTCAAATGACTACAAGCTTTTGAGAAGTGTGATGACTTGTCTGACTTCACGTGGAATAGAGATTTGGTCGCTAGTCAGGGGCTCTTGGAGGAGCCTTAGTGCTGATATTAGTATTTTTCATCCGAGCGTGTTGCCTCGATTTTCCGTCGTATTTTCGCCTTGTGGCTGGCCACCAGCTTTGGTCAATGATGCTTTGCATTGGAGTCGGTTACAGAAAAATATGAACCATTTCATCCTGTCATTTGATATGTGCAGTGAATTATTTGGTGTAATAATACTACCCGAAGTTGCCTAACACAGCAGTCAATTCATTTCAAGATACAAGGAGTATCTTGCCCATTTTGTGAATGATCTTCAACTAGATTGCAGTACTGTTAGTCTGTGGGTGATGAAAGAGTATGGTGTCCGGGAATCATGAACTAACTTATTTATAGGTCAGTGGGTTTTAGAAAGAACGGTGAAGTAGTGCTCCCAACGTATTGGGGAATGAGATCGGTGAACCCTATGACCAAACAAGTTAATGCTTTTCAAATTGATGGGCACCGCAGATACTTCTTCATGGATACTTTTGTGGAGAGCCTTGTGTTACTTGATCAACCAAATAGTTTTTCAAACTAAATGCAAGAACAGGTTTGGATTTGATTTGAATTAGCGCTTACTTTCACTAATATATGTTTTATTATTTAAAGATATTTGAAATTAACGAATGATTTTTATTTTGTTTTCTTGATACCATTCCCATGGGATGACTTGGATAATTTCTTATTCGAATTTGACTCTATCACAACACGATCTAACATGAAATTATTCGATGATTGAATAAATTCAATAAACCCATGATCGACCGTATCATCATGTGATCTATAATATATTTTTTTTTTTTTAAGAACAGTATGGGTATTTCATTCATTGAAAAATGAGAGTTTTAACGAAAAGCCCGCAATACTGTTCACTTTAACGAAAAGTCACATTTTTACACTAAAAAGTCAAACATGGTACTATTCATTTTACCCTTTATTTTGTCCTTATCGTTAAAACTCAAAGTTTTCAAGCCTTTTTCATTAGTTTTCCTTTGAAAAATTGCATTAGAAATACATATCATGAAAAACTTGACCCTCACAAGGCCCTTGCAAACTAGATTTAAAGTTCTTACAATAAAGTATCACCAATCACAAAGTAATGAGTAAACTACAAGTACTCGTCAAAAGGCAAGTTCATCAAGAACCGCAAGATTACACAGATCAATAAAACCATTAAACCTCGAGATAGAAGGTGATCATGTGAGATTAAAAATTTTAAATCATATTGGGACAAGGAATACGATGCCCATGGGTCTAAGCAAATCAAACAGCTCTACTCGTCACACATAAATCCATAAGAGACATAACACACCAAATGAAGATTGAAATAAGCAACTATCCTATAAAGGGCAATCAAACTAGCAACTCTCCTAAAGAGACAAATCAAAACCAAACTCCACAACAATTCCTGAAAATGATTAAACAGAAACAAATAATAGCATAAAATGATGTCGTTGCTCCATATCTTTTGGACATCCGAAAGCCATAGCGCCGCACAAGCTAAACTCATAGTGTCCTACTAGCTAAACTTGATTCTAACGAAATCTGACATCTTTCATGGCTTCCAGCTCCAAACCGGCCCATAATGAAGGTGATAATTAATCCAAAATCTTGTGTTTATTGTGTGCATGAACCAAAAAACATGACGACTATGATGACTATTACAGCGTTTCACGGCAATAACTATACACCAAAACAAAGTAAACATAAGGGAGAGACGAAAGAGACCAATGATTATAAAGCAGGGGCCGGTGACAGAGAGTTTTGGAAGTTCGAACGAATATCTATAGCTTCCGAAGCATTTATCAACAACGATCACAACTGTAATTTAATTCCCAAAGGACAAAAGCTTTAAAAACTAAAATTCTTCAATACTACGTAGCTTTAAAAACAACGTAGTATGGATGATAGGATCAATTAGGTTTAATCTAACCGCTGAAGAAAGTAAAGAAGATTGTTTTGCTTCATTTTTTCAGACCCACCATGAAATCGCGAAATTTGATGGCCTAATTAAACAACTACACGACGGATTAGGGCTTGGAGTTGGATTCTTCAAACGGGGCTTGAAACTTGGGGCAGAATTCCGATTGGGATCCAAAAGCAAAGTACTGACCAATTCGTCACCACTGGTGCTGGAGCTCTTGTATGGCGAACGGAGGAGCTCGTGGGAGCGTGGACAATCTACAGCATGTCAATATAACAAAAAAAAGGTCATAGCATCCACTCCAATGCTACGTAGTGCCGAAGTCTTACCCTTAAAAGTAAAGACAGTAAAGACATTGTCTATAAACCTAACACGCTGACACATTACATCTGAAGGATGAAATCACTACTTAAGGATTACTTAGTACTACGATCTAGTAGTATTCCTCTTTACTTGTAAGAGAGATCTTAGTTTCAATTCTCAACAAAAGCGAATTCGAAACAAATTATTATAGCTAGGCCATTGTGAGACTTAACCCATTGTCCTCATACCATAATATAGATAATATCGTATGCTTTTTTTTTGTTTTTTTTTGTTTTTTTGTTTTTTGTGAACAAACGATATTATCTACACTAAGAGGAGGGGGTGGGCTTAGCCTCACAATGGATTAGCAATAATGTGGTTTCAATTCTCATTTGGCAAGAATCGAACCTAAGATCTCTCACTTATAAGTGAAGAGAACTGCCATTAGACCGTAGTATTAAGTGACAGATAATATCGTATTTATTAAAACAAATCACTTCTTAGGAACCCATGACGCTTGAAGTGAGTGTCGCCGTGACTTAAACCCTTATCGGCTCTCCCATAGCGTTTCTTTTTGTATTTCAATGAATATGGCCTAAGAAAAGCCTTCAAAAGCTTAGGGTAGGACTTGTAAGGGGGAGGAGGATTTTCCACTCTCTTATTCCTATCCCCTTCCCTCCCCTCATCTCACACATTGTTTTTTGTCTTATTATCTCTATAAAAAATTAATATAAGATATTGACATGGCTTAACCGTGATCGTTCAAATAGGAGGGAATGGAAAGATAGAGAGATTAGAAGGATAGAGGATCCTCCCTTGTAAGGGTCGTTTTGTGGGCTTTGTAGGATTAGAGTTTGATTGATTGGATTGGCCTTGAGTCCGGCTGTTTGTTTGGTACAGAATTGATTGAGGCTGATAGATTGGATTGGACTTAAGTCCATTCGTAGGTTACGATAGAACATGTTTGAACAGGCTTCCAGAGTGCGTAATTGGAACTTGTAATGGGCTCATATGAATGGGTAATTATTTTTTATATTTTAATTTATCTTACAAAAGTACATATGAAAAGTTGGTCTTTTATTTTGTAAAGTTTAAGCGTTTAAATCTAATTTGTCTTTTACTTAAAATTTTTTTATATGAAAAAGTTCGATATTCCTTGAAATGTCTAAGGCTGGTTCGGGTCGGAATCCAGAATCGAAATCCAAATCCCGAATTCCAAACCGATCCTTTTTGGGATGAGATTCCAAAACCCAAAACAGACCTGAACTTTCGATATTCCCAAAGTTGTTTAGGTTTTTCAAGTCGGGATCGAGAAAGAATGCAATTAATAGAAATCGTATGAATGCATCCCCAAATCACAAATTTGCAGTCCCCAAATCCCAAATTTGCAGACAATCCCTAAAAAACTAGAGAGTCAACAATACAAAGATCAAGGAAAGCCCTCAATCAAAATTCAAAAGTAGAAAAATTGAAACCAAATACAAAGACACCAAGAAGTAATCCTAATTTTAATTCTAAATCCCCAAATTGAAAGTTCAAAACCCCAATTCACAATTTCAAAATCCAAATCCAAATCAAGGTACAATAATTTTGTGAATCTTGGTACCGTTAAGATCAAAGAAGCCTTGATTGGAGGTCGTGGTGGGAGATGGAGGTGGAATTGTGGACGTTTGGATTTGTAATATGGAAGAGTCATAGAGGTGTGGTGGTAGATGACTCGACGACCGATGTGTTGAATTTGTTGACAAAGGGATGAGGAGGAGTAAAGAGTGCGGAGACAATTTACGAGATTGGAGAGAGTGTTGAGTCTGTTGACTTATGACATAGCGGATAAGGAAATGAAAGAGTGCAGAGAGATTTAATACGTCTGAGTGAGAGAGAGACAGCGTGCAGAGTCTACAAACTTGATTTGAGTGATGAGAGAGAGTGAGTTGTTTACCAATGGTTGAGATTTAATCAACCGAATCAATGCTTATTTATGCTAATAAATATAATATTGTTGTAGGCCTATTTAACTGAGCTATGGTAGCAAGAGGGATAAGAGAGAGATTTAATTGTGAGGTGTGTGTTGTATCACCCCAGTGTGCCTTTATTTATAGTAGTAGGATTGGTAAAAACCTTACCCTTTGAGGATTACAACTCTTAATAAATAATCAACTCCTAATAGGAATATAAGAGATATTCCTAAATCAACTAGGATTTACACAATCACATTCCTATTCTAAATATGACTGCAACACTCCCCTTTAAGTGTACATACTCAAACAAACCGTCACATCAGATCTTGAGCAGATAAGGTAGAATAGTTGATGAAGTCATCAACATAATGGGTGAATATGAGTCTCAAATATAAAGAAAGTATGTATTGGTAGTAAAATTCACAAAACCTTGTTATGGTAAAACCCAAGGTATGGGGAAAAACCCATAGACTAAGGTGAAAAGTGAGAAATATGCATAATGTCTAAAACAAACGTCAAACATGACGAAAGTATTGAACTCAACGGGGTATGATCATCCCAAGATGGGTGCCTCATCAAAACCTTGTTAGGTAGCAAAAATCCGTGGGAAAAATGCTTTTAATTGTAGGAAAAAACGAGTACATTAAGATCAAGTGAGTATGCTTCAGGATACTTCCCCTGAGTTTAGACATAACTTCCAAATAAGAGAACTACAAGCAATTCAACTCAGACAATTTACGCATACCGATTCCTTGGACGAGCTTCTGAAAAGTAGACTTGGGCAATGACTTGGTGAAAAGATCGACCAGCTTGTCCTGGGAACAGATTTGTTTGACTTTGGCGCTATGTGTTTAGTGTTGTCTCTCTTGATGTATCCCTTCTTTAACTACTCGATACATGCTACATTGTCTTCAAAGATCGTAGTAGGAAGGTTAACGATGGAAGTAAGACCACTAGTGCTTCGAATATGTTCCATAACTACTCTAAGCCAAAAGCACTCACGCGATGCTTCATGTAGGGCGATAATCTCAACATGATTCGAAGAAGTCACAACTAGCGTTTGCTTGGTAGACCTCCAAAATATAACCGTGTCTCCAATGGTAAAGGCATAACCTATTTGAAAACGTGCCCTATGTGGGTCAGACATATACCCAACATTTCCGTAACCAACAAGGCGAGAATCAATTCTAGAACCATAGGGGGCGACAACACTCGAAGATTCATGGGTATAGAACAAGCCCAAATATGTCGTACCCTTGAGGTAATGTAAAATGTCTTTAACACCATTCCAAAATATGTTGGGTCTAGTACATTGAGCCAAGAACAATAAAGCCTCAATTGTACTTAGGTATGGAACTTCGGGTTCCAAAATCTATTCCTCATTTTTCTTTAGACAGAAGAGATCTTGTTCAACATCTAGAGTCCGAATGATCATAGGTGTACTCGAAGGTTTCGCTTTATCCTCATTAAAACGTCACAACACCTTTTGGGTGTAGTTCGATTGATGTACTAGGATTCATCCGAACAATGCTCGATTTCCAAGCTGAAACAATATCCAGTTTTCCCAACATCTTTAATCTCCAATTCTGATTTGAAGTGTGCATCAATTTCCTCAAGCTCTGTGGGAGTTCCAATGAGATTCATGTTGTCGATAAAAACTACAACGATTGCAAATCCGGAATGTGACTTCTTTATGAGCACGCATGGGCATAATTCGTTATTCACATAATCCTGACTTGTCAAATATTCACTCAAACAATTATACCACATCCGCCATGATTGTTTCAATCTATAGAGTGACCTCCTTAACCTAATTAAGAGAATGTTCCGTGATCTAGAACTATTTGAACCAGTCAATGGAAGTCCTTCTGGAACTATGTATATTTCTATATCTAGATCCCCATAGAGATACAGGTTACCACGTCCATAAGCTGCATATTCAGTTTTTTGAAAACTACCAAACTAATTAGGTAGGGAACATTATAACGTCCATTACAGGGGAATACGTCTCCTTGTAATCAATCCTAGGATGCTTAGAGAAGCCTTACGCTATGAGGCATGCTTTGTATCGCACTATTTCATTCTTCTCATTCCGCTTCCTCGCGAAAACCCACTTGTAGCCAACGAGCTTCACACGTGGTGGTATAGGAACAATAGGTCCAAACACTTTACGTTTCGCAAGTAAATCGAGTTCGATCTGGATTGCTTGTTTCTAATTTGACCAATCTGTTCTACGTTGGCATTCATCAATGGAACATGGTTCAATGTCATCGTTAAGCATGATGTCAGTAGCTACTGTGTACGTAAATGCATTGTCGATGATCATCTCATTCTGATTCCAAACCTCATCTAATACTATGTAGTGGACCGAAATCTCACGATTCTTGGGAGGTAGGTTTATCTCGTCTAAGACATCACCGTAATCTAGAATAACCTCATGCGTTGGAACGAATGAGTGAGCGATGGTCGGATTTAAACTAGGGTCACTAGTTGGTGCCGATTTCCTCTTCTGGGGTTGTGAATCCTTTGAACCAAAGGGTCTACCACACGTTAGGGTCGAAATAGATGATTGGTTAAACGCCAATGTATTGGGCCATGTGGAAGGTGCGGCCTCCCCACATTCTGAGACGGTCTGGCCTTCCTAGGCGGGCTTGTGACGTACGCGGGGTACATCTATCCTTACAGGTGCGTTTGCAGTGGGTATATGTGATCTTGTCACCTTAGCTAGATCATTAAAAACATCTGGCATGCTCTAAGCAATGCTCTGAAGATCTATAATTCGTCGCACCTCAGTTTCATACTGGGCAGTGTAGGAATCTAAATGAGACATAGTGGGAGCACACCACGACAATTTGCAGTGTTTTCTAGGAACGTTAGTGTGCTTATCTCTGCCTAATGATGGGAAGACTGTCTTATCAAAGTGACAATCTGCAAAACATGCGGTAAAGAGATCTTCTGTCAAGGGTTCTAAGTAGCGAACAATTGATGGCGAATCATAATCAACATAGATTCCTATTTTTCTCTGAGGACCTATTTTGGTATGTAGTGGCAGCGCTATTGGCACATAAACTGCGCACCCAAATACACGTAAATGCGAGACATCAGGCTCATGTCCAATGACTAACTGTAATAGTGAATGAGGTTAGGTAGCGGTGGGCCTCAGGCAGACCAGCATAGCTGCGTGTAATATTGCATAGCCCTAGGTAGATAGCAGCAGTTTGGTTCGTATAACCAAAGTCCAAGCTATCAATTGAAGGCGCTTTATGAAAGCTTTTGCCAGACCGTTTTGGGTGTGAACATATGGTACATGATGTTCCACATTAATCCCTAATAACATGCAATAATCGTTAAAAGTCTATGATGTAAACTCTCCAATGTTAATCATTCGAATCAACTTAATCGGATAATCAGGGTGGTGAGCCCTTAGCTTAATAATTTGTGCTAGGAGTTTAGCAAATGTAGCATTGCGTGTGGACAACAGGCAAACATGTGACCATTGTGTCGATGCATGAACCAACACTATAAAATATCTAAATGGTTCATAGGTTGGTTGCATAGGTCCATAAATATCCTCTTGAATCCTCTGAAGAAACATAATGGGGTTGTGAATAATCTTTGTAATCAAGGGTTAAATGTTCAACTTCCCTAAAGAACACGCTTTGTATGGCGGGAATCCAACATAGGGAGGTAACCGATGCCCACGAGATGTTTTGAGGATATAGCGTTTATGTCGCAAATGGGTGTTATGTACAACCCACTCGGGAGATGTTTCAACTTCTCGTGAATACGCTTCTGGCCATACTCGTACGAAGTGATACAAAGAAATTCAGAACCATTATCTTTAGTGGTTTCAACATGATATTGATTACCTCGAATATCTCTAAAAGTCAACAACGTTATTCCAGAACGTGGAGAATAGAGTACATCTTTAATGGTTAAGATTGTACCATTGGACAACATGATACGGGCCTTTCTGTATCCTTCAATCAGGTTGGATGGGCCTAAAAGAGTTGTCAGAGGTGCTTTCTTGGGTATAAAATTTGTAAAATAGTGTCATTCATGCAAGATGGTGTGCGTGGTAGCAGTATCAGCCAAACAGCTAATTTCCCCACTAAACATACCTAGAAATAAATTGATTGAATTGCTCACATGCATAAATATAATTCCATTCATTCAATTAAGCAATTCGAGAAATAATATCCATCAAATAATAATCCGTAATTCAAAACAAACCAAAACCAAACAAATTATTCCAAAGACTTAGAAAATTGTTCAAAATTAAATCATAAACCTAAAAAATAAGGGAGAGGGGTTGGCCACTCCTAGTTGGTTTGGCCACTAGGGGTAAACACCCTAAAAACATGTCTAATTTATTTGTCCATAGGAGGTAACGCCTCCTGAAAATTCGATATCTCTATAGATGTAGTAGTATCTTCCGGATCATCAACATGTGCAAAGTTAGACTCATAACGGGAATGATACTTGGTAATAGCCTTGAGGTTAGCTCGACATACGTGTGACCAAGGATCTTTTGATCCATAGTCGTAGCACATGTTCATTTCAGTAGAAACCGATTGAGCGGTAGCTTTTCCCTTGTTCTTGAAGTTTAGGGCTTTAGGGGCAAGGGGTGGACACTGTTGGGTCACATTACCTTCCTTGGGTGGGCCTTGATTCTATGGACCACGAACCTGTGGTAAGGCTTGCCGCCTATTACCACGACCACGACATTCTTTCATCGTTTGTGGCTGCTGGAATTGGTCGCATACACTTTAGGTGTAGCATTCAAGCTAGTCAGTCGAGCTTGATGATTCTTCATCAAAAGTTGGTTGTTCTTTTAAGCGAGAAGCAGTACAGAGATCAAATCTGAAAATTTGGTGAATTTTTGTGCCCTGTATTGTTGCTGCAAGACAATATTGGTGGTATGGAAGGTCAAATAGGTTTTTTCTAGGAGATTTGATTCGGTTAGTTCCATTTTAGAGAACTTTAGCATTGATTGGATTCTACAAGCTTCAGAGTTGTATTCATTCATGGACTTAAAGTCTTGGAAGCGAAGATGCTGCCAATCGTGTCTTGCTTCAGCAAGTATATGTCTTTCTAGTGATCGAAACGGTTGGCCAGAGCAAGCCAGAGGGTGCATGGGTCCTCCTCAGCGAGGTACTTGGTCTACAAAGCATCATGGATGTGTCTTCGAATAAAGATCATTGCAATAACTTTCTGAGCTTCATCAACAAGTTTGTCGTCGGTAGGTGCCTCGATGATGGCTTTAATACCCTTTACGGTAAGATGAAGCTTCACGTCTTGAACCCACTTCAGGTGGTTTCTTCCAAATACTTTGTTGAACATTTGGGGCTCTATAGACATGTATTGTTCAAGTTTGACATGTCCCTAAAACGGAGGGTACAACAAAAATGTGATTAGTCATATGGTAATCCATAGACATATATTGTAGAACATTTGGGGTTCTATAGACATATAATGGTTTAATTTATGCATGAAAACTACAGGTTTCATGTGGTAAGTTTTGAATGAATACTTGATGTTTCAAAGGCGCTAAATATGAAACTATAGGTTCATTTTAGTTTTATGAACGATTAGTTCATAAAAGAGAGGTTCATGCAAGAAACAAAGAATGCAATTTGCTGCTTTAAGTGTAGTGGATTTGAGTTTCTTTAGGAACTCAAGTGTGAGAGCTTCATTACTACGAAAGTATGTCAATAGTTCAAAGTATAAAAAAAAATTTATTGAATCATTAATGTCCAAAAAGTGATATAAGTGATATTCAGGTCAATAATTTTGGATTCATTATCAGATTAATGGACTGTAGGTCACTTTTAATTACTTTAATAGATGAGGACCAAAAAAGGGTTTGGGCTAGGGTGCCAAGAGTAGGGCAAAGCCCTAAGGGTAAATGGGCTCGGGTTTGGTTGCAAAAGCAGCCTATATGTGGTTACAGGCCACGTGCCAAGACAAGTGAGCCCAGTAGCAACATCTACTGGCTTTTGGATCGAATGGGGGGCATGGGTCAGGCCCAGCGGAACGCTGGCCTTGGGTTGGCGTAGGAAGCCCAGTCGAGGCTAGGTCAGGGTCAGGGCAAGCCAAGCCTAGCATCAAAGGTTGCGAGAGAGTGGGCAGGGGGCTTAATGGCATAACCCAGAGGACTAGGGACTCGCGAGACATCAAGCCAAAAAGCTGTAGGCTTTTGGTTGGGCTAAGGGACTTCAGGCCCATTAGTTTAATCAGGCCAAAGGCCTTGGGATGTCTAGGTCAGTGCAGCAAGCCAAAAAGCTGCTGTCGTGTGGTCCATATGACCGGGCTTTAGGCCAGTGATGGTCCGATGGTGCCATGATGGGGGTGCAGCGATGGTGCCGCACATTGGCCAACGCAAAAAAAATCTTCCCTTTTTTTTTTCGACATAATTAGGGTTTAAAAAAAAAAAAAAACTTAGAATTGCTTCTAATTTATTTATATGCTTTGACTCACAATTCCACATAGCAATTTAATTGCGTAATGCATGAAACATATATATATATATATATATATATATATATTGTCATGCATCATGGGGAATGTTTTCATGCTTCGTGGATGTTTCAAATATCTTCCTTTATTTTAAGAGTACTTGATTAGCAGAAAACAAAGAAGACCCTTTAAATTTTGTGGAAGATAGCCTCCTACGATCCGTTAATTCCTCAGCTTCTGGCAAGAGTATGCTGATAACGTGTTGTAGGCCTATTTAATTGAGCTATCTAAGGGATTAGAGAGAGGGGGCCAACAGTAGCAAGAGGGAGAAGAGATAGATTTAATTGTGAGGTGTGTGTTGTATCACGCTATTGTGCCTTTATTTATAGTAGTAGGATAGGTAAAAACCTTATCCTTTTAGGATTACAACTCTTAATAGGTAATAAGCTCGTAATAGGAATATAAGACCTATATCTACTAGGATTTACACAATTACATTCCTATTCTAAATATGATTGCAACAAATATATACACACACATATATATTGGTTCGGGATTACTAAACACTTCGGCGACTAGCTCCCAATTCCCGTACTGAAAATATTGAGACTTTTTCGGTGGGTTACAGAATTTTTCGGGATTTTTCGGTTAAGTTCGGGTAATTTGGAATTTCCATTTCCAGCCCTAGAAATATCGATAAAACCAAGATAGAATGTTAAAGGAGTGAACCCCTGAAAAAAAAAAAAAAAAAAACATTCTCGGGAGTCTCAAGCTGGACTCAAGGAAAAAGAGGCCACCATTACATCATAATAGAAAAATGTAATAATTCAACAGAACTATCATCAATCAAGATTTCTGCCACCGTATCCCGTGATTCCTCAAATTAAGCCACCTCCTATTGCACCCCAAGTCTTGTTCTTGCAATTTTATGTGCTGCCTAATTTGCTTCCGTCGAACAAGACTGAGTTTGGGTTGAGAAAAAAGCTCGGAGGAATGAGCGAATATCATTAATTATTGGCCCAAAGGAGAGGTATCGTCCTCTTGTTGTGACATAACAACTAAAGGCGGGCAAGACGATTCCACGAGATTATAGTCATCGAAGATCAATTTTACTGTATAGACACTTATGACCTCCCCCTCTATATGCCCTGCGAACATGACAGTCCTTCTTGCAGCAACGGTGAGAACCAACTTAATGAACCTTTCAGATTGGAAACCTCTCCCAATATCCAAATCTCGTACAAGGAAGTTCGAACAAATTTCTATGGAATCTGAACCTTTTATCAACAACAATGACAAGCTACATAATTCCAAAGAACAGGTTTTAAAATCAAAGACATTGTTAATTAAAAAAACTGATTACCTGATATCCAGCACGCTGGGGCATCGTCTTTGGAGAGCAAAATCATGCTTAAAAACGGTGTGCAGACACGCTTCGATCGAACAAGTTATCCCATGAAAGAACTTTGTATTCAGACGCAAAGGTTTCGAGGTTATATGTAGTTGAGTGTATAGCTTGTGCTCATATATATATATATATAAACGTTATTGTTGTAGGTCCTCAATTATCTCGAGCAACAAATTATTTTGTCATCCTATTGATCTTAAAAACTACTTAGCCTACGTGGTGCATAGGGCGAACAGTTATTGAGCTCATTACATCATTCGGTTGAATGTGGGGCATGACAACTCGATGACTGAGCTCGGTCAGTGAGTGAATGAATGTGGCGGTGATGTCAGAGATGCTGCTGACTTTCGTGTCTTGCCACTGCGGTCGAGGAAGGAACTTGTCTTGGTCTCTGGGTTCTAGAGCATGAAGACAAGGTTGCTAGTTTCTTCGAAGTTCATGAATCGTCGGCACTAGGCTTGGCTACTGTAATTATATTTCTGCAAATATAAGTGCGTCGAATCGGTATCAGACCATACAGACACAAGTACTCAAAAGAGATAAGTGTCTTGATTGTAAATACAGTTCGACCGTCGAAATGCCGAACTTTGAAATGTACTTGTGAATATCCACTCATAAAATAGGTTTAGCTTTCAATGTGCCAAACGATATAACCTTGTAACACCTCACTTCATCGAAAAGGCTAATGAAGTGACCTGTCCCAACAAGGACTCCAAGATTCCTTGTTGATCGAGACTTGGATAAATAACCAGTCAGTCTCAAAGCAGTGTTGTTAAACTTAACTGAATGTGCTCTTCGGTCGCCTGATTCTACGGCTTCCGTGCTATTAGTCCTAACTCAAGTGTCGACGGTTGCCAACCAAAATGTTGTTAAACCTAACTGAAGATGTGCTTAAGGAAGTTAGAAAGGTCTGTGCTTTTCTCAAAGATGAGAGGGTTTCATAGACAACAAGAGTTTGCGTAGGGCCGATTTGTGTGTTGATTTGAAGAAGATCTGACCGTTGCACATCATCTTCTATTTATAGTGGCAACTTTTACCTAGTGCCGAGGTAGAGTCCACTCGAACTAAAGTTCCTCGACATATTTTGAACGAGTTATCTTCTTGTTTGGATTAACTCAATCACTCTTACCAGACCTCGGATTCTGAACCTATCCATCTTTTGGTATCCAATTCGCCCCTTGTTCCTTATAATATTATGAACATTCTTATGCCATCCTGATCTTTTAAAACTCCTGATTGAACCAAGACTTAGACAAATCCACCCTTGGCCTTCAAGCGTACCTCATCATTTCAAACTCAGTTAAATTACTTTGGGCCCAAACACATCCCCAAGAGAAGCTATCCATAACCATTCATTTTACTCTCCATTGTTGATTTGATACATTGAAGCGGTGAAATATTCACATTTCACTCTCCTTTTTACAGTATTTACAATAATTAATTTTTGTAACCTCGTGGAGCCACATTGACATATGGATGCGTAGTCATCATCCACGTGAAAGTCACGTCACACTTTAATGGAGTTACTAACGGTCAACCTAACAAAAATGTGTTTTACAAGAAAAATATAACTTTAGGTATAGACTAGGATTAAAAAAAAAAAAGAAAAAAAAAGAACTTAATATATAAAAGTTTGAAAACCACGATACTTTAAAATAATAAAATGAGAATTATCCTAAATTTTAAAGTGTGAATAATAATTTCGCAAAAGGTATTATATAATGGTAAAAGTAAGTTTAGTAGATGAAACATAATACATGTCTCTTCTCTTTATCTTTTCAGATATGGAAACATCGGAAAGTAACTACACATAGCCAAAGGACTTCCACTATAAGGAGCGAATCCAGACACAATTATCCCTCATCATGTCACTGCACTTCCAAGCTTTTTTCGACCTCATGCATAGACTGGCTTCCTCAACACTACTTCACTTTTTATTTTATATGTAGTCGAATCAAACAATGCCATTAGTCTTTAACCTAATAGAGAAACATGAACTTGTTAAACTAAGTGCTACAACAATGTAACAAAAAAAATCTGGTGGAAAAATTAGACTTTGCGCTTTATGCGAAGTGAAAGCACGATTTTTGTTTGGATAATGTTAAGGAGATCAAAATTTTTAAATCAAATTTGCAAACTAAATGATGTAGTTGTCATTATTGGAATATTACTTAAGCGTTGACAAACGTGCTCATTCCTATAGGTGACATATCATTTAATTTGAAAATTTTGTCTACAAATTTAGTTTCCCTAACGTTACCCTTTTTGTTTTAGTATCTACATGCACTTATTTCACTCACATATTTAACTTCGAAATTTAATTTAAAGGCTTAAACTATAAGTGATCAAAGATTATAGATCAAATCTAATGACTAAAAGTATATATATAATTAGGGTCTAATTGCTATACTAAATCAGAAAATCAAGAAATAATTCATACAATTATATATCAAAGTAATATAAGCATATGAGTAACCAATGTTAAGTGAACATGACATAATGGATTAGAAAAACCTGAAAATAAGGTCGAGACAAGTGTTGGACACTTTGTCTTTAAGACAAGTTTATGCCCCACTACAGTGCTCATGGTTGATCGGCGCATATCTCCCAAGATACAACAACCACGTCCTCGTAATAGTAGCATTCCAAATCACAAGGCTCTATGAACCACGATTGTGTTGAAAATTCTCATATGAACTCAATGAGACTCTAATATTTAATGCACTATACATATGTATGATGAAATTTGTGTGTGTGTGTGTGTGATTATAGGGGGCTTCCATCTTTGGAAAGCATGTGACTATTCATGAAGAGTCAAAAGTTGCAACCCTTCATTTAAGTACACACATCTTTCTACCAAAAGGCTCCACTTCTAATTTCCATTCAATTAATAAATTTAATATAATAATAATATTATTATTATTAAATTTTCCAACAATCCCCCACATGAATAAAAATTGACTCAATATCATGCAAATGACAATGTAGACAATAGAGAGAGAATTTAGTAGGAAAAGTATTGCATCGGGATAGGAGTCTTTTGGCTTTGAACCTTCCGTAGTGAATTACTATCAGATTTACTTGGTTACTCAGTGAACGCGATGTCTTGAACTGCTTAGCTGTTTGTGTAAACCAAGACAATAGTAATCACACAATACCCTTCCAGACACCCCGTGGTTGCTTGGTTGTGTTCATTTTGACCCTGAACAATTCTTGGTTTCTCATAAGTGCTTTTAGAGAACTAAGCCCTTCAAAAAATTCTCACAGGAACAACCCCATTCCTCACTCAAGATAGGTGACTTCCCATTAAGAGTATCCTGCAATACCCCACTTGTTATTTCCAAGTATATGAATCATTAAAAGCAAAGCTTATCCTAAATTCGCTACAGATAGCATTGTTTCATCATAGGACATGGGTAGGAGATTATGTCCACAGTGCTCCCATTGAATCATCCACAATTCGGTTGTCCCCTTGAACCTAGATCTTGGGATCTCCAGTCAGCCAAGTTGGGTTGCCATTATGGCAATTCTTAATACGTAGGCTTTTAATCCATTCCCTTTGATGATACAACTTACTCTCTAATCAAACCTTTGAAAATTAGTACCACTTGGTTGACTACTCATTATATGGTCATCACAAACTTTATATGCATGCATGGAAATTATTTCCTTTGAGAGTAATTGTTTTCCAATGTAATTCCTCCAAACATGTGTTCGGACTTGAATAATAATTTGCTAACACTTGAGTAAACTCCCCCACATTTAAGGTATTTATAAGAAGGTTTCCAACCTTGTCATTACAAGAGACGACATTTTGATTGTCTCATTCAATTAGCAAATTATATTTCCATTCTTCTTAAATAAATCTCATATCTCAAAATTAGATAAACTACCCCCACAATTCTTTGATAGTTGTGGTTAATTTGACGTCATTGTTAAATCGATCACGTTTTTTATTTTTATTTTAAGAAGTAGTAAACAACTAAGATAGATCTTATATATCTCTTCTTAGGCCTTCATGCCTCACTAGCCATTATGGGAAAAACACTTTTGGCAATTGTTGCCTTTAGCCTCTAAACTTAGCGAGATTTAATAGTTAGGACTTCACTCTTTAACTAAAGACAACCACAACTTTCTTTGTAGCATATGTGCACTATCAATATGATTATTTTGTAGTGCAATAATCATGTCTCATCCCAAATATATACATATATGTATATATATGTGTCGCACGTTACATACTATTGTAATGCATGATATCTCAAGGCATGTAATATTAGTATATACCATATATACGATATATCGAGCCTTCAGTCTTTCTGTATCAACGCACATTGGCACATAACCATTCGTACACTTTCCAAGGGAAAAGAAACCTCCTTTCATGAAAAGGTATTTCACCTGTCTCAGATTTTCTTATCACCTATACATCATATGCCAAGAGGCAAGAGATATCCATTTAATATATCAAATGCAACCAACTCATGTTCCTTCATAATACTTGCATACATGTCCATACCAGTTGAAAGTCACGGCTTCATTCAAATCTAGCACCAACACTCACTAGGCATTTTATTATAATCCACCAATATTTTCTTAGGAAATATTGGGCACAACCAAACATCGAATTGCTCTGCATTTGTCCATGAATATATATGGGAAAAATCACTCTCAGGCTATCGTCAGTCTCAACTAATTGGTTGGAGCAGAGACCATCTAATAGATTTCCAGTTGAAACTTATCATGATTTACACCCCAACTTTATTTCTCTTCAAATAGAGTTGTAACTTCAGATAGCAGAATCTAAAAGGAAACCTATATTAAAACTGCTATACACGATGCTTTTATTACAATGATGGAAGTCATGATGCATTTCCAACGCTTAGCAAAGAGGGCAACACTTTCCCTTCATTCATTTGTTGGGTTTGATAAAAGGATGACATTTCCAGAGATACGGCAGACCACAAAACAGACCAAGCATTTAAAGACTCATGCATGTGTGTATGTAGTAAATAGATTCTCTCATTCTCAGGTCTTTCATTTGTCAGTTCCCTACAATACCCAAGACCCCAATTGTGTCTTTTGGTCAAACGATGTAACCCTTACTAAGGTTGCATTAGTTTCAAAAGACATTTTCAAACTTCCAGTTGGTCAACCATAGCCAACCAAGAATCTAATACTTGTCCATACTTTTAAAGGAAATTAAAGAAAAACTGCAAACTTAAAAGCTAACAAGTGTAAGAGAAATTTTCAAGTATATGGATAGATTGTGATCGAACAAAACTTCATAAGAATGTATATATTCAACGCATATATAATCGGCACATTTGCATTTAACAATTCGAAAGGACACGAACAAATGAATGCAATGTACCACTTGGACATGCATCAATCTTTCTGAAATACACCAGTTCATCATTTTGAAAACCGTAAATTCATAGTTATGAATATAATGAGTTGATGATAAACAAGAAAAAAAACTATTCTTACTTTTCAAACTGAAAAACTCAATGCATGCATGCATAACTAACAATTTATATAGCGTAATTATTATTGCTGTAAACAAAACATCATAACTTAAATTCAGGAGACTGTTTGGAATCAAAGCCACTGCCTCATGAAACATTACTTATCAGACCATTAATTCTACCATAAAAATTAATCTATAAGCAAAATATGATAGAAATATTCTGAAAGAAATATCATGCCATTAGAATGAACCTTACCTTGTCACAGGAGCATATTATTCTTAAACAAACATAGCAATTAAATGTAAACTTGTCTTAAGATTGTTGGAAAAATTAGGATCTAATTGCTATACTAAATCACATAGAAAATCAAGAAATAATTCATACAATTATATATCAAAGTAATACATGCATATGAGTAACCAATGTTAAGTGAACATGACATAATGGATTAGAAAAATATGAAAATAAGGTTGAGGCAAGTGTAGGACACTTTGTCCTTAAGACAAGTTTACGCCTCACTACAGTGCTCATGGTTGATCGGTGCATGTCTCCCAAGATACAACGACCACGTCCTTGTAATAGTAGCACTCCAAATCACAAGGCTTCATGATCCACGATTCTGTTCAAAACTCTCTCTTATGAACTCAATGATACTCTTTAATATTTAATGCACTATATGTGAGTTCAATGATACTCTGAAGTTAAGCGACAATATAGTGAGGGCATGGTCGGGGCCCAAAGCGGACAATATCGTGCTACGGTGGAGACAGGAATATACATATAAGGCTTATAGGATCCACTTCCCTGAACGTTGTCGGATGTTACAAAGTATTTTTAGAGTGGCTGAAACTGTTTTTCGTGAACATATTTTTTAAACAAATCCTTAATTACAATATAATTGAATCCTAAAGAAGCACTTAAGTTAAGTGCTTCTTGTAAAAACCACATAACTATTACTTATTGTAAAAAATACTTCGAGTTCTTTTGAAATCTAAAATTATTTTCTTTAAATATTTTCAGTCATTTTAAAAACTCTTTTAAACGAATTATAAGTACTTGTAAATACTGAAGAAAGTTGGTTTTTGGTTTTTTTCTTTTCACATTGAGATTGTGCATTGGAAGCACGCACGCGTAGAAGCAAGAGTAACTTATTTCTTCACTCCATGAGAATTAAGGTTTTAAGCAATAGTGTCGAAATCATGTCGACATATTTTGGACAAAACTGTACATGTACTACAGTACTGTTTTTTTAATGTGGGGCCAACAAATTCAAAGTCGTCTTTACTTCTCCTAGAATATTCCGGCGCGAAATGCAAAATGCCAACGCTAACCGTATTTTCAATGCATGTAGATCCTTTATAGAATGGAACCCTATTTCAATAGAAAATGCTAATGAGATTATATTTAGATTATTTTTTATTTTATTTTTATAAATGACATGATACGGTAGTTGATGGTTAAGCTTATTTTTTAATGATTGAGTAAGGAATTCAACTATCAACTACCGTATCATATACGAAGGATGGTTTGTTCTCGCTAGCATCAATCTGTTTCAGTTGGCACTATAGTACTATACACCACAATGTCACGTAGATAACGTTTGAAACATGCTATAATAGTTGTACTGAACAGTCTGAACTCTACGATGAATGGACTATTTTGATATGCTTTGTGTGATTTAATCCAAATTATTAATTTTGAATATAAATAATATTGTGTTGATATAATAGCACTAAAAAGCTATGTCAGTTGCCACTCAATAATATGGTCTGTTGATATTTCTCTTTACTTGGAAGTGAGATGTCTTAGGTTCAAATTGATACCCAATTAGGCTTACATGGCGAATTTGATATCCAATTAGGCTACCAATTGTGTGGCTTAGCCGAACTCTCTCTCCCCGTGTAAAAATATCGATGTACTAAAAAAAAATAGAAAAAAAAGAGAAAGAATTGAACGTATCATAGCATTCCTGAAATGATATAAATGTTGGCATTTTCATAGCGTTTGGGAATAGGCTGTAAATAGCATTTTATTGATGGGATAAACAATTATTTAGTTGCAAACTAATTTTGATAAAAAATTTGCTAGTTAATCAACTTTACTTAGCCTTAAGCCCTTATCCTAATGGAGTGAACTATCAATACATTTTCCTCAACCAGTCAAGCTAAAATGTTACTTGGAGATCGAGGAAAGTTCCCACAGAAAAAGGTTGGTTCAAGATAACCAATTGAATTATTAAACTCATGATCTAAATTCTTACCCTTTCCACTCACCAAGAGACATATTTATGTTTAAGAAGAAGATTGACACAACGTTTATGTCGACATGATTCGTGCTTCAAAAGTAATCCACACCAAGCTCGAATTTCAGATAAACTGATAATATTAAGAATTAGGTTAAGGGACTGTGAATGGATGAGACATACGGGTCGGATTTTTCAATTTCCTGAGATTAGCCACAAAGAATATAATGGTTTAAACCCTTGGAATAATTCCAATGTCCCACAACCACAAGAGACTAAGAATTGTTAAATATATATGAATACACACACACACACACCTAATTTTATTGGGATCATATAGCTAATAGTTTTGTTTTATCATAATCCAATTGAAAATATTTAAAATATAAAACCCCAACTCATATATATATATATATATATATATATATATATATATATATATCTCACTACCTACTTCACTCTCACCCCTTCCCACCAATTGCTTTACTAAATAGCACCCACTTTACAATATTGTTACATTGAGTTATGTGATACGAAAAATGAAAATAACGAACTTGTTTGAATAAAACATTAATGATTGAGACTCAGTTTATCTTAATTTGTAGAAATTCGCTTAAACAAATGAAGATTTGTTATCAGTGATATTTTGGAATTGAAATTATCCGGTTTAGTAACCCAATCTCATCATGTCAAGTCATCAAACTTTGAGCATACATGACTTATTAAGGAATGAGGGACAGAGCCATATATGGGCCTGGTAATATGATTCCCGGCTTCAAACACATTTGTTCTACTCTTTCATAAACACACTACACACACACACACACACACACACACACACATTTATAATAGCTTGGAGACTGGAGAGATTTGATGCAATCTAAATATTGGTTGTTTGTTTACAACTACACAGCATCAGACATTTACAAGTGCGTATTCTTTTTGTGTTTACTTATTCTTAAAATTGTGCTAACGTGACTTACAATCCAACGTATAAAATAATAATAATTTTATAAAACGATATATTACATTAAAAAGTAAAAATTGTAAACCAAACCTGTAATGTATTAAGTACACTAATTTAACATGGAACGCGTCATCTCTAGTTCAAACCTCAATAAATGACTTGGACCCACACATATGAAATATTAGTGAGATGACCCTTGGCATCTTTCTAATACTTATCCATCTCGATTGAATTATCCTTTTGCCAAAATCCCACGTTCCAAACACGAAGCAAGAGGAGCAGTTAACAAAAGACACCCATTCAATCACGTGCCAGTCTCGTGGGCGACAACCCCCTACCCCACCATAACCATCCTTAACCACAAGGCGGTCACTAGTCTCGGCGGTCTACACCCTCCGCGTCACACACTCGAATAAACCACCCTAGGTGCCACTGGATATGCCGCCACCTGTACCACTCCCTCTCGGATATCCTCTCTCGCTCCCCCTAACAGTAAGTTACCCACCACTTTAAAACCGAATATCCCATTTTTATTCCTTCCATACGCTTCCCATTTTGCCACGCCTATAAATTCGTCTCACCTGTTCCGTTTCTCCTAAACTCCCCTACTCATAATTTTCGAAAGCAAGTTAATCATTTAACTGTTTAATCACTAATGGCTGGTTTTGTTAGAACCAGATCGAAGAGGGTCACTTACCCGCTCGACGATCGGGTGAAAGCGCGACTAGTCGGCGGATACAGCTCCGGACTCAGTGATGTCAGCAGCGGAAGCGAGCACTCCGGCGACTACAACTCCCCCTGCCTCTCCGAGCTCGTCCACCGCTTCCTCCAAGACGACGAGTCGTCCGCCGCTGGTTTTCCCGACAACGAGTCCGACTCGGACCGAGTTGACTCGGCCTCAGACGCGGACGCGATCGACTCCGTCCTTAGGTCCGTGGCCGTTTCCGGAAATGCGGACTCGTACCTGAAGCTGCTCCGTTCTCACGTTTCCCAGGCGGAGGAGGCATTCGCGTGTTTGAGATCCAACGGCGGCGGCAGCAGCAAGTCGACTCTGGGGCGGAGCGTGATGTCGTTTCTGAGGGGATTGGGACACAATGCGGCGATCTGCAAGACGAAATGGACCTCCTCCGGCAACATCACCTCCGGGAGCTACGAGTTCATCGACGTCGTTCCTGTCCAATCGGGCTCCTCCATGAGGCAGAGCCGGTACTTCGTGGACCTCGACTTCGCCGCCCAGTTCGAAATCGCTCGGCCGTCGAGCCAGTACTCGCGGCTGCTGCAACTTGTGCCCAGAAACTTCGTTGGCAGCTCGGAGGACCTGAAGCGTATCGTTCGGGTCACGTGCGACGCGGCAAAGAGATCGTTGAAGAGCACAGATCTCTCCGTGCCTCCGTGGCGGAAGAACCGTTATATGCAGAACAAGTGGTTCGGTCCGTACAAACGGACCGTCAATCCATTGACGGAGAGAACCTTCTCGACAGACTCGGCCATTTTTGCTCCGGTATCTGGCGCCAAATGCCGCTATGTTGGGTTTGACGACACGGTTTCCGACTCCACCGTGAACGGCCGGCTCTATGTCCGTACTTAACTAGACGATTTTGGAATAATTAGATCAAATTATCGGGTTAATAAATTAAATTATATATAATGAGATTTTATTTTACTTTTGTTTTGCATTGTAAAACGCGGCAAATGGACGAACTGTACTTGACGGCGCACCTAGGATGTACATCAAACTTCGTAAATTCAAACAAATCTAGACGGTTGGTTTTCCATGTTTATAATTTGTCATTAAATCCAACGGTTGTGAGATAAGGACACACCGTAAGTAGTGGAGGTTTGAGGGGGTGATTATTTTGGCTGGAATTTTATCCAGAAAGGATAATTGATGTGATGAGGATGACAGGTGGCACCCTCTGGTGAAGTCGTTTTCGCGAGAGGTGATGGTGACGGCCTGCGGGTGAGTATAACATTTGGAGATTGTTGGGACAGTTGGCCTGAAATGCAATTACAAGCGTGGAGTGGTGCAGCAAATTTACGTGAATCATGAGTGACGATTAAAATTTTGAAAGGACACAACAAAGACAGATCAGATCAACTTATAAAAAAGAATGAATTAACTTTTAGGGTAAATTACATAATAACCTTCAGGTTTAAGATCTATTACAAATCCTATACAACATCTTTAAAACATTTCACTTTCATAACTTACCTAATATTTTATTTCAATATAATGCCTCTGTTACATTTTTCATTCATTGATCTGTTAAGAGCTGACGTGGTAAAAAAATAATTTTTTATTTTTTTTAAAAAATAAACCTGAATCTTCTCAAAAAAAAAAAAAAAAACTAAAATACACAAAATCGAACGCTCCACCCCACAAGAATCCCAGCATCTTCCTTTTATTCCCCACAACCCCAAAACCCCTCAACCCAAACCCTAATTCCTCCCCCTACATGAAGAAAATCCCAGTCCAATTCAATCCCAATTACCTCAAATCCCACTAGAGAAACCCCAAATTCTGGTTCCTCAATCCCTAGATTTTCCACGTCTCCGTTGCCCACACCTTATCAATCTTTAGCCTTCTCCCCCATCCCCTCAATGAATGACACTCTCTCTCCTCCGTTGTCCCCCAACGACGGCGCCAATACCTACGAGACCTGGTACGGCAACATCCAGTACCTTCTCAACATCTCCGCCATCGACTTCTTCTTCTGCGTCTTTTTCTTCATCTTCATCAAGCTCCGAAGCGACCGCCGCCGCATGCCCAGCCCGTCCGCCAAGCTCCTCGCGGTGTGGCACGCTACCTGTCGAGAGATTGTGCGCCACTACAGCGCTGACGTCGCCCAATCTCTCTTGATTAAGGGTGGAAGTTGCGGGTTGCTGTTGTCCGTGGCAGTTGGGAGGCTCAGCTCGGGAGGGAGAAGAAGGGTGGGGAGGAGTTGCGGGGAAGGTGGGGTGGGTTTGTGTTTTTCGGAGTACCCACGATGAACCGAATCTCAATCTGCTTAATGAGTACTCACGCACCCATCTACACACCCACACCATCGACAACACACCATCACCACATTGGACTCTCTCTCACTCTCCCTCGTCTCTGCGGAGCTAAGTGAAGCCCAGTAACCGAGAACTAGCTCCGGCGAACCTTGTGAGTTTCGAGCCAGATCCCAGCTAACTCCGCCCATCCCACGACCAATCTAAGGTACAAAGCCTTTCCCCTTGACTCTACGCTCTTTTTCGTATGTAGATCGTAGGGAAAAGATGTATGGAAAAGCTGACAGAATGAGAGAGAAGAGTGACCTGAGAGAGTGAGAAAGTCCACAGTGGTGGTGGTGTGTCGTCGGTTGTGTTGGTGCATAGATGAGTGCGTGCGTGGGTGTACTGTCGGGGAGAGAGTCCGAGAGAGAGCTAGAGAGTGAAAAAGTGAAAGAGAAGAGTGACCTGAGAGAGTGAGAGACTCGGGAAAGGATTTCTGGGTTTGGGTTTTTTTTATTTTTTATAATAGGGTTAATATTATAACATTTTTAATGCATAAAAAATTATTTTTTGCCATATAGCAGCCACATCAGCACAAATGTGACAGTCACGTCAGTATTTAACTGATCAATGAATGGAAAATCTAACGGAAGTATTATTTTGAAATAAAATAGTAGGTGAGGTATGAAAGTGAAATGTTTTAAAGATGTTGTATGGGGTTGTAATTGTCACATCCTGGCCCGAGGTCCACCACATCTCGGGCTGACTCCACCACCGTAGCAAAATATTGTTTGCTTTGGGCCCCGACCATGCCCTCACGGTTTTGTTTCTGGAAACTCACACGAGAATTTTCCAGTGGGTCACCCATCATGAGATTGCGTTCACGCGCTACTTGCTTAACTTAAGAGTTTCCATGGAATCCGAAACCAGTGAGGTCCTAAAAGACATCGTGCTAGGTAGGGATGAAAATATACATATAAGGATCACTCCCTTGGACGATGTGAGATGTCACAATCCACCTCCCTTAGGGGCCCGACATCCTTGTCGGCACACCATGGCCATGATTAAGCTCTGATACCAAATTGTCACATCCTGGCCCGGGGTCCACCACATCCCGGGCCGACTTCACCACCGTAACATGATATTGTCCGTTTTGGGCCCAACCACGCCCTCACGATTTTGTTTCTGGGAACTCACACGAGAACTTCCCAGTAGGTCACCCATCGTGGTATTGCTCTCGCGCGCTACTCGCTTAACTTCGGAGTTCCCATGGAACCCGAAGCCATTGAGCTCCCAAAAGGCCTCATGCTAGGTAGGGATGAGAATATACATATAAGGATCACTCCCCTGAGTGATGTGGGATGTTACAATAATAGACCTCAAACTTGAAGAGGTATTATGTAATTTACCCTAACTTCTATTCTGATGTTTTTATTTAATTATGCTTGCTGTATAAATTAATAATGCATTATTATGCAGAGAAAAAGTTGAGTATTATAATTAATTTATTATTAAACAGAAACGTTCAAGTAATGGTGAAAACATTTTGTCTAAAACAAGGTTCTAAAAAACGTTAGGCACTAGTCGGACGGCAGGTTGGCGCCTAGCGCATAGGCGGCTAGGCGGGGTCTAGGCCGGCGCCTAGGTGGATATGAGTAAATTTCTTGTATATCTTGTAAATAAGTACATATGAGCACTTACAAAAAATTATATTTGTATGAAATTCATGGATAAGATAATAAAAGAATGATAAAGTGCAAAAAGAAGTATCCAACAAGTATAAAATTTAAAAACACATTAAACATATATGCCATATAACCATAGTGACGAGTTTTGTAGGAACCACATAAAATGCAAAATAAGAGGAAAATAAAGAAATAGATTAATGTAAGATACTTAACTGTTAAAAGCCCATGTAAACATTATTTAGTGTGCAATTAATTTTGTAACAATGCAAATTGCTTTGGTACAAATCTGTTAAAAGACCTTTACAAATTTCAAAACCAAAAAGCCCACCCAAAAAGGCTGACCAAGTGTAAAAAAAGCGTGCAAATTACAAATTGCTTTTATATCCAATTAAATTAACACAAAATCCAAAAAAAGCTTGCTAAGTTATTCACTTCACACAGGTCTTCCATGCAATCCTAGGCCTGCACCTAGTACTGGTAGCAACAGTGAAATACAATAAAAAAATTTAGGATAAAGTACAAAAAATTACCTCAATTATTGGTGTCACGACACTTTCATACCTCATTTTTTAAAATTGACAATGTCATACCTTATCTTTAGAATTTTGTCCAATATTATACCTTTCGTTACTTAGCCATTTACTTTTCAGTTAAATGTTGATGTGACTTGATTCGGGGCCCACTTTTTATTAAAAAAATCATTACAATATTATTAAAAACTAAACAAAAAATTATTTAATATTTTTTAAATATTAAAATAATAAAAACGTAAAAGTAAAAAATAAAAAAAATAAAAACAACCCTCGTTCGTCCCTCCCCCTTCCCCCCTCCTTTGTCTTCTCCCCATCTTCATCTTCTTTCCCCTACCTGCAACCCCCAATAAAAATAAAAAAAATTCCAATTTTTCTTCTCCCCGCACCCACCCTCAGTTTGTATTTCCCCCTCCCCATCCCTCTTCTCCCTTTTGCAACCCAAAAAAAAAAAACCCAGATCCCGTCGGCAGGAAGATGAATGCGCGAAAAAGGTGGAGGATGGGTGCAAAAGGGGATGTGGAGAATAGATGAGAGTAGTGGATTTAGGGTTGGTAAGGGGTTGGGTCTTTTTTTGGGGGGTGGGGGGGGGGGACGAACTGGGTTGGGTTGGGTTTTTTTTTTTTTTTTCCTTCTTCTTCTTTTTGGGTTGCAGGGGGTTGGGGTGGTGGGTTTCAATTTTTTTTTTTTTTTTTGGTTGAAGATTAAGAAGAGAAGAAGATGAAGATGGGGAGAGAGAGAGAGGGTTGGGAAGGGACGAACAAAGGGTTGGGTTGGAATTTTTTTTTTTTTTTTTTTTTTACTTTTCTTTATTATTTTAAAAATATTAAATAATTTTTTTTTAGTTTTTAATAATATTTAATTAATTTTTTAATAGAAAGTGGGTCGTGAATCAAGCCACTTCAGCATTTAACTGAAAAGTAAACGGCCAAGTAACGGAAGGTATAACATTGGACCAAATTCTAAAAATGAAGTATGACATTGTCAATTTTAAAAGATGAGATATGAAAGTGTTGTGATACCAATAGTTGAGGTAGTTTTTTGTACTTTATCCAAGAATTTAAAAATAAGTAAAAGGAAAAGATGGTGGGGACCATCTAAATGATAAAACGGTGCAATTAAACAAACCAAATAACTTCATCTTCTTCCTCGCGACGCCGGGCTCTGCAACAAAGAAAAATTTCAGATTCCGGCGTTCTCCACATATGCCTACCTAGACCCCGTCCACCTCTGCCCAGCCCCGCCTAAACCCACCTAGTCCCACCTAATCCCGCCCAGTCGTCCGCCTAATATGCTTTCTGATTTTGTGAACGATTATGACTTAATCGCGGTGGTCACCGGCCGTTCAGTGCCTAGGTGCCTCCTAGGCGGCCACTTAGACTGATTTTTAGAACATTGGTCTAAAATGCTCAAGTCGAGACAACTTTTTGATAAGATTTTTAATTTTTAATTGATTTTTGGAAAGGTAATAGATAAGGCAAACTCTTTCTCACTCCTATGTGGGACTTATGAAGTCGGTGAAACCATTGACATACATCCAAGTTGCAAACTGAATGAGTCAATCTCCATCCAAACAAGAAGCACGTAGATTCGGTTTGCCTTACTTGGACGTGTTTGAAGTTTTCATCGACTAATGATCATAACTTTGAAAAAGATACACCCAAGTTCTTACATCTGTGGAAGGATGAGGAAGAAGTGACGGAGAATATGAAAAAACAAAAAGCTTGAAAGTGATCACAAATTAAAAAAGTTATTATTTTTTCGGTTCGTAGTTTTTGTTTATCTTGTGTGTCATTTTCATACAATTTCGTTCATATTTCTTCTATTATTTGTCATTCGCCCTTCTTCATTCTTCACTAGAGAACATATATCCTTCTTTCGAATCTATAACATAAAAAATAAAAACTAAAAACTATAATGAAATGTTATTAAACAGACCCTTAATTTTAAATTTTGTATCACAAGTTGTTGAGGCCTTGGAGAAAACTAAAGTGTTCTACTTCTACCGCCAGAAGTTGAATCGTATATTAAAAACTTAGTTTGCCAATTTTTTGCTACAGCAAATATGATTGTTCCTTGCTTCTTAGTAGTCTCATACGACGCACTTTGCGCATGACAATTGGTTTTTTTCTTGACATGATTGTTGGGCCGCAAGTCTGGTGTTTCTAAATTTTGTCTCTTTAGTGTCTATTATCTAATTACTTGACATGTATCGTCCAACTTACTAAAAGGTTAACATTGTTCACTTCATTATTTTGATTATTTTGTATCGGAAATTAAAACCAAAAACCTAGAAATACCAAGGTAGAGTAATCGTCAAATTCTTCAGTTCTATTGATAACCATCGAATCACCCAAACCCATGACCAGCCCACCTCGCCAACGACAACTCCGTATATTCATAGATGCCAACCAAGTCTCCTCTCTCTCTCTCCCCCCCCCCCCAGGATTTCATATGGATTCAACCATCAAAGGAAGAGGATGTTTTGGCTGGGATTTTTCATTATAATGATAGTGAGAGAGACTGGAGGAGGAGGATGTTGGATTCTAATGAGGGACTTGGTGGTGGCCTAGCTAGCCGCTATTGTGGGGTGGATAGTCTAGTTTCTAATCAGGCCAGATGCTCACAGTCGAAGGATTCGAGTGGATGTTTTCCTAACGGATATGCGGATGATGGTTGAAATCGAGTCGATTCGTGTGCCCAGAGAGACTGGAGGGGGAGGATGTTTTCCTGACCATGAAACTGGAGGAGTAGGATGTTTTTTTGGCCGTGAGATTGAAGGAAGGGGATGTTTTCCCGACGGGGTTGCGGTGGGTGTGCCTAAAGGATTTTTGAAAATTCTCCTTCTAATGAAAGAAATAATAAAGTTAACAATATTAAGTTGAAAAACACGTATCAAAGAAGAGTCATTGAGAAGACACAAAATTTAGAGACACCAGACACCAGACCTGTGGCGTGATTGCGCACCCAAAAACTCATTGAAAACCCAAAAAAAACATAAACTCGAAGAAAAAGTGGATAAAAAGGAAACCGAAACTAAAAAGTGCAATTGTGCCAGTATCACTCAGAGTCCCCGACTCCATGGTGCCCTTAACGCCTTGCGGTGAAACACCTGGAAGTTTCATATATCTGTATATGATGATGTTGTCAAGAGCTCAAAATTCGACGTGTTTTTATCCAGGTATGTGTAATACGGACAACCAAAAGGGCAAACACAGAAGGATCAGATATTAAAACAGCTTTTAGATTTCTTACATTCATTTCTTTTCTTTTACAAATTATACATATAGCAATTATATATGTATATATTATTTAGTATGTAAGTAATACTAAATTTAATATAATTTCACGTATTATTTTCTAAATATTTTATAATTGAGAAGTAATTTGGAATGAAACATCCATACACAACGTAGTCAAAAGTTTGTCGAAGATACTAAATAAAGAACTTCAATTTTGGTAGAGGTCAAAACTTTTTCAGCAACGAACAATTTCGTCTTGTACTTATGTGAGTATTTGGGAGACTGATTGATCATTATCTTTGATCCCTCACATTGAGAAAGTGAAACTGTCAACCACAAATGTGACAACCCGTCTCTAGTTTTACGAATTTATTAATTTTAAAAAAATGAATTGACAAAAATGCCCTAGAGGCGAGATTGTTGACTTTAGCTGACCGTCTTTTACTGACGCATATGAGCTATTATTTTATCGTATTCTTAAATTACTCGACGGTACGAACGCATAGGTACAAGAGGAAGCAAATTTGGAGTTACAGTTAAAATTTTACGGACCTACGAACATGAAGGGCATTTTGGTAATTTCACATCATAGGGATATTTTTCTATTTTGTCTTTTGTACATTGCTTTGTGAGCCAATGGGGTCCCCTAATCTCCCGGACCTCTCTCTCTTCCAACTCTCATTTCTCTCTCTCTCTCTCTCTCTCTCATCTCTCATCTGTCTTTCTTCTCTCTTTCCCTCAAATTCTCCCTCTCTTTTCTCTGTAAAAACAATGGAGTCGAGCAGCAGCACCACCACTCCGCCGTACTCCGACGAACCTCACGACCAAACCACCACCATATCATCACCATCAACCTCGTAGAAGACCACCACTCTTGTACCTAGTTTGCTCAAAACACCCAAGTGGAAAAATGGAAGTGCAGAGTGACTTTTATCACTATTCACTCATTTCTCTGACCATGGTGAGCCTTGAGACCTTCAAATCCCTCTTATTTTGAATCTCCTATGTTGTTTTAACCTTAAAAATGAGTTTGGGGGACGATTTGATGCAGAACACACACTGGGAGGATTTTCCCTTAGTTTTCCGATGACTGACCAGCCACATTTAGGCCATTTTTCTGGCCAATACCGATGTTAACTTGGCCCCACTTTGGTATGGTTTTGTTCCCTACATTTCTAACTTCACATTGATTTTTAAATCATCGAATTTGGTTGAAAATCGAGCTCAAAATAAACTCTGGAAGTTAGCCCTACAATCTGCAAAACTGCAGATTTCTTAAAGAAGGCGCGTGAAGCGTGGGCAGCCATTGTGAGTGGCGCATGCAGTGCGTGGCTATTAGTGCAACCATCTTGTCGCGGTGTGTGCGATGTGTAGAGGAACCCAAGGTCCCTCTTTAGGTTTCTCGAAGTGCCGAACTCAAATCTACCATTCATTTTTCGAAATTCTACCGTTTTAAAATAGTTCCTTTATTAGCTGTACTTTGTACGAAAACACGTTTATACGTTAGTATGTTACATATTTATGTAAATAGTTTTGTTTCTAGGTGAAACGCATCGTGAGGACTCTTGATGTCACAAGGTGGGTTCGACTTCATGTCATGATTTATGAGTGGTTCTTTGTTTTTTTTTAATATTTTATATTTATTTAGTTTCCATTTACGTAATTGATAAAGAATTTTCTAAAATACGCTTAGTTTAGACTAATGTTTTTAAGAATTAGAGTATTAACGAAATTTATGAAATTTCCATAAATCATACGGCACACACATTTATGCATACTTTGATGTGATGCCTTAATATGAAACATTCTCACCAGTTTCCACCAAAGACTCATTCAGGTTTGTAATGGCTTTAGTTGCTCACTATGATTTATTGCTTCATCAAATCGATGTCAAAACAGCCTTTTTAAATGGCAAAGTTGAGGAAGAGATATATATGCGACAACCTGAAGGATTTATCAAAGAAGGAGAAAGGGAGTTAGTCTGCAAACTTAAGAAATCCATATATGGATTAAAGCAGGCATCTAGACAATGGTATCTAAAATTTGATGAATTTATGCAATCACATGGTTTTATTGAAAACTCTGAAGATGAATGCATTTATGTCAAGTCTAGTGGGAGACATTTCATCATCTTAGTACTTTATGTAGATGATATATTAATTGCAAGCACTGATTTGAGTCTGTTGCAAGAGACAAAAATCTTGTTGAGTGACAACTTTAAGATGAAGGACATGGGAGAAGCTTCATATGTCCTTGGAATTGAAAGTACACGTGACAGGAAGAGAAGTCTACTTTGTCTTTCGCAAAAGGGTTACATTAACAAGATTCTGAAAAGATTTAATATGTCAAATTGCAATGGAAGTGAAGTGCCAGTTACTAAGGAAGATAAATTAAGCAAAGAACAATCTCCAAAAACTGACATTGAGAAGAAAGAAATGGATGACAAGCCATATGCCTCAGTGGTGGGTAGCTTAATGTATGTGCAGGTATGCACTAGACCTGATATATCTTTTGCATTGAGCTTACTGGGGAGGTTTCAGTCAAATCCGGGACAAGCACATTGGATTGCAGCCAAAAAGGTGATGAGATACTTGCAGAAAACCAAAGACTATAAGCTGGTTTATGGGAAGGGCACAGACTTGGAAATAGTTGGTTATTGTGACTCGGATTTTGCAGGATGTCAAGATTCATTAAAATCAACATCAAACTACATATTCATGATGGTAGGAGGTGCTATTTCTTGGAAAAGCATGAAGCCAAAGAACATAGCGATGTCCACAGTGATGGCTGAATACATGGCATGTTTTGAAGCTACTTCACAAGCTGTGTAAATTGGCAAATTCATAGAAAGGATGAATGTGCTGAGAATTGTTGCTAGACCACTGCATATCTTTTGTGATAACACTCCAGCTGTTTTCTACTCCAAGAATAATAAGAGGTCTTCAGGGACCAAACACATGCATATCAAGTACAGACTCATCAGAGAGAAGATCAAACAAGGTTTTGTCAAGGTTAGCTACATTGACACTGCGTCAATGCTTACGGATCCCTTGAATAAAGCATTACTAGTTGCAGCTTTTAAGCAGCACGTAAAGAATATGGGTTCGATTGTAGATCTCGATATGCTAAGTTAGTGGGAGTAGATGCTATTAGTTAGTTTTTGCACTGAATAAGTGAGTTGTTTTTTTCACAAGGATTCTATGGATTGTAGTTTTGTTACTAGAAGATTTTGAATTCATAAACATGTTTTCTAATTAAGTGTTCGGATAGGGTAATATATATACATGCACATAGGTAGATAATATCTGCATTATGTGATTTTACCATACATGTTTTAAATCACAAGAAGGATGTGATCACTCATTGAGTGACACATACTTGTATCGACAAGTTTACAGGTTTGTTTAAAGCATAAAGTGTAGTCGCATGGTTACAATAAAGAGGATTTGAGATGATATAGGGAAAGACAAAATTACAATTATGAATTCCTCTCTCAATCATAATTAGATGGTGTTTTTCATGTAGGTAATGCATTCAACATGTGTGATTATGAAGATTATGAGTTATGATTACTTTACAATCTTGTTATTTCCATTTTGAATGGGTTATCTGACAGAAACTTGAATAAGGATGGGATATAATCATTGCACATGGCCATTAAAGTTATATTAGTCTCTAATCTAAGACAAAACATGAGCATTGCATTTTGTAGACCAAGTGGGAGAATGTTGGACTTGCCCGACATAAATCAACCTTGGTATGGTCTACTACATGTAATAGGAATGTATCATTAGAGAATAATATATATTGTGATTTGATTACCCAAAAGATATCAATCTTATATATTATGAGTCTTATATAGGAAATATAACTGATGAAATCCTTATACGATTATGATTATGATATATTACTTGAAGGCCAAGAAAGTAGATTTTATGTTTCCTTTATGGATGGAACTTAAAGTTTTTGGCCTATATATATACCGGTCCCTATGAACCCTAAAAATACACGACAACAGCTTCCCATAGAGCATTGTGTTAAAGTTAGGAATTCATAGAAGGCTTGGTATTGTTTTCTCTCGGTGCAAGTTGTTTCCATGGCTGCTGCAGGCAACACATCAGGTTAGAGTTCTTTCATGTTTACGTACTATTATCATGCATGCAGTGTTTTAGTTATATAACCTCAATATGATAACAGAACCCTTTACAATATTGTTGCCGGTAGTGTTGAGCGCATTGACAAAGAAAGCTTTGCTTTCTTGTGCATTTGTTAGTGCTAATTTAAGAATGGTTGTGTCAAGATCTTTGAGATTAGATGTTGATCTAGTTGGAATATCTTTCCAAAGAGATTTTACGCGTCGCTTATAGTTGTAGCCGAATTGGTCTTGGGTTTGCTTGCAAACACTTTTAATTAATGAAGAAGCCCCCCTGCATTTGCAAATGGTGTCGGAGACGATGAGAGACATGAGAGTAAGGATGCAATGAAAGTTGTATATCTGATTGAGGAGTCCATTGCTCAAGGAGTATGTTTCTTAAATTGATGCTAAAGTGATTATAAAGTATTTGTTTGGTTTAAGTAATGGATGAATGGAGATCATATTATAAACAACTCAAGGAGAGCGTATGGGTCTAAATTTAGGAGCGCAGGAGGTAAAGAAACTCATTTCCTTTGACGTGTTTAGTTTTCTGGTCCTTCAGTTT
Source organism: Pyrus x bretschneideri (assembly GCF_019419815.1). Lineage (NCBI taxonomy): Eukaryota > Viridiplantae > Streptophyta > Magnoliopsida > Rosales > Rosaceae > Pyrus > Pyrus x bretschneideri. The sequence continues at coordinate 4,794,415 of NW_025999391.1, read as the reverse complement.
TTGTTGTTTCTCTAACGTACTAACTGATAACACACTGGATGCAAACCACCTAACCTATTCTAGTTTAATTAACCAGCTACTCATTTCTAGAAACTCCAACATAACCAAAAGTGATGCATTCTTATCAAAAGGATTTTTTTAATTAGATCGCAAGGATTAATTTAAGTCATTTCATTTGTTTTTTTTACAAATTCATTTAGATCCATATTTATTTATCAATATATATCATGTTAGAAGACCAAAAAATTCAAATTGATAGTATTAGAGGAGTATCTTGTAGCCTATTTGGTAATGTTCGGTTAGCAGCTTAGGAGGACCGAGCCCTATTAAGCGAGGTTACGATAGGCAGCCTACAGGCGAGAGGACATGGACCCCTGACCCCGAAGTCCAACACCTCGTCTGGCCTCCGAAGAGTTTATCCAACCTAAGGGTTATGGGTTATAACATTCAAACCTGGGCTTTATACCATTCAAATGAATAATCAAAAGGGCAATCCGGAAATCTACTGAGGGAGCATAATCAAGAAATTTTGTTTTTGATTTCCAAACATATTTTGTTCACACCAATGTTTTAAACATCGCTAGGTCATTATCGAGCGGCGGGTAGAGTCGAAATTGGTGGCCTAGGATTTTTTTGTCTTATTTAAATTTATTATATGACATACAAATGAGTGCATATTATATTTAAAAAATAAATAAAAATTATACTTGTAATGGGGAAACTTAAAATGCAAAATATAAATATAAATAATTTATAAAGTACTACAATTTATTGAAAGCATCAAAGAACTATCGCAAAGAGAGAACACATTGCATTCTGGGTTTCCTTTTTTCTGTCTGGGAAAGGGTGAGTCAAGACTCAATATCAAATAAAAAACCAAAATGAAAACCTATTCCACCTAACACACGTAGATGCCATACCTGATTTTCTAACCGTCTAGTAATTAATCATGATGCTGACCAGCTGCCTAGACTGCTTTTTAGAACATCGATTCACACTGCTTTCACCATTTCTCCATCACCTGTCTTCATTCATCTTCAGATCACATATTTTTCATCAATCTATATAATTAAAAAATAAAATTAAAAACTTAAAACAAATTGGTTATCAAACTAGCTCTTAAGTTTTGATTTTGTACGAAAATGTAGTGAAGGCTTACAGAAACCTAATGTATTCCACTGTCGATGTCGAAGTGTAGTTATCAATTTGTTTTTGCTACAACGGATGTGATCGATTTTAAGGTTTTACTAGTCTCTAAAAGTGATATACGACTTGCTGGAATGCATCCACCAGTTTTCCAATTGTGGAAAGTACTACCCTTCGCTTCTAGGAGAGTCAGCATATTGGCACCGGACCTTGAGTTGGAAGTGGTGTGGTGGTGCGCGATCCTTTTTTTTGAGTTGTTGAAATTCCCATCAATAAATTATGTCTCCTTTTTGCATGGATAGAGATAAGGACGAGATTCCCACAGCATCGCGGCAATTCAATTACTGAGCCAACTTCGTCTATGAACTCAAGTCTTCCTTTTGACCCATGTACCCTATCAACGGAAGGGTGTACGATAAACCAGACTTTAGATCTCTTTCTTGCCAATTGACTTTTTCTTCGTGTGATTGTATACCTAAAACTTATTGAAAGCTGAAAGCAGTAGAAAAGTGGAGAAAAAAAAATCCAAACCTCAAGTTATATAATGCACAATGCCATTCTCGTATATGCACAATGCCATGCGTTCTTTTCTTCATCTTTTCAAATTTGAATAATCAACACAGGATTATAGTTTGAAAGTTTCCACTAATGATGTCAAGATTAAACATGCATAGCATATTGTGTTCCTAAGCATTCAACGTTTAGTACTGGGTATATGTGTAGTATGGACAACCAAAATAGCAACACAGAAGGATTCAATATTAAAACAGCTTTTTGTTTTCTTACATTAATCTTTCATTCTTGTCTTTCCTTTTACAAATTAAATATACTGTAATTATATGTATATTATTCGGTATTTAAGTGATGCATATTGAATTTAATACATGGTTCACATATCTCTTCTAGATATGGAATAGCTGGGAACAGGGCCGGCCCTGAGATTTCAGGGGTTCTGTGCAAAAGTCAATTGGAGGCCCTAAAAAGTACTTAAGAATTTTTTTTTTTTTTGTTCAAAAAAATAATTTTAGTTTCCATTTGAGTTTCTTTAAATTCTAATAGCACAAACAAATTTAACAAATCAATAAGTGGAAAGGTGACGTATTGTTTTTCCTTAACTATTTAGAGGGTCAAGGTTCGAATTTTCATATTATTATGTGGAATTTTTATATTATTTTGTAAAAATAAACTGAAAAAAAAGATGGAGACAAGTTTTGAACCCATCACCTAGGCCAATGTAAAGAAGATGTAATACCACTTGCACTTAGACTCATGTTTATAATGTTCTACACGTACTGCTATATATACGTATACACATGCAAATTTGAAAAATTGGGGGCCCTTCCGATTTGGGGGCCCTGTGCGGTGGCACCACTTGCACCCCCTATGGGCCGACCCTGGCTGGGAAGTATTGAGGAATGCAACATCCCTATATAACATAGTCAAGAAGTTTGTCGAAGACACTAAATCAAGAAGTTCAATTACGGTAGAGGTCAATGCTTTTTCGCAACAATTTCATCTTGTACTTATGTGAGTATTTAGGAGACTGATTTGTCATTATCTTTGATCCCCCACATTGAGAAAGTGAAGCCGTCTACCGCAAAATCATATGAATCTGCACATCGTTTTACTGTTCCAGAGCCCTTAACAATATTGTTGCCGGTGGTGTTGAGTGTATTGACAAAGAAAGCTTTGCTTTGTTGTGCATTTGTTAGTGCTAATTTAAGAATGGTTGTGTCAAGATCCTTGAGATTAGATGCTGATCGTGTTAGGAAATATTTCCAAAGACATTTTATGCATCGCTTGTAGTTGTAGCCGAATTGGTCTTGGGTTTGCTTGCAAACACTTCTAATTAAAGAAGACGCTATTGCATTTGCAAATGGTGTTGGAAACGATGAGATACTGTTGACCCTAAAAATTACAAAGCCTACGTGGTGCGCAGGCAGAGTAACTAATGAGCAAACTACGTTCTTCGATTGATGCGAGGCGTGCCGACTCTTCAACCGAGCCTGGTCGAGGAGTGCAATTTACTGATGTTGCGTTGAGCGCATTGCTGACTTCTTGATCCTGCGATTGCGGCCGAGGGAGGAACAAGTCTCGGCCTTTGGATTCTCGAGCTTGAAGACAAGCCCGCTAGTTCTACGAAGTTCACGAATCGTCAATGCTGAATTTGGTCACAGTGATTATATTCGTGAGAGTATAAGCACATCGAATCGACACCAAACTATATGGGCACAAGTACTCAAAGGAGATATATATCTTGATGGTAAATGTGGTTCGGCTGTCAGAATGTCGAACTTTGAAACCCACTTGTGAGTATCCAATCATAAAATCACTCGGCGTTCAACGTGCCAAATGTAGTGCTATTAAGATGACCTCTGCCAATAAGGATTCGGTCTCAATCGAGACTTGGATAGGTAACCAGTCGACCTCAACGCAGTGCTGTTTATCCAAACCGAATGTGCTCCTTGGTCGGCTGATTGTATGACAATAGTGCTGTTTATCCAAACTGAAGATGTTCACTGGTTGCCTTAACAGTGCTATTTATCCAAACTGAAGATGTGTTGGCGGAAAAAGAAAATAAAAAATCTCAAGATGTTTGAGAGGTTTGCACAGGGCAATTGTGTGTTGAATTGGAGGGGGCTTGAATGATGCATTCTGCTCTCTATTTATAGCATCAAATCCTCTTTAAGATCAAGTTGAAACCACATTCGGATTAGGACTTCTTATTCTGATCCAACTTTATCTCAACTAGTCCTACTCCTATTAGGATTTTGAACTCACCCCCCTTTTCAAGCCGTATTCATTGCCGACCAAGAATCCATATTGCATTAGGACCTCTTATCATATTGGGACTTCGACCCATCCGCTCATCCAAACTACTCATTCTTGCAATAGGACTCGACCACCTTTACTGAATGGCCCGGGACCACCAGGCAGCCCATGATATATTTGAAAAAGCTTTGGACCGAACATAAACCTACGCTCGGCCCAATAATATTATTTTTGGGTCTAAACAGATACATAAGAGCAAGGATGCAATGAAAGTTGCATATCCGATTGAGAAGTCCAATGCTCAAGGTGTATGTTTCTTAAATTGATGCTAAAGTGGTTAGAAATGATTTGTTTGGTTTAAGAAATGGATGAACGGAGATCATATTATAAACAACGCAAGGAGGGGGTATGGGTCTAAATTTAGGAGCGCAGGAGGAAAAAAAACTCATTTTTATTTACGTATTTAGTCTTCTGGTCCTTTAGTTTTTGTTTTACCTCTAACGTACTTACTGATAACACACTGAATGCAAACCACCTAAGCTATTCTAGTTTAATTAACCAACTCCTCATTTCTAGAAACTCCAACATAATCAAGAGTGATGCATACTTAACAAAAGGATTTTTTTAATTAGATCGCAAGGATTAATTTAAGTCATTTCATTTGTTTTTTTACAAATTCAGTTACAACCATATTTATTTATCAATATATATATATATATATAATGTTAGAAGAATTTAAAAAATTCAAATTGATAGTATTAGAGGAGTCTTTTCCAGCCAATTACATCGTCTTCGGTTAGCAGCTTAAGAGGACTAAGCCCTATTAAGCGAGGTTACGATAAGTGGCCTACGAGCGTGGGGACATAGACTCCTGATGCGAAAGTCCAATGCCTCGTCCGGCCTCCGGAAAGTTTATCCAACCTAAAGGTTGTGGGTTATAACATTCAAACCTGGGCTTTATACCATTCGAATGAATAATTAAAAGGGCGATCCGTAAATCAGCTAAGGGAACATAATCAAGAAAATTTGTTTTTGATTTCCAGACATAATCCGTTCACACCAATGTTTTAAACACCCCTAGGTCGTTATCGATAAGCGGGTAGGGTCGTAAATGGTGGCCTAGGATTTTTTTTTTCTTTTTATCTTAATTAAATTTATTATATGACATACAAATAAGTGTGTGTGTGTGTGTGTATTTAAAATAAATAAATAAAAATATACATGTAATGGGGAAACTTAAAATGCAAAATATAAATAAATTATAAAGTTCTACAATTTATTGAAAACATCAAAGAACTATCACTGTGACATCCCGTCCCAGAAATATCAAAACGTACATGTGAAAAGACATTTTTGCCCCTAGTTCATTTTCGTTTTGTTTATTGGTTGTTTGTGTGCCTCGTTGGCATGTTTGGAACCACACACACCCAGCCACACACTCCACTTCTCCCTGTCCCTTTCCCTGTCTCTATCTCTCTCCCGAGTCCTCTATCTTTCTTCTTCTTCCTTCAACGTACGGACACACACACAACTACACCAAATCATCACAGATCGAGGAAACTAAGGACACCTTCGAACTCGCGAAGCTCGTGTGAGTGCAACCATACCATTTTCAGGTGAGAAATCCTTCGTTTTCACGTCGATTCGAGGTGGTCCGATTTGAGTACTATTCATGCAAACATTAATCTAGCACGTTTTTGGAATTTTGAAGCTCGTAGATGTCTTAGTGAGGTCCCAAGGAGCCTTGGAGTGCTTCGTTGGACGAATTTGGACGTCGGGTTAGCTTGGTTTGAAGTTGGCCGGTTTTTGAGTTTGGAGACAGGTATGATCGCGTGGTTTTTAGCTTTTAAAAGTAGTATATCATGGTTCTACTAGTCCTAAGCTTCAATTTGGCGTTTGAATCATGGAAAATGGTTGAGAAACGAGTGAGAAAACACGATTTGAAGTTTTTCCAGTTTTCCGGCGCCTGCGACGTCGCCGGAGAAGGTGACGGAATATTCCGTCAAATCTGACGGAATATTCCTGACGCCGTTGACGGAATCCGTTAGAACTAACGGAATATTCCTCACGGCGTCAGTTGACGCCGTCCGTGTGCACCGCACGTGCCTGCGCGTGGCCGGCGCGTGGGGGCGCGTGCGGCGGAGGAAATTTTTTCTAAAAATATGGTTGTGATCCTGAGGTTGTGTAGAGCACGTTGGTATATTCATTTGTCTATTTTGAGCAATGTATGAGAAGTTATTACGAAAGTTAGGTTATGTGCTTTAAAGTTAACGTTTTTATAGTTATTTCGCATATAGGTGACACGTATTCCGAGGACGAGCGTGCGCACTCGAGGCAGGGGGGCTACGACCCTTCCACTTACCAGTGAGTGGGCTTTTGTTTTCCGTATATACCTATATACATTTATTTTTCCCATAAATGGTTTAAAAAGGGTTAAGTGTTTTATGCCATGCACCATATTATTATCGTTTATGCATCATTGCGTACATTAGAAGTGGTACACATATACATATGCATATTTGGTGCTGTGGACGCACAGGTAAGTGCCAGGTAAGTAGTATACATGTTTACATTTCAGTAGTGGATTGAGATGCTTAGAGAGCTCATAACCTGCACCCCCGGTGTTAGTGCTCCCGCCCAGAGTAGGGCACAGTCCTTCACGTGATGTTCACCTCCCGCACCACACGCTCAGCTTGGATCCAAGTTAGGTGCACAGTCCTGTCGTATAGACCACTTTAGGTGGTTTCGACTCGTAGGTGACCTGCGATTATTCGCACAGCCTTCACGTGATCGTAGCACTAGAGCGTATATATATATTACACCCAGGCCTGTCGTATAGACCACTTTAGGCGGTTCCGACTCGTGGGCAGGTTCAGTTATTGAGTTGAGATTTGAGCTCTATATGCAGCCGTACAGGTCACGTTAGGTGACTCCAGCTGCCAGATTACATGTTATTGATTTGATTTATACCTGAGCACTTGCATTTCATTATGAGGATGCGACATGGCATATTCTTGAGCATGATTAGCATACCTATACATACGTATATATGTTATTTTCTGGGAAGTATACAGGTTTTACGGCGAGGGGTTAGAAAGTATTTTACTAAATGGTTTTAGAAAAGATTTGTTTTTGCCCACTCACGCTTTTGTTTTGCGCCCCTCCAGGTTCTAGTTGCTTAGCAGTTTCGATGGTCTCCCAGAGGGTTCTTCCGGCTTTTCTGACAGACACTCACCAGCGTAGGGTCACCTTCGGGTGTACTTATGTCGCAACTTTTCTTTTGGACTGCTGTAGTCTTGCTCTGAATTTGTATCTCACTTATGCTAGCACTTGTTTTAGTACTTTGCATGCTAGTTTTTAAATTATTTGTACTTTTACATTACTATCTTATTAGCTTCCGCACGTGCACATGGTTACGTCACCTTCGTGTGACGGCCAGCATGCCCTGATCTCGGTCGGGGTGTGTCAATCACACAGAGAGACGACCACATTGTATTCTTGGTTTCCTTTTTTCTGTAAGGGATGGTGAGTCAAGACTCAAAGTCAATTAAAAAAACAAATAAAAAATAGCTATTCCACCTAGACCCACGTAGATGCCACACCTAATTTTCCAACTGTCTAGTTATGAATCGAGGTGTTGGTCATGATCAGCTGTCTAGACCAATGTTTAGAACTCTGATTCACACTGCTTTCACCATCTTTCCTACGCCTATCTTCATTGATCTTCAGATCACATATTTTTCATCCATCTATATAATTAAAAATAAAATTGAAAACTTAAAATGAATTGGTTATCAAACTAGCTCTTAAGTTTTAATTTTTTACCAAAACGTAGGGAGGGCTTATAGAAACCTAATATATTCCACTGTCGAAGTCGAAGCCCATATTGAAAGTTATCAATTTGTTTTTGCTACAACGGATGTGATCGATATTAAGGTTTCACTAGTCTCTAAAAGTGGAACACGACTTGCTGGAATGCACCCACCCATTTTCCAATGGTGGAAAGTACTACCCTTTGCTTCTAGAAGAGTTAGCATATTGGCATCGGACCTTGAGTTGGAAGTGGTATGGTGGTCCGCGGTCCTTTTGTTTGTTTTTTTTTGTTTTTTCAGTTGTTCAAAATGCCATCAACAAATTCTCTCTTTTTTGCACGAATAGAGATGAAGGACAGGATTCCCACAGCACCGCGGCATTTCATTTACCGAGCCAACTTTGTCTCTGAACTCAAGTCTTCCCTTTCACCCGTGTATCCTATCAACAGAAGTGTGTACAACGAACCAGACTTTAGATCACTTTCTTGCCAATAGGCTTTTTCTTCGTGTGATTGTATACCTAAAACTCATTGAAAGCAGAAAACAGTAGAAGAGTGCAGAAAAAGAAAATCCAAACCTCAAAAGTCAAAAGTGTAATTGTATCAGTATCAATGTGACTCCTTGTTGTGCGGTCATTTGAAGTGTTATTCTGGTTACATATGCACATTGCCATGTGTTCCTTTCTTCATCTTTTCAAATTTGAATAATCAACAGCGAATTATAGTTTGAAAGTTTCCACTGATGTTGCCAAGATTAAACATGCATAGCATATTGTGTTCTTAAGAATTCAAAGTGTAGTATATCTGGGTATGTGTGTAGTATGGACAACCAAAATAGCAACACTGAAGGATTCAATATTAAAACAGCTTTTTGTTTTATTACATTCATTTTTCATTCTTTTCTTTCCTTTTACAAATTAAATATACAATAATTATATGTATATTATTTAGTATTTAAGTAATGCATATTGAATTTAATACATTGTTCATGTATCTTTTCTAGATATGGAATAGCTGGGAAGTAATGAGGAATGCAACATCCCTATACAACATGGTCAAGAAATTTGTCGAAGATACTAAATAAGGAAGTTCAATTTCAGTAGAGGTCAATGCTTTTTCGCAGCGGACAATTTCGTCTTGTACTTGTGTGAGTATTTGGGAGACTGATTTGTCATTATCTTTGATCCCTCGCACTGAGAAAGCAAAACCGTCTACCGCAAAATCATATGAATCTGCACATTGTTTTACTGCTCCAGAGCCCTTAACAATATTGTTGCCGGTGGTGTTGAGCACATTGACAAAGAAAGCTTTGCTTTGTTGTGCATTTGTTAATGCTAATTTAAGAATGGTTGTGTCAAGATCTTTGAGATTAGATGCTGATCGAGTTGGGATATCTTTCCAAAGAGATTTTACACATCGCTTGTAGTTGTAGCCGAATTGGTCTTGGGTTTGCTTACAAACACTTCTAATTAATGAAGACGCTCTTGCATTTGCAAATGGTGTTGGAGACGATGAGAGACATAAGAGCAAGGATGCAAGGAAAGTTGCATATCCGATTGAGAAGTCCATTGCTCAAGGTGTATGTTTCTTAAATTGATGCTAAAGTGATTATAAATTATTTGTTTGGTATAAGCAATGGATGAACGGAGATCATATTATAAACAACTCAAGGAGGGGGTATGGGTCTAAATTAAGGAGCGTTGGTGGCAAAGAAACCCATTTCTTTTGACGTATTTAGTTTTTTTTCTTTCTTCAACTTACTAACTGATAACACACTGGTTGCAAACCACCTACCTATTCTAGTTTAATTAACCAACTCATCATTTCTAGAAACTCCATCATAACCAAAAGTGATGCATGCTTATCAAAAGGATTTTTTTTTTTTATTACATCGCAAGGATTAATTTAAATCATTTCATTTGTTTTTTTTACAAAGTCATTTAAATCCATATTTATTTATCAATATATATGGTGTTAGAAGAATCTAAAAAATTCAATTCGATAGTATTAGAGGTGTATCTTTTAACCTATTCCGTCATTTTCGGTTAGCAGCTTAGGTGGACTGAGCCCTATTAAGCGAGGTTACAATAAGTGGCCTACAGGCGTGGGGACATGGACTCTTGACCCAGAAGTCCAACGCGTCATCCGGCCTCAGGAAAGTTTATCCAACCTAAGGGTTGTGGGTTATAATATTCAAACCTGGGCTTTACACCATTCGAAGGAATAATCAAAAGGGCTATCCGTAAATCAGCTAAGGGAGCATAATCAAGAAATTTTGTTTCTGAATTCCAAACATACTCCGTTCACACCAATGTTTTAAATGTCACTAGGTCGTTGAGCGGCAGGTAGGGTCTTAATTGGTGGCCTAGGATTTTTTTTTTATATCTTAATTAAATTTATTATATGACATACAAATAAGTGTGTGTGTGTGTATTTAAAATATATATATATATACACACACACACACACATACTTGTAATGGGGAAACTTAAAATGCAAAATTTAAATAAATTATAAAGTTCTACAATTTATTGATAACATCAAAGAACTATCACAAAGAGAGACGACCACATCGTATTTCTTCGTTTCCTTTTTTCTATCAGGGAAACGATGAGTCAAGACTCAAAGTCAATTAAAAAAAGAAAGGAAACACCTATTCCACCTAGACTCACATAGATGCCATACCTGATTTTCTAACCGTCTAGTTATTAATCGAGGTGTTGGTCAGCTGTTTAGACCACTTTTTAGAACACTGATTCACACTGTTTTCACCATCTATCCTTCGCATACATTGATCTTCAGATCACATATTTTCCGTCCATCTATATAATTAAAAATAAAATTAAAAAGTTAAAATGAATTGGTTATCAAACTAGCTCTTAAGTTTTAATTTTGTACCAAAATGTAGTGTGGGCTTATAGAAACCTAATGCATTCCACTGTCGAAGTCGAAGCCCATATTGGAAGTTATCAATTTGTTTTTGCTACAACTGATGTGATCGATATTAAGGTTTCACTAGTCTCTAAAAGTGGAACACGACTTGCTAGAATGAAACCACCAGTTTTCTAATGGTGGAAAGTACTACCCTTTGCTTCTAGAAGAGTTAGCATATTGGCATCCGACCTTGTGTTGGAAGTGGTATGGTGGTGCGTGGTCCTTTATATTTTTTTTTTTTTTTTTAACAAATTCTCTCTTTTTTGCACGGATAGAGATGAAGGACAAGATTCCCACAGCACCGCGACAATTCAATTACCGAGCCAACTTTGTCTCTGAACTCAAGTCTTCCCTGTATCCTATCAATGGAAGGGTGCACACCTAACCAGACTTTAGATCTCTTTCTTGTCAATTGGCTTTTTCTTCGTATTGTATACGTAAAACTCATTGAAAGCGAAAAGCAGTAAATCCAAACCTCAAAACTCAAAAATATAATTGTATCAGTATCAATGTGACTCCATGTTGTGTGGTCATTTGAAATGCTCTTCGGTTATATATGCACATTGCCATGCGTTCTTTTATTCATTTTTTAAATTTGAATAATCAACAAAGAATTATAGTTTGAAAGTTTCCACTGATGCTTAAACATGCATAGCATATTGTGTTCTTAAGAATTCAATGTGTAGTATATCTGGGAATGGGTGTAGTATGGACAACCAAAATAGCAACACAGAAGGATTCAATATTAAATCAGCTTTTTGTTTTCTTACATTCATTTTTCATTCTTTTCTTTCCTTTTACAAATTAAATATACAGTAATTATATGTATATTATTTAGTATTTAAGTAATGCATACTGAATTTAATACATTGTTCATGTATCTTTTCTAGATATGGAATAGTTGAGAAGTAATGAGGAATGCAACATCCCTATATAAAATGGTCAAGAAATTTGTCGAAGATACTAAATAAGGAAGTTCAATTTTGGTAGAGGTCAATGCTTTTTTGCAACGAACAATTTCATCTTGTACTTGTGTGAGTATTTGGGAGACTGATTTGTCATTATCTTGGATCCCTCGCACTGAGAAAGCGAGACCGTCTACTGCAAAATCATATGAATTAGCACATTGTTTTACTGCTCCGGAGCCCTTAACAATATTGTTGCCAGTGGTGTTGAGCGCATTGACAAAGAAAGCTTTGCTTTGTTGTGTATTTGTTAGTGCTAATTTAAGAATGGTTGTGTCAAGATCTTTGAGATTAGATGCTGATCGAGTTGGGATATCTTTCCAAAGAGATTTTACACATCGCTTGTAGTTGTAGCCGAATTGGTCTTGGGTTTGCTTGCAAACACTTCTAATTAATGAAGACGCTCTTGCATTTGTAAATGGTGTTGGAGATGATGAGAGACATAAGAGCAAGGATGCAATGAAAGTTGCATATCCAATTGAGGAGTCCATTGCTCAAGGTGTATTTTTCTTAAATTGATGCTAAAGTGATTATAAATTATTTGTTTGGTTTAAGCAATGGATGAACGGAGATCATATTATAAACAACTCAAGGAGGGGGTATGGGTCTAAATTAAGAACCATTTCTTTTGACGTGTTTAGTTTTTTTTCTTTCTTCAACGTACGAACTGATAACACACTGGAAGCAAACCACCTACCTATTCTAGTTTAATTAACCAACTCCTCGTTTCTAGAAACCCCAACATAACCAAAAGTGATGCATGCTTATCAAAAGGATTTTTTTTTTATTAAATCGCAAGGATTAATTTAGGTCATTTTATTTGTTTTTTTACAAAGTCATTTACATCCATATTTGTTTATCAATATATATGATGTTAGAAGAATCTAAAAAATTCAAATTGATAGTATTAGAGGAGTCTCTTTTAACCTATTCTGTAGCGTTCGGTTAGCAGCTTAGGTGGACTGAGCCCTATTAAGCAAGGTTACAATAAGTGGCCTACGGTCATGGGGACATGGACTTGAACCAGAAGTCCAGCGCCTCATCCAGCCTTTCGAAAGTTTATCCAACCTAAGGGTTGTGGGTTATAACATTCAAACTTGGGCTTTACACCATTCGAAGGAATAATTAAACGGGCAATCTGTAAATCAACTGAGGGAGCATAATCAAGAAATTTTGTTTTTGATTTCCAAACATACTTCGTTCACACCAATGTTTTAAACATCACTAGGTCGTTATCGAGCAGCAGGTAGGGTCTTAACTGGTGGCCTAGGATTTTTTATATTTTTTATCTTAATTAAATTTATTATATGACATACAAAACTCTGTGTGTGTGTGTGTGTTTAAAAAAAAATTATACTTGTAATGGGGAAACTAAAAATGCAAAATATAAATAAATTATAAAGTTTTACAATTTATGGAAAGCATCAAAGAACTATCGCAAAGAGAGACGACCGCATCGTATTCTTGGTTTCCTTTTTTCTGTCAAGGAAAAGGTGAGTCAAGACTCAAAGTTAATTAAAAAAAACAAAGGAAACACCTATTCCGCCTAGACCCACATAGATGCCGTACCTGATTTTCCAACCGTCTAGTTATTAATCATGGTGTTGGCCAACTATCTAGACCGCTTTTTTGAGCACCGATTCACACTACTTTCACCATCTATCCTTCGCTTATCTTCATTGATCTTCAGGGCATATATTTTTCATCCATCTATATAATTAAAAATAAAATTGAAAACTTAAAATGAATTGGTTATCAAACTGCCTCTTTAAGTTTTAATTTTGTACCAAAATGTAGTGAGGGCTTATAGAAACCTAATGTATTCCACTGTCGAAGTCGAAGCCCATATTGAAAGTTATCAATTTGTTTTTGCTACAATGGATGTGATCGATATTAAGGTTTCACTAGTCTCTAAACGTGGAACACGACTTGCTGGAATGCACCCACCAGTTTTCCAATGGTGGAAAGTACTACCCTTTGCTTCTAGGAGAGTCAGCATTTTGGCATCGAACCTTGAGTTGGAAGTGTTGAGGTGGTGTGCGGTCCTTTTTTTTTTTTTTTTTTTTTTTTTTTTTTTTGAGTTATTGAGTTTCCCATCAACAAGTTCTGTCTCTTTTTTGCACGGATAGAGATCATGAAGGACAAGATTCCCACAGCACCGTGGTAATTCAATTACCGAGCCAACTTCGTCTCTGAACTCAAGTCTTCCCTTTCACCCGTGTATCCTATCAACGGAAAGGTGCACGACGAACCAGACTTTAGATCACTTTCTTGCCAATAGGCTGTTTCTTCGTGTGATTGTATACCTAAAACTCATTGAAAGCAGAAAACAGTAGAAAAGTGCAGAAAAAGAAAATCCAAACCTCAAAAGCCAGAAGTGTAATTGTATCAGTATCAATGTGACTCCATGTTGTGCGGTCATTTGAAATGTTATTCTGGTTATATATGCACATTGCCATGTGTTCTTTTCTTCATCTTATCAAATTTGAATAATCAACAAAGAATTATAGTTTGAAAGTTTCCACTGATGTTGTCAAGATTAAACATGCATAGCATATTGTGTTCTTAAGAATTCAAAGTGTAGTATATGTGGGTATGTGTGTATAGTATGGACAACCAAAATAGCAACACAGAAGGATTCAATATTAAAACAGCTTTTTGTTTTCTTACATTAATTTTTCATTCTTTTCTTTCCTTTTACAAATTAAATATACAGTACTTATACGTGTATTATTTAGTATTTGAGTAATGCATACTGAATTTAATAAATTGTTCACGTATCTTTTCTAGATATGGAATAGCTGGGAAGTAATGAGGAAGGCAACATCCCTATACAACATGGTCAAGAAATTTGTCGAAGATACTAAATAAGGAAGTTCAATTTCGGTAGAGGTCGATGCTTTTTCGCAACGAACAATTTCGTCTGGTACTTGCGTGAGTATTTGGGAGATTGATATGTCATTATCTTTGATCCCTCGCACTGAGAAAGCAAAGCCGTCTACCGCAAAATCATATGAATCTGCACATTGTTTTACTGCTCCGGAGCCCTTAACAATATTGTTGCCGGTGGTGTTGAGAGCATTGACAAAGAAAGCTTTGCTTTGTTGTGCATTTGTTAGTGCTAATTTAAGAATGGTTGTGTCAAGATCTTTGAGATTAGATGCTGATCGAGTCGGGATATCTTTCCAAAGAGATTTTACACATCGCTTGTAGTTGTAGCCGAATTGGTCTTGGGTTTGCTTGCAAACACTTCTAATTAATGAAGACGCTCTTGCATTTGCAAATAGTGTTGGAGACGATGAGAGACATAAGAGCAAGGATGCAACGAAAGTTGCATACCCCATTGAGAAGTCCATTGCTCAAGGTGTATGTTTCTTAAATTGATGCTAAAGTGATTATAAATTATATGTTTGGTTTAAGCAATGGGTAAACGGAGATCATATTATAAACAACGCAAGGAGAGGGTATGGGTCTAAATTTAGGAGCGCAGGAGGTAAAAAAAACCCATTTCTTTTGACGTGTTTAGTTTTCTGGTCCGTAGTTTTTGCTTTTCGTCTAACGTACTTACTGATAACACACTGGATGCAAACCACCTAACCTATTCTAGTTTAATTAACCAACTCCTCATTTCTAGAAACTCCAACATAACCAAAAGTGACGCATGCTTATCAAAAGGATTTTTTTTTTTTGTATTAGATCGCAAGGATTAATTTAAGTCATTTCATTTGTTTTGTTACAAATTCAGTTACTTCCATATTTATTTATCAATATATATAATGTTAGAAGAATCTGAAAAATTCAAATTGATAGTATTGGAGGAGTTTTTTTAGCCCATTTCGTCGTGTTCAGTTAGCAGCTTAGGAGAACCGAGATCTATTAAGCAAGGTTACAACCCCTGGCCTAAAAGTCCAGCACCTCGTCCGGCCTCCAAAAAGTTTATCCAACCTAAGGGTTGTTAGTTATAACATATTCAACCCTGGGCTTTACCCCATTCGAACGAATAATCAAAAGGTCGATCCGAAAATCAGCTGAGGGAGCATAATC
This sequence comes from Pyrus x bretschneideri, assembly GCF_019419815.1. Lineage (NCBI taxonomy): Eukaryota > Viridiplantae > Streptophyta > Magnoliopsida > Rosales > Rosaceae > Pyrus > Pyrus x bretschneideri. The sequence continues at coordinate 4,778,743 of NW_025999391.1, read as the reverse complement.
AAGAAATTTATTGTTTGATTTCCAGACATACTCCATTCACACTAATGTTTTAAGCATCGCTAGGTGGTTATCAAGTGGCGGGTAGGGTCCTAACTTGTGGCCTAGGATTTTTTTTTTTATCTTAATTAAATTTATTATATGAAATATAAATAAGTGTATATTATATATTTAAAAAAATAAATAAAAATACACTTGAAATGAGGAAACTTAAAATGCAAAATATAAATAAATTATAAAGTACTACAATTTTTTGAAATCATCAAAGTACCATCGCAAAGAGAGACGACCACATCATATTCTTGGTTTGCTTTTCTCTGTCTGCGAAAGGGTGAGTCAAGACTCAAAGTCAATAATAAAAAAACAAAAGAAACCCCTATTCCGCCTAGACCCATGTAGATGCGGTATCTGATTTTCTAATCATCTAGTAATTAATCGTGATGTTGGCCAGCTGTTTAGACCCTTTTTTAGAACATCAATTCACATTGCCTTCACCATCTATCATTCGCCAATCTTCATTGATCTTCAGATCACATATTTTTCATCAATCTATATAATTAAAAATAAAATTAAAAACTTAAAACGAATTGGTTATCAACTAGCTCTTAAGTTTTAATTTTGTACAAAATGTAGTGAGGGCTTATAGAAGCCTAATATATTCCACTGTCGAAGTCGAAGCCCATATTGAAAGTTATCAATTTGTTTTTGCTACAATGGATGTGATAGCTATTAAGGTTTCACTAGTCTCTAAAAGTGGAACACGACTTGCTGGAATGCACCCGCCAATTTTCCAATGGTGGAAAGTACTACCCTTCGCTTGTAGGAGAGTCAACATATTGGCACCGGACCTTGAGTTAAAAGTGGTGTGGTGGTGCACGGTACTTTTTTTTTTTTTTTTTTTTTTTTTGAGTTGTTAAAATTTCCAATAACAAATTTTGTCTCTGTTGCACGGATAGCGACAATTCAATTACCGAGCCAACTTCGTCTGTGAACTCAAGTCTTCCCTTTGACCCATGTATCCTATCAACGGAAGGGTGCACAACGAAGTAGACTTCAGATCTCTTTTTTGCCAATTGGCTTTTTCTTCGTGTGATTGTGTACCCATAACTCATCTGAAAGCAGTAGAAAAGTGGGCAAAAAGAAAATCCAAACCTCAAAAGTCAGAAGTGTAATTGTATTAGTATCAGTTTGCCAATAATCCTCGTCAGTGCGAAAATTCTACTACTAGAACCTGGAGGGGGTGAAAAACAAGGGTGAGTAGGCCTGAAAATAAAGTTTTAATAAAAACCTTTTGAAAACGTTATAACCCCTCGTTAGGTTTATTTAAAGGGGCAGTCTTCCAAAATTTAGTTTTTTTGTACAGCTTTTCGTTTCGAATCTAATGTGACACAATGCGCTGTGTAGCTGACATGCCTCCAATGGTATCCCTAGTTGAAGGTTTGCAAAGTTTTTTTCTGTTTCCTTTACTTCTACTATATATTAACTCGATTTCTGTTTTTATTAACTAAAAATTTTTAAACTGGCATGACGAGTAATGCTGCGGTATCTTCTGGAACTTTTCTTCAAAGAGAAGAACGGCTGTGACGACGCCCAGTAGAAAGGTTTTTTTTTGTTTTGGTGGATTATGTAAGTATGAAAATGAATGCTCAAGTGCAGTGAAAATAGAAGCATGCCATGTCACAACGTCTTAGCAATAATAAATGTAAGCCAGATGTGAAATCTGTCTAAACTAGCATGCCAGTCGGAGTCACCTAATGTGACCTATACGATTGGACCTATTACTCATCAATCTATGCTAGCACACGAATTGGAGTCACCTAGTGTGACCTATACGACAGGCTGGGACCTGTGATTGGGATGATGTACATCTCCGATAAACGAATAGCCTTCTGCAGCGATTTCTCTTACTATTTGTGCCCAGGAAATCCAACTCTCATGCATTACAAGGTAGATATTCTAGTGGACATAATCGAATTCTTAAGTTCTTCATTCGTCTAACAAGTTAGTTAATCTCACGTAGGTGGTGGTGCCGCTTGATCAGCTAAGAACAGTAAATCCTTCAGCAAACAGATGGAACCCTTCGGAAAAATATATACAGATTGTCACAAGGGATGGTCATGAATTCTGGTTCATGGGGTTCATATCCTATGACAAAGCCCTCAGGAATCTAAGCCAAGCTCCAGAGCTATCTCAGAATAACTGAAGGAACGGTTGTTTGGTATCCATCCTGGATCCAATTTTTTTGTTTATGAAACTAATGAGTATGAAGTAATTTAGCTATATTAGTTGGATCCAAAAGGATACTAACTCGAGTTATTTCAAACAGATTGCAGTGTAAAACCGTAACACCCCTGTTAAATATACAGTACTTATATGTGTATTATTTAGTATTTGAGTAATGCATACTGAATTTAATACATTGTTCACGTATCTTTTCTAGATATGGAATAGCTGGGAAGTAATGAGGAAGGCAACATCCCTATACAACATGGTCAAGAAATTTGTCGAAGATACTAAATAAGGAAGTTCAATTTCGGTAGAGGTCGATGCTTTTTCGCAACGAACAATTTCGTCTTGTACTTGCGTGAGTATTTGGGAGACTGATATGTCATTATCTTTGATCCCACGCACTGAGAAAGCAAAACCGTCTACCGCAAAATCATATGAATCTGCACATTGTTTTACTGCTCCGGAGCCCTTAACAATATTGTTGCCGGTGGTGTTGAGAGCATTGACAAAGAAAGCTTTGCTTTGTTGTGCATTTGTTAGTGCTAATTTAAGAATGGTTGTGTCAAGATCTTTGAGATTAGATGCTGATCGAGTCGGGATATCTTTCCAAAGAGATTTTACACATCGCTTGTAGTTGTAGCCGAATTGGTCTTGGGTTTGCTTGCAAACACTTCTAATTAATGAAGACGCTCTTGCATTTGCAAATAGTGTTGGAGACGATGAGAGACATAAGAGCAAGGATGCAACGAAAGTTGCATACCCCATTGAGAAGTCCATTGCTCAAGGTGTATGTTTCTTAAATTGATGCTAAAGTGATTATAAATTATATGTTTGGTTTAAGCAATGGGTAAACGGAGATCATATTATAAACAACGCAAGGAGAGGGTATGGGTCTAAATTTAGGAGCGCAGGAGGTAAAAAAACCCATTTCTTTTGACGTGTTTAGTTTTCTGGTCTGTAGTTTTTGCTTTTCGTCTAACGTATTTACTGATAACACACTGGATGCAAACCACCTAACCTATTCTAGTTTAATTAACCAACTCCTCATTTCTAGAAACTCCAACATAACCAAAAGTGACGCATGCTTATCAAAAGGACTTTTTATTTTTGTATTAGATCGCAAGGATTAATTTAAGTCATTTCATTTGTTTTGTTACAAATTCAGTTACATCCATATTTATTTATCAATATATATAATGTTAGAAGAATCTGAAAAATTCAAATTGATAGTATTGGAGGAGTTTTTTTAGCCCATTTCGTCGTGTTCAGTTAGCAGCTTAGGAGAACCGAGATCTATTAAGCAAGGTTACAACCCCTGGCCTAAAAGTCCAGCACCTCGTCCGGCCTCCAAAAAGTTTATCCAACCTAAGGGTTGTTAGTTATAACATATTCAACCCTGGGCTTTACCCCATTCGAACGAATAATCAAAAGGTCGATCCGAAAATCAGCTGAGGGAGCATAATCAAGAAATTTATTGTTTGATTTCCAGACATACTCCATTCACACTAATGTTTTAAGCATCGCTAGGTGGTTATCAAGTGGCGGGTAGGGTCCTAACTTGTGGCCTAGGATTTTTTTTTTTATCTTAATTAAATTTATTATATGAAATATAAATAAGTGTATATTATATATTTAAAAAAATAAATAAAAATATACTTGAAATGAGGAAACTTAAAATGCAAAACATAAATAAATTATAAAGTACTACAATTTTTTGAAAACATCAGAGTACTATCGCAAAGAGAGACGACCACATCATATTCTTGGTTTGCTTTTCTCTGTCTGCGAAAGGGTGAGTCAAGACTCAAAGTCAATAATAAAAAAACAAAAGAAACCCCTATTCCGCCTAGACCCATGTAGATGCGGTATCTGATTTTCTAATCATCTAGTAATTAATCGTGATGTTGGCCAGCTGTTTAGACCCTTTTTTAGAACATCAATTCACATTGCCTTCACCATCTATCCTTCGCCAATCTTCATTGATCTTCAGATCACATATTTTTCATCAATCTATATAATTAAAAATAAAATTAAAAACTTAAAACGAATTGGTTATCAACTAGCTCTTAAGTTTTAATTTTGTACAAAATGTCGTGAGGGCTTATAGAAGCCTAATATATTCCACTGTCGAAGTCGAAGCCCATATTGAAAGTTATCAATTTGTTTTTGCTACAATGGATGTGATAGCTATTAAGGTTTTCACTAGTCTCTAAAAGTGGAACACGACTTGCTGGAATGCACCCGCCAATTTTCCAATGGTGGAAAGTACTACCCTTCGCTTGTAGGAGAGTCAACATATTGGCACCGGACCTTGAGTTAAAAGTGGTGTGGTGGTGCACGGTACTTTTTTTTTTTTTTTTTTTTTTTGAGTTGTTAAAATTTCCAATAACAAATTTTGTCTCTGTTGCACGGATAGCGACAATTCAATTACCGAGCCAACTTCGTCTGTGAACTCAAGTCTTCCCTTTGACCCATGTATCCTATCAACGGAAGGGTGCACAACGAAGTAGACTTCAGATCTCTTTTTTGCCAATTGGCTTTTTCTTCGTGTGATTGTGTACCCATAACTCATCTGAAAGCAGTAGAAAAGTGGGCAAAAAGAAAATCCAAACCTCAAAAGTCAGAAGTGTAATTGTATTAGTATCAATGTGACTGAGGTCATTTGAAATGCTATTCTGGTTATATATGCACACTGTCGTGCGTTCCTTCCTTCATCTTTTCAAAATTGAAGAATCAACAAAGAATTATAGTCTGAAAGTTTCCACTGATGCTGTCAAGATTAAACATGCATAGCATATTGTGTTCTTAAGAATTCAAAGTGTAGTATATCTAGATATATGTGTAGTATGGACAACCAATATAGCAACACAGAAGGATTCAACATTAAAACAGCTTTTTGTTTTCTTACAATAATTTTTCATTCTTTTCTCTTCTTTTACAAATTAAATATATAGTAACTATATGTATATTATGTAGTATTTAATTAATGCATAATGAATTTAATACATTGTTCACGTATCTTTTCTAGATATGAAATAACTGGGAAGTAACGAGGAATGCAACATCCCTGTATATCATGGTCAAGAAGTTTGTCGAAAATAGAGATCAATGCTTTTTCGCAACGAACCATTTCGTCTTGTACTTGTGTGAGTATTTGGAAGACAGATTTGTCATTATCTTTGATCCCTCACACTGAGAAAGCGAAACCGTCTACCGCAAAATCATATGCATCTGCACATTGTTTTATTGCTACGGAGCCCTTAACAATATTGTTGCCGGTGGTGTTGAGTGCATTGACAAAGAAAGCTTTGCTTTGTTATGCATTTGTTAGTGCTAATTTAAGAATGGTTGTGTCAAGGTCTTTGAGATTAGATGCTGAATGAGTTGGAATATCTTTCCAAAGAAATTTTACGCATTGCTTGTAGTTGTAGCGGAATTGGTCTTGGGTTTGCTTGCAGACACTTCCAATTAATGAAGACGCACTTGCATTTGCAAATGGTGTTGGAGACAATGAGAGACATAAGAGCAAGGATGCACTGAAAGTTGCTTATCCGATTGAGGAGTCCATTGCTCAAGGTGTATGTTTCTTGAATTGATGCTAAAGTGATTATAAATTATTTGTTTGGTATAAGCAATGGATGAACGGAGATCATATTATAAACAACTCAAGGAGGGGGTATGGGACTAAATTTAGGAGCGTAGAAGGTAAAGAAACCCATTTCTTTTGACGTGTTTAGTTTTCTGGTCCTTTTAGTTTTTGTTTTTTCTCTTACGTACTAACTTATAATGCACTGGATGCAAACCACCAAACCTATTCTAGTTTAATTAACCAACTCATCCTTTCTGGAAACTCCAACATAACCCAAAGCGATGCGTGCTTATGAAAAGTTTTTTTCTAATTCCATCGCAAGGATTAATTTAACCATTTCATTTGTTTTTTTTTTTTTTTTTTTTTGACAAATTCATCTCCATCTATATTTACTGATCAATATATATGATGTTAGAAGAATCTAAAAAATTCAAGTTGATAGTGATGTAGGAGTATCTTGTGGCCCATTTCGTCATGTTCGATTAGCAGCTTGGGAGGTTTGTGCCCCAGTAACCGGGGTTATGATAGGCGGCCTACGGACGTGGGGACATGGATCCCTAACTCAGAAGTCCAGCACCCTATTCGACCTCTAGAAAGTTTATCCAACCTAGGGGTTGTGGGTTATAATATTCAAACCTAACATTCAACGGTTAATTAGGTTCCTAACTATTGGCCTAGGGTTTTTTTTTTTTTTTTTTTTTTTACCTTTATTAAATATATTATATGACCTATAAATAGGTTCATGTTGATACTTAAAATAAATAAATAAACGAACAATACTTGTAATGGAGAAACTTAAAATGTAAAATATAAATATAAATAAATTATAAAGTATTACAATTTATTGAAAACATTACAAAACTATCGCAAAGAGAGATAAACACATCGCATTGGATGCTAAACACCAAACCTATTCTAGTTTAATTTGTTTTGAACTAAAACCTGCTCCTCCTTTCTAGAACATGACAAAAAGTGAAGCATGCTTAACAAAAGGATTTTCTTTTTTTTTCTTTTTTTTTTTATTATTAGATCTGTAGGATTAATTTAAGCCATTTTATTTGCTTAATTTTTACAAATTCATCTACATCCATATTTACTTATCGATAAATATAATATATATGCTTCTGAAGAATCTCAACAAATTTATATATTTGGAGTGCGTCTATCATAAGCGAAAACGGAAAAGAATATATGAAACAATATCCAACCTTTGCTAGACAAATGTTGGCATATTATTTGTTGCTTTTAAGTGCGACGGCACCTAGAGGTCTTCATCACCTTTTCCTAACCTTCCATCGGCATTTCTTTTCTCTCTTTTTTCTTGTTGTACACCGAGACAGACCCTTATCATATAAACCAAAAATAAAAATAAAAAAAAAAAACAGATAAATATAAACCTGATCGCGTCCGCCATTTTCTACTCTCTACTCTTGCAACAACGGACATGGATAGTCGTCCCTCTGAAACTCAAGGCACAGCCCAGGCAAACAATCCTTATGTCCATTATTCGCCTGTTCCGGCCACATCGAATTCTTCTACCAAGCGTTAGTGTTTCCGTTGTTCCCTTGTTTCTTTACGCAGTTCTCTTAAGAATTAATCCTTCGATTATAATAATGATCATTAGTTAGCCTTAATTTAACTGATAAAGAAATTTCTTGTGGGAAACTTTTGTGCTCTAGTTTTATCCATGCTTATAAAAGTACTAAATTTTAAATTTAGGTGCTATTGACTTCTTACATGTAAGAACCTTTTCAATTATAGTTTGATATCTGGGGGGATAATTTTTTTTGTATTTACGTCATTTCATTTAGTCTCAGGCAGATAAGTTCGGATGATCGTTTTTATTTTTAATTTTTATTACTTTCTGCTGCAGAACCGATGGCAAATATGGTTGAGGCATTGTGCCACTGCGGTAAAAGGGTTGAAGTTGCCACCAAAAGAGCAGAGGCCAAGGCGGACAATGTCTGGAACCACCGTGAGTTTCTTTCTAAATGAATTCCTATGTTAATTTCTCCCTTGCTATAAAGTTAAATAGAAGAAAAATGCCAGTTTGTTAAGTTTTCTTGGTAGAGCCTACAGAAATTTTGAATTGATTGATCTTAGTCGATCTTCGTTTCGTATATCATACGAGTAGCCTATATCAAACAAATTTTGGAATTTTCGCATGACAGTGAGAACGTGCCCGAGTTTCACAGAAGCAATGATGGCAAGGCTAAGTACCGGAACAAAGGTGCTTGCTGCCGGAGGAGAAGAAAAAGTGTTTCAGCAGACATTTGAAAGAGTGACAGGAGAAAAGCTCTTACATTCATATGCTTGCCATCTATCAACTTCTCATGGACCTGTGATTGGGATGATGTACATCTCCGATAAACGAATAGCCTTCTGCAGCGATTTCTCTTACTATTTGTGCCCAGGAAATCCAACTCTCATGCATTACAAGGTAGATATTCTAGTGGACATAATCGAATTCTTAAGTTCTTCATTCGTCTAACAAGTTAGTTAATCTCACGTAGGTGGTGGTGCCGCTTGATCAGCTAAGAACAGTAAATCCTTCAGCAAACAGATGGAACCCTTCGGAAAAATATATACAGATTGTCACAAGGGATGGTCATGAATTCTGGTTCATGGGGTTCATATCCTATGACAAAGCCCTCAGGAATCTAAGCCAAGCTCCAGAGCTATCTCAGAATAACTGAAGGAACGGTTGTTTGGTATCCATCCTGGATCCAATTTTTTTGTTTATGAAACTAATGAGTATGAAGTAATTTAGCTATATTAGTTGGATCCAAAAGGATACTAACTCGAGTTATTTCAAACAGATTGCAGTGTAAAACCGTAACACCCCTGTTAAAGTTTAAGTACACATTCCCATAATCTGGTTTTGCTTATCTGCCATTTTCTACAACTTTTTATGACAACTTAACGTTCCTGAAGTTAGTTGAAGCTTTATGCATGACACAAGAGCAGAGTACCTTTAATCAACTCTCTATTAAGTATCATCTTCATTTGGGAAGCATTAATATCTTGGGAAAATAATTCCGCACGCGCATTTCTCCTTCTGCAATCCTTGTTTATTTATGGTCCCTTGATTCTCCTATAATTTTTTTTTGGTTGAAAAACGGGGCTAAAAGTAAGAGCCCAAACAAACATACTCAATAATAAATCTAGACTGGGACATCCCAAGTTGATTCTCACAGATGAAACTAACTGAACAATAAAGAGGAGTACCAAAATAAAAATGATCTAAATCTAAATCAAGACTATAGGTCGCTAAAATGTCTGCCTCAAAGTTCTTTTCTCTATAGATATGTCGAAGTTTGCATTGCCAAGATCGTGAAAGTAATTCCTTTCATTTATTCAATCCAAAGATTAGAAATAAAAAGGCATATGTAAGGCGAGAAAAGATGTGTGTAGAAATCACTTTTCCTAATTTTTACATCAACACCCCTTGAAAACAAGCAGAGGAAACCCCCAAATAACACAATTCTATATATGGCTTCCATTTTATTTCGAATCAGCCAAACAGTTTTTGATGCAGCACGAGCATAGAAGGATTACAAATGTAAATCTTGAAGAATAAAGGTTTGTGGAATCCACTAGAGATTGGGATAAACCGAGAGGTTGTCTTGATTATTTCTGAAGTGATGCATTACATTGGGAGCCAAATGGCATAAATAGACGTAAAAACAACCTCAGAAAGGCTCAAGGGTTTTGGGAATAAGAACAAAATTAATCGGACTTAAATCGAAAGATCCAATTTTTATTACACAATTTAAAATGTAGTTTTGGAAGCCTAAACGGCACTAAAATTCATCATATATCATAGCAAACCAGTGAGTTTAAACCGGGGCGCCGCGTTCATTTCGACAATGTATCATGAACCCAAAACAGAGCTCAAACGCCTAATTTGTAAATTACTACTGCATCCTTTTGTATTGCTTAGGTCTATTTCGTTCAATCCATTTGGCCATTTGTTATACATTAGTTTTACTGCCAGCTAGCAATTCAGTTGTTTGATTTAAAACAGAAGGAACAGCAATCAATGGTGTAGCCACACTAAGGGCTACAGTGGGCTGTAGCCCAGGGAGGATTTGTAGCAATATGTATATATACTTTAGTGTGTAGATATAATAGACAAAAAAATGTGTAAGAAGAATTATTTTTAATGAAACTAGCCCAGTGAGTATTTAGCACAATTAAAAATATAAAAATGACCACGAAAATTGTGATGTCATTTTGTTCAAGATTATTCTGCTTTCATATAGTAGGGTTTATATTAGTTTCAACCAATTTTTTAATATTGTCTTTACTTCTACTTTCAGTGTTTTGCTTTGATCTAGTTGTGTGATTGTAATTGAGATATCAAGTTTTCTATCTTCTTCTCGTGTTTAAATCTAAATATATCTGAAATTTGATGATTCATTGTAATTTTGTTAGTTTGCAATTGTGAAGCTTATTAAGTTCCTGCCAAACAAATTTTAAGTATATAAATACAAAAGTTAAACTTAAATTTTTGCATAGAATACGTATGTAGCAAAAACCCAAAAACAAAAAAAAAAAAAAAAAAAAAAAAAAAAAAGAATTTTAGGGTAATTTTTTTAGCTAGCCACCCATAAAATATTTTCTAGCTCCGCCCTTAACAGCAATAATAAAACGGTCTTATAAAAAACGCACTAAAGAATTAAAATAACACACTCTTCAAATTTAACACCATGAAGATTTGACTCACTGCCCACAAATGAAATTCTGTAAGATACTGAACTTGAGTTACAACTCTCGAAGCTATATACCCAAGTGGAAAATGAGATTCAATATTTTCGGGTATTGCTACTGGAACTCTACAAGGTGATTCTGTAAAAGCCACCATACGACGCCTCCTTAGCTATTGGCGACAAGAAAGATGAGTTGCTAAAATGCGATCCCATTTTGAATTTCTTGTGTCTTAAAGCATTCTTGATCCAAGCTCCAAAATCTCTAAGCTACCAAATGTTTACAAGCAACCTTATGCTAGGTGCGCTATCTAGGTCTAAATATGTAGCACACATTTGGAATCCAAGTTATCTGTTGCAGCAAAATACACTGAAATACTTTTAGTAACGTTGACTTGTAACTAAACAAGACATTAAAGTGATTGGTTATGTGATAGATGATTGATTTATTATCACCTCTAGGTCAAATTAAGCACGCCCTAAGCTCTCAGGTTAATAAGGTATGCCCCACCCCAAACGGGCGGGTAGCAAACCACCTGGTGAAATTAAAATTACTAGGCATTGAAATAAATATAAACAAACCAAATCCTATTTCGATCGGATCCAAGACGTGGATGTAGAATTAAGAAATAGGATTGGGATAATCGAAGTCTTCATAACAGAATTGCAGGAATAGAAAGACAACCGAATCTACATAAAGCAAGGTAGTTAGAAACAAATGAAACTAAACTCCTTACAAAAATACACTAACACATAGGGTGATGAATTCAAACCGCGTCAGAGATAATATACTTAACGGCACCTCATTCAGGCTATAGGAGCGACTGCAAACAGGCTTCTCTTCTTTAACACATTCAATCCTCATCAATTTCCTTTTGAAATCCGCGTATGACAGATAGGTTTTCAGTAATGAAGATGGGTTTATCACCGTATAATTTCCATTCCCGATGGGTCAGCACATGTACGTCAGCAAAGTCAACTTTAAATAGAATAGTCCAAGATTCACACACTTGCAAGTGGTCATTTTATCACAATGGTGGAAAGGAGTTGAGCCCTTACATGACATGATGGGTTCAAATCTCATCGTTGACTAATCTAATATCTAACCTAACAAATCTATTATTTAACAAAAAAAGGATTCACGCACCTCATACTCTTTCATGACCCAAAATTCCATTCATTCTCTCCTGCAAAACGATACACATAAGCATTCTCCTTAAAGAACTTGAACCCCCTTATGTAGGACAGAAATTTAGTTATTTTACATGCAATAAACTAAACAGAGGAAGCGACATTTAATGAAGAAGAGTGATTAGAGTATTGGCAATTTAAGGATTAAAAGATTATTTGCTGTTGTCATATCTTCAAAGTGAATTTTTTTACTTTTTCGTGATGTCCAAATCGAGGCAACTGTGATTTGACATGCATGTTTTGTACTCGTTGTATATGAATTCGAAAAGACTGACGAGATCTACAAAGCTATATTCATCACTCCCTTGGTCAGGGACATGAATACCTATCCAAGAGTTCGCTCTCAATGAGAACATATCCATATACAAACCAGTCATCCGTATAGCTGACACATAACTCAAACCCGAAATTGGAACTTGCATTCGTAGAGTTTTTTTATCTTTCCATAAAACTGGGGTTCGGTATTTTGCGTACAGATACTGTTGATGGGCTCCAGAGATACAAGTCACAGTAACCATTAACAGATACAAATACTATTGGAAATTCAAATCAAAACAGGTTGCTATTGTTGAAAATCAATGTCAAAGTTAGGCATGGAAAGTTAGGCAATGTTAGGTATGGTTGAATAAAAATTATTAGGTGCAATTAATGTGTTTTGTGTGGTAATAAATAATCTTAGTTTAATCATTTGGTTTGCTATAAATACCCAAGCTCTCAAGCATTGTATATCATCCCATCCGAATCCCACTTCCAATTGTGAAGAAGCTTGTAAGCTTTCTTATTCCAACAGTTTGTAAACCTTTTTCATATATCAAAGTCCAAGTGTTTTGCCAAAACTTGTTGCTTCCCTCCTTTCTCTATTTCTTTCTTTGTCCAATTTTATTTGAGAGTGCAAAATGAAAGAGGTGTGATAGAGTTTGTAAACTTATCACCCACATATTTTGGTATTGAGTTAGTAAACTGTCAAATACCAACAATTGGTATCAGAGCCAGAATACCATTCTGGCAGGAGCAGCAGTTATGGCGTCCAACTTAGTGCAACTCCAAGTTCCCACATTGAAGAAAGAAAATTATGAAAGATGGTGCATCCAATTCAAAGCATTGTTTGGATCACAGGAGCTATGGGAAGTTGTCAGTAGTGGGTATGTTGTACCCACTGCCGAGCAAGAAGCCGTATATACTGCGGATCAAAGGAACACTCTCAAGGACTTACGAAAGAAAGACCAAAAGGCGTTGTATCTTCTATACCAGGGTTTGGAAGATTCAACGTTCGAGAAGGTTGCAGAAGCAACAACGAGCAAGCAAGTATGGGATACACTCAGTACAATCTACAAATGAGTAGATCGAGTCAAGAAAGTGAGGTTACAATCACTTCGAGCAGATTTTGAAACTGCTCATATGAATGAAGGGGAGAGCATCTCCGACTATCACTCAAGGCTCATTGTGATAGTAAATCAGATGAGGAGAAATGGCGAGAGACTCGATGAAGTACGAGTTGTGGAGAAGATACTCCGGTCACTCACATCTAAGTTTGAGCATGTGGTGACTGCCATTGAGGAATCCAAGGATTTGGAGGTGATGAGCGCAGAAGAGCTACTAGGATCCCTCCTAGTTCACGAGCAACGCATTCAGAAGAATGCAAGCCCCACAACGCTAGAGCAAGCTTTGGAGTCAAAGTTGAATATTGACAAACCAAATAAAGGTCGTGGGCAGTGGAACTCACGTCGTGGGAGCTCATCCAACCGTAGCCGAGGACGAGCCCGAGGAAGAGGTCGAGGCTATGCACAAAATCAAGGTCAGTCTCAGGAGTGGAGATCTACTCGAGGAAAGGCGCATATCCAGTGTCACAACTGTAAGCAATATGGACATTATGCCAATGAATGTTCACATAAAAATGGTGAGCATGTCAACATGGCAGAATCAAGTGGAAATACTGATGAAGAACTTACAGTCTTACTAGCACACCATGATTCCATTAGCCAACAAGATGTTTGGTATTTGGACTCTGGTGCAAGCAATCACATGTGTGGAAAGAAGGAGTTTTTTGCCGAACTCAAAAAAGGGGCCTATGGATCTGTAAGTCTTGGTGACTCCTCAAAGTTGCCAGTTGAAGGCAAAGGGAAGATCAAGATCATCCAGAAGGATGGAAGAGAAGACTACATCTCCGATACCTACTACATACCAGGTATGAAGAGCAACATTCTGAGCATTGGTCAACTGCTCCAGAAAGGGTACATTATACATATGGAGAACATGCTTCTCACTCTCAGGAATGCAAGGAGAAAGCTTATTGCACGTGTTCGAATGTCAAAGAACCGGATGTTTCCGTTGAATTTGAACACAAAGATTGGAAGCTGCAACATCGGTGTAATGGAAGATGAGTCATGGAAATGGCATCTTCGATTTGGCCATCTTAATTTCAATGGCCTAAAGTTGCTGTCAAGTGGAGGAATGGTTCGTGGTCTACCCCAGATTGAAGCCACACGCCAAGTATGTGAAGGTTGTGTGCTTGGCAAGCAAGCACGACTATCGTTCCCTGTTGGTGATACATGGAGAGCAAAGGCACCACTGCAGTTGGTGCACACAGATATATGTGGTCCATTGGATCCCATGTCTTATGGAGGTAATAGGTATTTTATTACCTTCATTGATGATTTCAGTAGAAAGACTTGGGTCTATTTTCTCAAGGAGAAGTCAGCTACCCTAAAAATTTTCAAGGAGTTCAAGGCACTCACAGAGGCAGAAAGTAACCACAAGCTTGTGGATGTGAGATCAGATAGAGGTGGAGAGTACACCTCCAATGCTTTCCAAGCATACTGCAAGGAGCAAGGAATTAGGCATCAACTTACTGCTGCCTATACCCCACAACAAAATGGGATAGCCGAAAGAAAGAATCGAACCATCCTTGACATGACAAGGTCCATGCTTAAGGAGAAGAATTTGCCAAAAGAGTTATGGGCAGAAGCTGTAGCTTGTTCGATTTATTTGTTGAATCGATGTCCAACAAAGAGTGTCAAGAGGATGACACCACAAGAGACTTGGAGTGGATACAAGCCGAATGTTACACACCTAAGAATTTTTGGGTGTGTTGCATATGCTCAAGTTCCAGAAGCCAAGAGGAGGAAACTTGATGATAGAGGTGAGAAGTGTGTGTTTGTGGGCTGTAGTGAAGAGTCCAAGGCATACAAGCTCTACAACCCACTAACTGGCAAACTAGTGGTTAGTAGAGATGTCATCTTCAGTGAGGAAGAGACATGGATGTGGAACAACAAAGAAGTCAGTAAAGAGAAGATCGTCTCCACTGATTTTGAAGAACCAGAAGTTGTACCACCGATTGAGCAACAGCCTGCTCAAACAATCACAACAACTCCAGTGCACATAATTGCAAGGAGTGGTCCTACATCTAGTGAGGAAAGCAGCTCCTCAACTCCAGTGAGGTTAAGGAGTCTCACAGATATTTATGGACAAGAAGAAGAAGAAGAAACCAACATTTTCTGCTTGTATGCAGACCACGAGCCTTTCTCATTCAATGAAGCTGTGGAAGAAGATTGTTGGAAGAAAGCCATGGAAGAAGAGATCCATGCCATCGAGAAGAATGACATTTGGGAGCTGACAAAGCTCCCACCAAATCAGAAGGCTATTGGTGTCAAGTGGGTTTACAAGATCAAACGCACTGCAGATGGGAGTGTGGATCGATACAAATCAAGGCTTGTAGCAAAGGGCTACAAACAGAAGTATGGAGTGGACTATGATGAAGTCTATGCTCCAGTTGCGAGACTTGACACGGTAAGATTGCTAATCTCTCTTGCCGCACATCATAAATGGAAAATTTATCAACTAGATGTCAAGTCAGCCTTCCTTAATGGAGTACTTGAGGAAGAAGTGTACGTGGAACAACCGGAAGGCTTCCAAGTACAAGGAGAAGAAGATAAGGTGTATCGTTTGAAGAAGGCTTTGTACGGCCTCAAGCAAGCACCACGAGCTTGGAACTCAAGGATCGACAACTACCTTCACCAAAATGGATTTCAGAAATGTCCATACGAGCATTCAGTTTACATGAAGAATGGTGAAAAAGGGGAGTTCTTAATTATTTGTCTCTATGTAGATGATTTATTGTTTACAGGAAACAATGAGGCAATGTTCCATGAGTTCAAGCAATCCATGTTCAATGAATTCGAGATGACTGACAATGGATTAATGTCATACTTTCTTGGCATAGAAGTGAAGCAAGAAAGTGATGGTATCTACATCTCTCAACAAAGGTACATGAGAGACATATTGAAGAAGTTCAATATGGACAAGTGCAACACTGTCAATACCCCAGTCGCAACTGGATTGAAGTTGTCCAAAGGAGGAGAGGGTGAGTTTGTAAACTCAACAGTGTACAAAAGCCTCGTTGGAAGCCTAAGGTACCTTACAATCACAAGACCTGATATAGTTTATGGTGTTGGACTCGTGAGTCGATACATGGAAACACCAAGGGAGTCTCATTGGCTGGCCGCCAAGAGAATTTTGAGGTACATAAGAGGTACTCTAAACTATGGTCTATTTTATAATTTTGGTGAAGATGCAAAATTATTTGGTTATTCAGATAGTGATTGGGGAGGTGACCAAGATGAAAGGAAAAGCACAACTGGCTATGTGTTTTTTCTAGGATCAACAGCTTTCTCATGGACTTCAAAGAAGCAATCAATTGTTGCTTTGTCATCATGTGAAGCCGAGTATGTTGCTGTAGCCTCAACCGTGTGTGAGGCAATTTGGTTAAGAAATCTGTTGAAGTCAGTGTGTCATCCACAAGTGGAATCGACTGTGATTCACGTAGATAACGTGTCTGCAATCAAACTTGCAAAGAATCCTGTTCAACATGGAAGGAGCAAGCACATTGATACCAGGTTCCATTTTCTAAGGGACCATGTGAAGCAAAAGACAATTGAACTTGTCTACTGTCACACCAAGGAACAAGTGGCAGACATCTTCACAAAGCCATTGCCAATTGAAACATTCCGGCTACTGCGTGAAATGCTAGGAATGAAGGCGTTTTGATTTGAGGAGGTGTGTTGGAAATTCAAATCAAAACAGGTTGCTATTGTTGAAAATCAATGTCAAAGTTAGGCATGGAAAGTTAGGCAATGTTAGGTATGGTTGAATAAAAATTATTAGGTGCAATTAATGTGTTTTGTGTGGTAATAAATAATCTTAGTTTAATCATTTGGTTTGCTATAAATACCCAAGCTCTCAAGCATTGTATATCATCCCATCCGAATCCCACTTCCAATTGTGAAGAAGCTTGTAAGCTTTCTTATTCCAACAGTTTGTAAACCTTTTTCATATATCAAAGTCCAAGTGTTTTGCCAAAGCTTGTTGCTTCCCTCCTTTCTCTATTTCTTTCTTTGTCCAATTTTATTTGAGAGTGCAAAGTGAAAGAGGTGTGATAGAGTTTGTAAACTTATCACCCACATATTTTGGTATTGAGTTAGTAAACTGTAAAATACCAACAAATACGAAATCATTGCTGGAGCCCAGTAGGTAAGTAAACTTAAGATGCTTGAAGGGCACGGTTCGAAAGGTAATATTTCTTGCCGAAGAATCATCTCAGAACGGTGGCGCTTCCAAGTCAAGGGAATGGAGTTGAGAGGCGACGGAGACGACGTGCCTTTGACTGAGGGTTCCCTGCTCGGATGCTATTTTGAAGTCAGATTTTGTGAACTGTAGGTCGAGATGATAGAATTCCACTGTTTCGAAACGCATTGGAATCCAAAGATGGGTAATTCAAATTTTGCGGATGTGATTGTTGATGATTGAATTATTACTTAAGTGTTGATTAACGTGCTTATTTCATATTAATAACACATCATTTAGTTAACAAACTTGATTTAAAATTTTGGTCATTCTAAAATTACCCTTCAAAGATTTCACAATTAACATGTAGAGAATTTCATATGCGTTATGGTTAAGGTCTCACCACCTTCAAGTAGTGGCTCACTACCATACGTATTTAAATTTTGAGATTTGTGTATATCACTACACATATCTAGAAATTTAAATTCATTTAATGGTGATAAATAAAGTGTTTATTGAAGATAATGCCACATCATACCATCTCAGCTAGTTTGTTATGCCACCTTAGATAGGTTGTTAGCTAGGTAGTTAGTATCTGTTAGCTAGCTTAAGGCCTAAGTTTGTTTAGCTACTATATAAGATTGTAATGCTCATTGTATCAATTCATTCTGAACAAATACAAAAAGATATTAGAGATCGAAAATTCCTCCTCCTCCTCCTCCTCTCTCTCTCTCTCTCTCTCTCTCTCTTTTCATTTCTTCGATCATAGGTTTCTGCAATATCTGTTTTTCTTGCATTCATGAATGGCAGCACCATTGATATGTTATCATGGTATCAATCGCCCAGGACGATCGTTGGTGATTTCTTCCGTTGGTGTTTCTTGCAAGTACTGAAGGTAGTTCGAATGGATGATCTTTGGTGGCTTCTTCTGCTGGTGTTTCTTGCGAAGTGT
This sequence comes from Pyrus x bretschneideri, assembly GCF_019419815.1. NCBI lineage: Eukaryota > Viridiplantae > Streptophyta > Magnoliopsida > Rosales > Rosaceae > Pyrus > Pyrus x bretschneideri. Next base: position 4,760,517 of record NW_025999391.1, on the reverse strand, counting down.
TCTCTGGGATCAGGGTTTTTCTTATACGGATATGGAGTATGCAATGTGCTATCTGGGGTCTACGATTCAAGATTCATGGCGATTTCAGGGTATGTTTGAAGTTACTGCACTGTATGTGTTTATGTAAATGCCAGTTTTCTGTGTGATTGATCAATACAAGGTCAAACCCGTTATTGACAAAATTGATAGAATTGTGAAGTAATTTTTTGCTATCCACTTGTTAAAGGCCAATGCCAAAGTGTGATTGGATTGATATAATTGTGTTTCTTGTTTTACACTTGTTGAAGGCCAATGCCAAAGTGTAAAAAGTATTATCTTCAAGATTGATTACAAGTTGTCTTAGTTGTTATTTGGTTGTGAATTATGTCTAAAAAGTTGTTAATTTGAAGAAGAAATAAGGAATCTTGGTGAGAAAATTTTTAGAAATTTGACATAATGAAAACAAACTCAGTCAAGATTGAAATGTCTTTTGGTAATGATAATTGTGAAGCTTTAAGATGACAATTTTACAAAGTGGAGCTATCAGTTTCAATTTGTGTTACGAGGTTATGATATTTTTGAGTTCTTTACTGGTGAGTCTCAATGTCCACCAAAGTATTATGTGAGTACAAATACTGGGATTACAAAGGAAATAACAGTTGAATACAAGGAATGGGTGAAGAAAGATTTGGCATTGTTGAGCTTGCTAATTGCTACTCTCTGATGAGGCGATGGATCACATTGTTGGTTGTAAAACATCTTAGGAGGCTTGGGAATGTCTTCAAGAAATATTTGCATCATTCTCTGTTGTTCAAGTGAATCAATTGAAGTCTAAGTTTCACACTATACAAAAAGGCACAAATTCGGTGGATAAGTACTTGTTGAAGTTGAAAGGAATTAGAGATCAACTTGTTTCTGCTGGAGAAAAGAACATTGACAATGATTTCATAATTGATGCAATATCTGGGTTGCCACCAGAGTTTAAAGTCATTAAAACAGTAATCTTGGCAAGGGATTCTAGTATTTCATTAAAAGATTTCCAAGCACAGCTTCTTGGTGCAGAAAGATATATTTAATCCAAGATGACAAGTCTCCCCAATTCTATGTCTTCTTTATGTGTGCAAAGAGAGTCATCAAATACACAAGGAGTTTAGGGAAATTTTCAAAATTATGAACAAGGAGAGAGTTATAATTCTCAAGGGTTTCAAGGATTTAATGGTGGTTCTAGCTATGTAGGCAATGGAGGAAAGAACTTTCATTCACAGCATATGAATAATTTCAACAGTAATAACAGAAGATTCTATGCCAATAACAACAATTTCAGGTCATTTTCAAAATTTGGAAATAGACAAGGAAACTCCAATGGATACACTGATAATGGAAAAAGTCCACATAATGGATCAAATGGAGCAAATGGTTCATTTTCTGGCAATAATTCAGGTTATGGAAACAATTTCTCTAGAAATGGCTTTAAGCAAGGTAGAAACTGGAATGGCAACACCAATTATAAGTTTACAGTGTCACCTGAATGTCATATCTGTTCAAGAAAAGGTCATATAGCTCCAAATTGTTATCAAAGACATACTTTCAATGGTCCTTCATCAAATGGCTTTTTGGTGTGTCAAATATATGGAAAGAAAGGGCACACAGCTCTAGAGTGTTATCACAGGAACAACTATGCCTATCAAGGTGGAACTCCACCTCAATCTCTTGTAGAGATGACAGCACATGGATCAAATATTGCAAGTTTCAATCCAAATCCAATTGTTCATGATTTTTCAGCTGCAGACACTTGGGTGGTTGACACAAATGCCACTTACCACATGACTGCCAATCTAGATATATAGTCAAGTAACTCCATATACTAGTGATGCTAAAATCATTGTTGGAAGTAGTGAAGGTTTGCCAATTCATAACATTGGTTCATCTGTCATTAAAACATCTTCTAATTCTCTCATTTTACATAATGTATTACATGTGCCAAAGATAACTATGAATCTGTTATCTGTAAGGAAGTTATGTAGAGACAATGGTTGTTGATTTATATGTGATGATTTGTTTTTCTTTATATAGGACAAGGCAACGCATCTAATTTTGTACCAAGGAAAAAGTGATAATGGAGAACTGTTCAACATTCCAATGAGTGCTTTTCAGAGATTATTTGCTGCAAGATTGGGAAGATGTGCTGTGTTTTTGGGAAGAAAGGTTAAAGCTACTATATGGCACAAACGATTGGGACATCCATCTGAAGAAATATTGAAGTCTATGTTACAGAATAATCAGTTACCCGTTAATGTAGATGAATGTTCTTCATTGTGTATAGCATGTATTCAAGGCAAAATGAGCAAATTACCATTTCATGTAAGATCAGAAAGATCCAAAGCTGTGTTTGATAAGATTCACACTGATGTTTGGGATCTATCACCTCAAAAGTCAGTTGAAGGTTATAGGTATTATATCAGCTTTATAGATGACTATTATATGTTTGTATGGATCTTCCCTATGGTAAATAAATCAGATGCATTTCCAATATTTGTCAAATTTTATGGTTTTGTGACTACTCAATTTAATCAAGCTATTAATTGTCTTCAATCTGATGGTGGAGGAGAGTATGGAAGTAAAGTGTTTAAGGAATTTCTACAGAATATGGGCATTGCTCATCAATTAACATGTCCACATACCCCATAGCATAATGGTATTGCATAAAGGAAACATAGACACTTAGTAGAAACAAATTTGATAATGATGACTGAAACACAAGTCCTTGTGTCATTTTGGTACCATGCATGTTCATATGCTGCATTTTTTTATAAACAGGATGCATTGTAGAGTACTTGGGTTGAAATCTCCATATCAGGTGTTGTTTAATCAAGATCCTGACATTCACAGTTTAACAATATTTAGCACTGCAGTATATCCTTTACTTAGGCCTTTCAATGGGAATAAGTTGCGACCAAGGTCAGGTCAGTGTGTCTTTCTTGGATTTACTCAAGGATACAAAGGGGTTATATGTTTTGAGATGAAGTCCATAATTTTTATATTGTCCAAACATGTTATTCATGATGAGGACATTTACCCTTTCAAGAATGAGAAGCGTACAGTTTCATGTAATACAAAAGAGGTGTCTAAGCCAACTTTATCACATGTTGTGATTCAATTACCTGAAATATGTGAACAAGGTCAAAGGCAAGGATATGAATGTATTGATAGACAAGTGGTTAATGAAGAAATAAGGGTAGAGGCTAATACTGAGTCAGTGACATATATTAGTACCGATTCAAGTCATAGTGAGCCTAATGACGGTATGTCAACTGTTATGGAATATGTATCTCAAAGTCAGCACCAATCTCCAAGTCATCATCACTTTGGTACAAATCAAATGTTGCATGTCCATTCCCCATCACAGCTTGAGGTAATTCTTCATATACACTCAGAACCAGAATCTAATTGTTTTTCCTAACAGTTCTTCTCAGTCTGTTATGACTAGACTAAGAAGTTAAACTTTTGAAAGAAATAACTATGCAGCTATGATTGCTTCATTTCCTGAATTGCAATCACTCCAGTTAAATGAAGATGAATTATTTACTGGATGGTATTCATTAATCTTTGAGATCAGTGATGTTACAGAACCTTTCGAAAAGCAGCTAGTATGTCGCAGTGGCAATTGGCAATGCAAGAAGAATATGATTCCCTCAGTGCACAGTGCACATGGATGTTGGTATCCCCACCATATGACAGATCAATAGTTGGAAGTAAATGGGTTTACAAAATTAAGAAGAATCCAGATGGAGGTGTATCAAGGTACAAAGCTAGATTAGTGGCTCAAGGCTTTTCTCAAAAGCATGGAATTGATTACTTGGATACTTTCAGTCCTATAGTAAAACACACAACAATGAGGATAATTTTAGCAGTTCCTGCAGTGAATCGTTTGGATCTGAGGCAATTGGACATTAAAAATGCCTTATTACATGGTGATTTACAGGAGAGGTTTATATGAAACAAACCTCAAGGTTTTGTTGATCCTGCTAAACGAAACCATGTTTTGTAAATTGATAAAGTCATTATATGGTTTAAAGCAAGCTCCCAAGGCATGGAATTCCAAGTTCACAAGCTACTTAGTTGCACTGAATTTCATTGCATCTCCTTCTAATACAAGTTTATTTGTTAAGTAAGATGGTATTGACACAATTATGTTACTGCTATACGTGGGTGACATTATCCTCACAGGATTAAATCCATCCAAGGTTCAAAATGTTATTACATAACTATCTGAAGTGTTTAAATTGAGAGATATGGGGAAGCTGACCTATATCTTAGGTTTACAAATTCAATATAAGGCAAATGGTGATATATTTGCCAATCAATTGAAGTCCATTACAGATTTGATTCACAAGGCAGGAATGGATTCATGCAAGCTTGCAGCTACACCTTGTAAACCTCACAGTTAATTGCTTGGTGCAAAAGGAACTACAATGGCAGATCCATCTCTATACAGAAGCTGGATTGGATCATTACAATACCTAACCTTCACACAACCAGACATTATTTTTGCAGTTAATTCGGTTTGTCAATTCATGAATGCACCAACAGAATTGCATTTTGGAGCAATGAAGCGAATTATCAGGTATTTGAAGGGTACACTTCACACTAGAATCAATTATACTATAGATACATTTGTTTAGTCTTAGTGCATTCTCAAACTCATACTAGGCTGCAGATCTTAATACCAGAAGATCAGTGACTGGTTATGTTGTGTTCTTGGGACACAATCCAATATCTTGGTAAGCAAAGAAACAAAATTCAGTCTCCAGAAGCTCAACTGAAGCTGAATATAAGGCCCTTGCACACACTGCAGCTAACATTGCATGGGTGAGGAACATTTTGAAGGATTTGAAAGTTAACTTGTTTGCACCTGCAGTCATTCATTGTGACAATATGTCTATAACAGCCTTGAGTGCAAATCCAGTGTTTCATTCTCGGATCAAGCACCTAGACATAGATTATCATTTTGTTAGGGAAATGGTACAAAAGAAAGATTTGGAAGTAGTGTATATTCCCACTGAAGATCAAACAGTTGATGTATTAACAAAAGGGTTGCACAATCCAACATTCAATCGTCATTGCTACAATCTTCAACTTGGGAACCCCAGTTGAGATTGAGGGGGATGTTGAAAATAATGCCACATCATATGCCATCTCAGCTAGTTTCTTATGCCACCTCAGATAGGTTGTTAGCTAGGTAGTTAGTAACTGTTAGCTAGCTTAAGGCCTAAGTTTGTTTAGCTACTATATAAGATTGTAATGCTCATTGTATCAATTCATTCTGAACAAATACAAAAGATATTAGAGATCAAAAAGTCCTCCTCTCTCTCTCTCTCTCTCTTCATTTCTTCGATCATAGGTTTCTGCAATATCTGTTTTTCTTGCATTCATGAATGGCAGCACCATTGATATGTTATCAGTGTTAAGCATCATTATCACTTCAAAATAACGAGCAAAAATATTCCCAATTGGAGTTCTTCCACCGTGACTTGTTTTTCTTTTGTGGTTGTTTGAAGTTTGGCTGCTTTTAGAGGTTTGGGATGGCCTTTGATTCTGTGGTGAAAATGATCCATTATGTTCTTAGCCCATATCGTATGTCTTCTCTTTGAACTACATGGGCTCACAGCAAGGGATATATAATTTTTTGTCAAAAGTGGATATATATTTTTTTAATAATGCTATTTTTTGATATAAAATGATATTTTTACGTAATAGATGAAAGATTTAAAATAAGCCTTATAATAAGTTTGTCAGAATAATTTAGTATCAAATTCGTCACTCATATGAGTCGAATCTAAAATCACTCCCATACAAGTAGTGAGGAGAAATGCATCATATTATGATAATGGTTGTAAGACAATGTTATTCAAAAATATAAAATTTACACTCTGTTATATGATACTCCCACAATGTATGTTGAATTGAAAACCACCGCCAAATTAAACTTGAGGTGTAAAATATAGATATTTTTTTATTTTGTTATATCAATATTGTATTCTAAAATTCTAAGTGCGTGTTTAAATTAAACTACACGATAAGATAGTCATAATAATTAATTAAGTATCAAACTCGTCATGTAAATTAAATGTAAAACTTTCCACTTACAAATTCAAAAATAAACTGTTATTAGTACTTCAAAATTTTCATTCCACACTCCTCACTAGTGTATTTTTCTTTCTAATTATAGAAAATTTAGAATGTCAAATGAGATTTTTTCACATTTCGAACGGCGAGAGAGCAGCGATAGAGTCAATCTCGCCGCTCTCACACACATGTCGGTAATCCATAACAAGCATAATAGCAATGCTAATGGACAATTGGTTGGAGCCTCATTTCCCTGTTTTCGGTGGAGGAAATGATTGACGTCAAGCTTCCCATTTGTCACTGTTGCGCGTTTCGTGTGTGATTGAAAAATGACAGAGGTGGTGTTGGACTCTTGGGGATACGGTGGCATCACAAAACAAAGACACATGTAAAGAGGGAAAGGACTCGGCTGCAACCAAGTAGGGACGTCAAGCCTTTTGTTTGCCACATCGCTGTGAGGAGACGAGGACTAGAGGACCCCATATGTGCTTCATACCTTTGAGGCATCGAGAGTGATTGATGTGAGATGATAATGGTTGTACCAAACTCCCATTTCTGTTCCCATACCAATTATGCTACAATTCTCTTTCTCTTGGCGTTTTCAAACCTTATGTCAACTACAACATCGAGATACTAACAAACTACGACCAATCTATACCCTAGGACAGAATGACAAACTCGTCATTCTAAGAGTAACAATCGCGTTTGCATGAAGTATAAATTCGTATTGTACAAGAACCCTCAAGTCTATTCTCTAGATGGCGAGTTCATCGTTCATAAGCGTTGGAAGGTTGAATGTAGAGTTATTGAAATCTATATTCTTAAGTTGGTGCCCCCAACACAAATCGGCATCCTCGTAATTTTTCACTGCTTTTGGCATATTGGCCTAACTCTTGCCATTGGTCCCAACTGATCCAATTGTTCTAGATCATAGTTTAAAAACGAGTTATGTACTTGTTGAAATGGATTAAAAATTAAAATAGGTTAAGTTGAAGAACTTGGAGGGACAAAAATGATAATCTGTTTTATGCATGTGCATTAAGAGGAGATTGTGATAGCGTAAATGTGTAATACTATATATTTCACCATATAAACATTATTGGTGGGTCCTCAATTGACATAAGTGAAGGGTTGTCGACACTGTTTAGGCTGGCAAAAAATGATAGGACAAAGCCTGACCCCAAACTAAACTGCTCGATAGAGTACAAGAAGACACAAATCAAGCAAATGGAAAAATAAAAAATAAAGGAAGGGAATCCTACATAAAATAGAAGAGTGATTTAAATAGGTATAGAACTGTGATTGCTCATCATAAATGGTGGGCTTGACTTTGATGTGGATGTGGAGCCTTCCTCAGTTCCTCTAGACTCTTTTAATGAATATATGAAATACTTGTTCTTTTTGTGTAAATAAAATACTTGTTACTTGAGTAGTTCTTTGTTAGTTTACGTTTCATTTTATTCGCTAATTATTAAGAAAATAAGAGACTATCATCCAGATGATGTGATATCAAATTATCAATTGATGAAGAAGGACTGCTAGGAAACAGTTATACTTGTTGTAGTGTCGTATTGTGTATTGTTATGTACGTTACGTAAGAACGTCAAAACATATAATACTACATGATTGGTTTGAAAATACCGTCATAGTAACATCCTTTCGAAATAAGTTTCTCTCCATTCATAACTGAAACATAACAAAATTTTCAATATATTGTTAGTCAGCAAATGAAGCTAAACCTAGGTGTATTTTCTCTGGTTTATTTGGTCCCTCCCCTAGTTTCCTGCACCAGATGGCAGAGCCATGAGTTGTAAGTCATGAATCGGGTGCTCCTCGACCTTGAAAAACCTTGTAGCGAGGAAGGTGATCAAGGCCTCTCCTCTCTCTGCCTAATTTTGACAAAGACCCACCAAACTCGTTTTGCTTACTGTCCACCTTTTCTAATGGTTGGCATAAAATCAAGGGGTTCATCACACAAAGTTTCGTGAACATGCACTAATGCTGTAGCTTACAGCAACTTTACTGTGTGCAAATATTCGAAATTATCAGCAGTTCACATTTACTTCATACCTCGTTTGTGCATAAGTATATAAAAGCAATATCAATTTCTAGTTTTCGTGCGTTACAAGTTTTTTTGGATCGGAGTACAATTAGCTTTTGAGTTTGTTTCTCATCTAGGTTTGAATATATGATAATGACCTACTTTCTCCTTCAACTTCATGACAGATGTACATGATTTATAATACGATTCGTTGGGACCAAGTATGCTAACGCAGTATCGCGTGTTTCAAATTGAAAGTCAAAATCATATATACTTAGACACGAGTCTACATCCAAAAAATGACTAGATTATATGTTAGGTGAACAATAGTTTTCTGCTTACTTAATTAGTGGCATGCAAATTTGGATGGATTCATGAATATAATATTTGATTGGCGATTTTGATGGATTCATGACTCATGAGTATAATATTTTGTTTGGTAATATACTAATATAAGGAAATACTCTAAATAACATCATTAGTGTAGCAAATAGTTTCATTATATCGATCATCACAATGTGTTGTTGATATATTATCTCATTATCCATAGCAATTAGCTAGTCTCATATAGTTACAACATATAAAGTAGAATATGTAGTCGATATTGTCCATTGCTACATTAAAAATACTATTTGAGAACATGGCGGGCATGTTTATTAAGAAGAAATATATAGAAATTTGAATCATTTTGTTATGGAGCTTTTGCTAAAAAATGAGTATGAGAATCATTTACTTAACTTTATTCATGTGTTCACTAATACATAATATCATAAAAGTGTTAGTTCTTGTTAAAATTTATTATCAAATGCCTGAATGTCAAAAATCATATGAACTCATTCCTTCACCATCGTATTTTTATTTGATAGCTTTTACAAACAATATAACACACGTTTAATTACCAAATCACATCATCTCATTCAATATGTGTTCCACCATCTCATATCACATCACATGTTAACCAAATGGCATCATTATATTCAATAATATTTGATCGAACAATTAGGACCATCCAACATGTTTGATACATAAATTTTGCACGAGTGAACGGCGGGAATTAGGGATTGGCATGATTGCTTAGTTTGTGTTTTTGGCTTTGCGTTTATCCTCCATAAACAAAGTAATCGATGTTGGTCCATTTCATATAATCATGATATGTGTGTAGGGCAAGGAAATGGAATGACACGTGTTGAACACTCTCATCACATCACACATGTCGTCCTTACTCCCTCCCACATGCAATGATGCAAATTCACTTAGCAGCCTTGGCCCCCTCCTTGCCCGCGACTAATTAAACAATTGAATAGCAAAAAAATTAAACTTAGAAAAAACTGTGTGTTAGGACATGAAGCATGCGATTAAAACTAGATACAACTGCAATATTAATAGAGTAGCATTATCAATATACTTATTTTTATCTTTCACATATTTTCTTAATTTTTTTGCCACTAAACAGAATCAATTGACGAAAATCAATAGACAAAATTTAACAATAGAGTGTCGGAAGTAAAAAGAGGTGTGTGATTCGCACTACCCAATAAATTCATTTGAATATCTGATATCCCCCGAACTCATACATTTTGCATATCATTAAAATTCACTTCTACATGGATACAATTTAATAAAGTACTAGTTTCAATTCCCTAACTTCTACCCACAACTTTCCAAATCTTTGATTGCGCTCAACTCAACATTTTGCATCCCCTTATGTTTTACTTGTAGATTTGAAAGTGATCGACACTAAGTTTGAAGGAAGTATTTTCAAACAAATCATGTGCGCAAAATGTGGTTTTGGTATTGAAAGATAGAGTAATAATAACCAATTGAAAGTTGAACTAAAAGAATGAGGTAATGGAGAATCCAAAAAGGAATGGGTAATGCAGAGAAGAAGTATTATAAATAGTAAAACGGTATGTGACTAGTCTTCAATCTTAGCGTGTTGGTTCAAAAGTCTTCAACCGAAGTTGAACTTTGGTTGCTGTTAAGAGACTACCAACATTGTGTTATACATTGGATTAATTTCATTATAATACAAAAAAATGTGATGAAATTTGATTTGATGAAATCATGCTTAATAAAGTATTGTGTATATTTTATTTATTTAATGATACACGGGATGATGAAACACTGCATGCATTTTTTTGAATATTTTTGTAGGTGCGTACATATTCTGGCTTGTTGCATGGTTGGCTCAGGAAATCAAATCAAATTCACCATAAATATTTATAAATCGAACCTAATCGCTTCCTCCAACTAAGCATATTGCCAACCAAGCTTATTGGCAAATAGCATTGGACCCAAATTAAATTTCAGATACTTTATATTTATTGCTTGGTCGGTGAGAAAACTGTGGAAGAATAAATACCATTTATTTATTTACAAGTCTTCCAAAATCTACCACCAAAAACCCAACAAAACCACAAAAGGTCTTCTAAAATGAACTCATTATTTGCGAGTTTTAAATCTAAGATTTTTAGTCACAAGTGAAGATAAATATCATTATATTTTGGTATTAAAATGAACATAAGGCTTATCAATCACAAGTGAAGATAAATTTAACTATATTGTAATATTAAGTGACAAGTCTTATAAAATTTGAGAAAATGGTTTATGGAATTTACGTTTTTCAAAGGTGCTCAAGTTTAATTTTCCAATGTTAGAACATTTGGAAAGGAAATGGCACTAACAGTCATAAAAAGCAGTAACAATATTTTTTTAATCAAAAAATTAAATCTGATGTGGTATAACATAAATTATCAGCCCAAAATTGACAGCAGCTTCAATCTTTTCAATTAATTATTAAGGACATTTTGTTTATTTATTATTGTTTTTATAAAAATGTTTAATATAATAATTTAATATAATAAAGTAACATTTTAATTTGATACATCGTATAAATAACAAAATTTTAAAAAAGATATCGAACCGTCACATAAACTATTAAATTTAAATTTACACTTAAAACTTGATGCTGTTAATTGTTTTCAGCTTTTAAACGTGTTGACGAAGGCAACATCATCTTATTCACTTTAGATTAAAGAGTTAAGATTAGATTATTTATAAGAAAGAACAATAACTCCACCAAGTTGATAACTTTTAAAGAGGGAGGGAGAGGGAGGGAGAGTGGGATGCGTGTGTGTTGTGTGTCTGGTTTGGGCATTTGACTATTTGTGGCTTCCTTCAGTTTTTTTCCAGTTTCATACTCATTCTCCTGCTTTTTTACTGAGAATAGAAGAAAACAGAAGAACATAGACAACAATGGCATACACCACAATCCTCCTCTGCTGCTTCACCATTCCCAGAAACCAAAATTCCATCTGACCATTTCCAATCCAGCGGAATCAAAAACCCACCAAAACGCAGAAACCAAAATCCACCCGAATGGCGAAGACGGGCGTTTTCGACTCTGATCCGACGGCGGTAGCCAAGGCGGCGGAGTTGAAGAAGGAGCTGCAGAGGCTGGTGAAAGCAATTGTCGACGACGAGGATTTCACCACCCAGACAATCGATCAGGCCAGAGACACTCTCTCTGCTCTGAAAGAATTGAAGCTCAAGAAAAGATCGCTCTCTCTCAAGCTCAAGGATGTTCTATCCTGCCCCGAAGAGTTCCGGTGCCCTCTTTCGAAAGAGCTGATGAGAGACCCTGTGATTGTCTCCACAGGCGAGGTTGGTTTCGATTTTTGAGAATTGGGGTTTTTTTAGTTTGCTTGTTTGTTTTTTATTTTTTTTTTTGTTTTTTCAATTTTGAAGCTTTTTGACAGTGTTTTGAATTTCTGCAATTTTGGCTTCGTCCTCTGTTTTTTGGGGCTGAGAAAATGTCGGCAAGGAAAAGATAAGAATTTTTATTTTGTTTTTCCTTTTCACTTTCTCAGCAACCAAACACGGAGCTCTGAGGATTTATTTTGTGTGCCACGTAAAAGGAAGGTGATTTATTGTCTTCTTCCTTAGGTTACTGTTTGTGGTTATTTTAATTTTCTGTATGTGTTTGTACTGATTCAGAAACTTGAATTTATAGCAGTAATTGCTTGATTGGATAGAGTTTTGAGATTTGTTATAAATGTTGACAATGTTCTGCTAATTTTCTGCCAACTTTTATAGTACCATTTGGACACTATTTTGTAATTCATGATTTAAGTTCCTCAATGGTTCCTTAATTAGGTTGGATTTTTCACTCTTTGTATTGGCAGACATATGATAAGGCATTCATCGAAAAAGGACTGAAAGCGGGCAACAGGATATGCCCTCGAACGCAACAAGTGCTCACACACACTGTCCTTACTCCGAATCACTTGGTTCGTGAAATGATATCGCAATGGTGTAGGAATCGAGGGCTTGAATTGTCAGATCCCGTTCTCCATGTCAATGAGGATGGTATAACAGAATCTGATCGAGACCATTTTCTCTCTTTGCTCCGGAAGATGTCTTCGACGTTCCCTGAGCAGAAAGAAGCTGCGAAGGAGCTTCGGATGCTGACAAAGAGGATGCCTTCTTTCCGTGCGCTTTTTAACGAGTCTATACATGCCATTCCTCAATTGCTCAGTCCTCTATCTGAAGGGAAGTTTGAAGATGGTATTGACCCGGAACTCCAAGAAGATATTATCACAACACTATTGAATTTGTCAATCCACGACAACAACAAGAAGCTTGTGGCTGAAACTTTAATGGTAATTCCTTTACTTATGGAAGCATTGCAATCGGGGACTATTCAAACAAGGAGCAATGCAGCTGCAGCTCTTTTCACTTTGTCAGCTCTTGATTCCAACAAGGCACTTATTGGAAAATCAGGTGCCCTAAAGCCACTCATTGCCCTCCTAGACGAGGGACATCCATTAGCTATGAAAGATGTCGCCTCTGCAATTTTCAATCTATGCATTACTCATGAGAACAAGGCAAGAGCTGTGAGAGACGGGGCAGTGAGGACGATTCTGAAAAAGATAGCGAACAGTGTGCATGTTGATGAGCTGTTGGCCATCCTCGCAATGATCTCAAGCCATCCTAAGGCTGTGGAGGAAATGGGAGAGCTTGGAGGTGTTTCTTGCTTGCTCCGTGTTATCAGGGAGACCAATTGCTCACGCAACAAGGAGAATTGCATTGCAGTCCTTCACACGATCTGTTTGAATGACCGAACCAAGTGGAAGGAAATTAGGGAAGAAGAAAACACTTATGGAACGATATCTGAGCTTGCAAATAATGGAACTTCAAGGGCTAAGAGGAAAGCTAGTGGCATTCTTGATAGACTGAACAGATCTGTAAATCTCACACATACTGCATGATGGTGAATCCTCCTTTTCCACCATATTTGTAAATTCTTCACCCATTTCCAGAGCTCTGGTTGTTACTTGTTAGTAGTGTACTACTCAAGCAACTCCAAGCATCATGTGTTCATTCTCAATCCCTGTTTTGTATGTTCTCGTTTTATCTTCCGGAGTTTCGATTTCAAGTTCAAGAGCTAGCCATGAAGAAAAATCAAGCTTTATATATCTTATACATAAAAATTGTTTGGTTTATTTTGTTGAATGGTTCTAGCAGATGGTTCTCAAAAAATGCTACTTGGTAATTTTGCATTGCACAACAATGCAGGAGAGAAGTGGCCTGCACAAGAGAAAAACTAGGGTGTAATCACAGATATATCTCCATCTCTTGATCTGACTCACATCATCTCTCTATCTAACTCATCACATGATAAGGGAGATATATATATATATATATATATATATTACCGGTTACATGTAATAGTGCCAACCTGCACAGAACCCTTGTTTCTTCAACTATACAAAAACCATGAATGTTTTGACAATTTACAAACCCAATAATCCAAGTCCATAATCAACAGCTATTGCCGATAGATTGTTTCACTACAAACCAATGAGCTCGTTTACTCACTTTTGACCTTGAAATAAAGCAGAAAACAAATACCAATAACGAATGAATGGCTGCAGACAGTCTTGTTTTGATGATCAAAAGAACTGAAAATGCAAAAACGAGAAGAATGTGACCATATTGAATGGGTGCCGTGGCAATTATACAACCAAGGTTGTGGTCCATGGAAGATGCCTCTCTTTTTTTTAAAGTATTCATTGGAGGAGAATGCACAGCAGTTTGTAGTATCAAACAAAAAGGAAACTCGTCACAGAAATAAGTCATTTTTTGTTTTTGCAAATTACAGTTCAACGTATGTGTAAATAATTTGAAAAAACACAAATAAATAAAATAAATAAATTATGCAAACATAACAAACTATGTTCGGCATGGATGTAGGAACACTTATTTAAGGTTTCGCTCACTAATTAACTTTTGATTTTGGCAAACATATACAATCGTGCATATACACACACCTTATCTTGTGCTACAACATTTTCATATCTAGATATCTCCTCCTGGCCTCCCTCCATCGTTCATTTTCATCTTTTGTGAGATTCTTCTGCTTGTGATTCTTCCTTTGCTCTTATTCTTTCCCAGTCAAAGTCATGGGGACTCTTATTCTTTGTCCCATTTGTTTTTTATAAGTTTAGTGGAAAAAGATTAGGTGAGATTAGCTCTAGGGCAATAGTCGCGTGCGAGGCATCTATCCTCTCCTATAGGGGTGAGGACCATTACACCCAAAAAAGCCCCGTCCGTCCCTCCTCCACCATTTTATTAAGAAATATAAAGGAAAGAAAACTGAAAAATACAAGAGGGGGGACTATGCCAAAACCCGCAATGGCCAAATGATCAACGAAACCAACAATAAGGGTAAAATGAAATGTCACGAACATGGGCACATATAACAAAATCTAGAACTGATGACCATCAGCGATAAGCATAACTATCTACCCCAAATGAAGCTAAAAAATCAACAACTTGATTTCCTTCTCAATAAATATGCGTACATATAAATTGCATTTGACAAAATCGCTAAAAACAATTTTTTCAATCTACCATAAGAAATCAAAGGACCGCATTAGAAGCCTTGAAAATAATGCATAACCAACATAAAAACTGTCTCAATCATATTTGCTTCCAATCTTTGTCCGATTTATAATGATGAAGAACAAAAGCTGTTTTTTACCTTTAAATAGTGCAAACCCTACTTTATTATATATATAGGCTTTAGCTTTGTGTAGCTATGTGTACATAGTGAAAAGGAATTGATCAGGAAATAATTTGCCCTAGGGCCCCAAGGGTCGCGTCTTATACTCAGTGAAGGCGACATGTATGTTGAAAATGTCATTTACGGGAGAAATTCTAACGTATTAGATTGGAGGTGGATTGTCTGTCCTTCTATTTTTATACTTTTTTCATGTTTTACTGTGATGTGTGATCACGGTTAAATCACGTCAATATTTTATATTAATTTTTTATAGAAATAATAAAATAAAAAGTAATAGGAATATAAAATGTTGACGTGGCTTAACTGTGACCACACAAACAGGAGGGCATGGAGAGAGTATGGAAATAGGAGGACAGACAATCCACCTCCTATTAGATCATGACCCACCATGTCTTGTGGCCTCACACAATAACTTCTTTTTATAGATCACTGTTCTAAAAATCTCCGCCTAGCTTTGCTTAGGCTCCGTCTATGCGCTAAGCGGTTGTCCACCGTTCCAATTATTCCATAGTTGTTTGAAAATTAAGAAAAGGCACGAAAACCCACTTAGGCACCCACTGAGACCGCCTAGATGCCTGCCTAGCCCATCTGGACCAGCCTAGCTCGCAACTTTCTTACCCAGAAAATAGATAACTTTTATTTTACATTTTATTTTTTTAATAAATTGTAGGATACTTGCTGAATACGCACTATATGTTTATTCTCCATATTTTCATTATGTTCTAATACTTTATAATCTATGTTATTCTATTTTACAATTTATGTATGCAATTATGTATGCTTTACGTATAAGTAAAGACTTATTTATACGATATATAAATTTACTTCAATCCACCTAGGCTCCACTTAGTCGTCTAAGCGCTAAGCCCTAGCTTGTCGCCCAACTAGTGGCGAGCATCTTTTAGAACCTTGTTATGGACACTTGTACATATTAAAAATTCATCTTGAGCAAGTGACAGGTCTTTTGACAAGAGAAGTGTTATTACGATGAGATGTGTATTTGTCCCTTTAAACTTGTAGTTAATCAAGGAGAGAAGCATCAAATTACTTACCAAGATCTTAAATCGTTCTAATAGGTGGGAGGAGAATTCGAGCGTGGAGTGCAAAAGAATGAGCAAACTGCCTTTATATCGACTCCGACTCTAACACCTCCAAATCCAATGCACGTTGGAAAGGTAACTATGAATCTGATTGATCACGTTTGATAAGGTGTTATTTCACCCTCATACCAAAGTATAAGCAAATAAGGATAAAGAGTCTTGTATGTCTCTGAATAATTGAGGTTTGGTCTATTCAAGCCAACCCTACAAAACATGGGATGGAAATCATGGAATAACATGTGGTGGAGAAATTAGAGGATCTGTTTATCCAAACGAGATGTGGTGGACTCAAGGAATACTGTACTCTTTCACCACCCACAAATTAAGATGAGAAAATTAATAACGAGGCTCAAAAAAGCAAGAGATTCGTTGTACCTTGTAATATTAATGCCGCATTTTGTTTGCTTGCAGAGCCTGGGGTGTTGTATTGTTACCTCGCCAAATAGTTCCTTCAACAAATCAAATGACAGAATGCATTTATTTTGCGATTTGTACAATATACTTTGTAAGATGAGTACGTACTTGTCACAATTCTCAAAACTTTATAGTCATTCAAATGCGAATCTTATCCAAAGACATAACTTGGCATATCATAGTTTGCGAAATGAGTATTAGGTTTGGGCACAACCATAATTTTTCTTATACAAGAGCTCCAAATTATTAATGACTGCCACAAGAAGTAAGGCAAACAATCCCGTTACAAGTTCAGATCACATTCGTACCTCGTAGTAATCGTGCCTAAGTCTTATTTGTCTTTCAAGCAAGTATTGGGACTTGGGAATGGATTCATATGTTTGGTGTACTCACTCAGTGTGGATGACGTAGGGTTGTCCCAGCGCAACATGAAAAGCTCGGAAGCAGGACTATACCTAGTAGAAGGAGTTGAACGATGTGGTTGGGGTTGTCAAATTGCATTGCGCAGCTGCTGTCTGATCAGGT
Source organism: Pyrus x bretschneideri (assembly GCF_019419815.1). NCBI lineage: Eukaryota > Viridiplantae > Streptophyta > Magnoliopsida > Rosales > Rosaceae > Pyrus > Pyrus x bretschneideri. The sequence continues at coordinate 4,743,245 of NW_025999391.1, read as the reverse complement.
GGATGTGAACGACGACAGAACTTTTGATCATACGATTCCATGATCTGCATCTATCGGTTTTCTTCAATGGGAGATCTTCCATAGAATTTCATTTATGTTCGTTCAGGAGCTAGCTGTGGAGGAAATCAGAGAGCTTGGAGGTGTTTCTTGTTTGCTCAGTGTTATCAGGGAGACCAATTGCACACGCAAGAAGGAGAATTGCATTGCTGTCCTTCACAGAGTCTGTTTGAATGACCGAACCAAGTGGAAGGAAATTAGGGAAGAAGAGAACACATATGGAACGATATCCAAGCTCGCACAGAATGGAACTTCAAGGGCTAAGTGTGAACAGAACTGTAAATCTCACACATACTGCATGATGGTGAATCCAATACCATATTTGTAAATTCTTAACCTATTTCCAGAGCTCTAGTTGTTACTTGTTAGTATAGTGTACAACTTAAGCAACTCCAAGCATCATGTGTTCATTCTCAATCCCTGTTTTGTTTGTTCTCGTTTTAGCTTCCAAAGTTTCGATTTCAAGTTCAGGAGCTAGCCATGAAGAAGAAACAAAAATCAAGCTTTATATATCTTATGCATAAATAAAAAATAAAAAATAAAAATTCTTTGTTTTGTTTTGTTGAATGGTTGTAGCAGATGGTTCTCCAAAAATGCTACTTGATAATTTTGCATTACACAACAATGCAGGAGAGAATTGGCCTGCACAATAGTAAAACTAGAGTGTAATCACATATATATCTCCATCTCTGGATCTGACTCGCATCCTCTCTCTATCCAACTCATCACGTGATAAGTGAGTTATATAATCCCGATACATGTAATAATGCCACCCCGCACAGAACCCTTGTTTCTTCAACTACACAAAAATTAATTACAGCCCAATAATCAACAGCTATTGCCGATAGATTGTTTCAGTACAATACAATGAGCTCCTTTACTCGCTTTTGACCTTTAAATAAAGCAGAAAACAATTACCAATAACGAATGAGTGGCTGTAGACAGTCTTGTTTTAATGATCAAAAGAACGGAAAATGCAAAAACGAGAAGAATGTGACCATATTGAATGGGTGCGGTGGCAATTTACAACTAGGGGCTGTGGTCCATTGAATATGCCCCTCTTTTTGTGAAAGTATTCATTGGAGGAGAGAACACAGCAGTTATATAGTATCAAAGGCGAATGGAGCAAAAGGAAAATCGTTCAGGAAACGAGTCATTTTTCTTTTTTGCAAATCACAGTTTAACACATGTACAAATAACTCGAAAAAACACAAAGAAAATTTTATGCACACATACCAAACTATGATCGCGTGAATGTAAGAACGCTTATTTCTAAAGTTCTGCGTCCAAAAACTAACTTACTATTGATTTTGGCAACTTATACAATTGTGCATGTACACACCTCATCTTGCGCTACAACATTTTCATGTCCAAATATCTCCTCTTGGCCTCCCTCCATCGTTCATTTTCACCTTTTGTGAGATTCTTCTGCTTTTGATTCTTCCTTTGCACTTACTCTCTCCTAGTCAAAGTCATGGGGACTCTTATTCTTTGTCCGATTGATAATGATGAAGAACAAAAGCTGTTTTTACCTTTGAATAGTGCAAATCCTAATTTTCTTTTTTATATAGGCTTTAGCTTTGTGTAGCTATGTATGTGTACATAATGAAAGGAATTGATCAGGAAATAATTTTCCCTAGGGCCCCAAGAGTCATGCCTTATACTGAGTGAAGGCCACATGTTTGTTGAAAATGTCATTTAAGGGAAAAATTCTAACATAAGATATTATGACCTATCATGTCCAGTGACCTCATACAAGAACCTCTTTTTGTGGACACTTAATGTGTATATAAAAAGTTCATCTTGAGCAAATGTCAGGTCATCCTTTGACAAGAGAAGTGTTATTAGGATGAGATGTCTATTTGTCCCTTTAAACTTGTAATTAATCAAGAAGACAAGCATCAAATTACTTACTAACATCTTAACAATATCTTAAATTATTCCAATTTATGGAAGGAGAATTCGAGCAAAAAAAGGAGCAAACTGCCTTTATATCGAATCCGTTCCGACTCAGTCTGTAGGAACACCTCCAATACATGTTCGATAGGTAACTATGAATCTGATTGATCACGTTTGAAAAGGTGTTATTGCATACTCATACCAAATTATAAGCAAATACGCATCAAGAAAGTGTCTTTTATGTCCCTGAATAATTGAGGTTTGGTCTATTCAAGCCAACCCAACAAAACAGGGGATGGATATCAAGGAATAACTCATGTGTAGTGGAAAAAGTACTGCATGGGACAAAGTTGCAAACACAAAACAAAAAAAAAAAAAAAAAAAAAAAAAAAAAAGGGCACCAGAAGAGTTGGTGATTGCTTGATTCAAACATGTCACTTTTTATGTAAGAGCATTAAGATTTGGAGTTCAATTCTCCCTTGAAAGTATCACTTGTAAAGATCATAAATCAAATATAAATTGTTGAACAAATTAAATTAATAAATATCAATGACATATTCAAAACATGAACTTTTCAATAATTTGAATTTTAAAAAATGATCATTTTAGTTGATTTTGTTGTAATTAATATATAACGTTCTATGATTGTGTAAATACTTGATAAATTTGATCCAAAACACGTTAAATGGAACCTGAATCTGCTACTCCTTGTGCATGGATCATTTTGTCCGTTGCACTAACCACAATCTTATTCTCTTCGTTATAGCAACATGTCGACTTTGAACAAACTCGACTTTACCGCTTTCGAAGTCTTTAGAAAAAACTACTTTAAGTGTGTCTATGATATAAAGCTCCACCTCATTGCAAAGAGTCTTAGGGTCACCATTGAAGCTGAGATGGATAACTTGGTTGGCAAAGCTGACAAAGCAACCACTATGATCTTCATACAAAGGCATGTGCATGACGCACTGCAGACCGAGTACCTCGCTAAAAAGGATCCAAGACCTTTATGACTCCTTTGGAAGAGCGCTTTGATCATCGAAGGGATATCTTATTGCCAGAACATGACTGGCAGTATTTACGTTTTCAAGACTTTAAATTTGTGAATACAATTCTAAAGTTTGTCGAATCCAATCACTTTTCAAGTTCAGTAAAAAGAACTTGACTGAACAAGATCTCCTGAGGAAGACCTATTCAACTTTTCATGTCATCAATATTGTCTTGCAACAACAATATAAGGCACACAAATTTTTTAAATTTTAGGATTTGGTCTCTTTCTTACTACATGCTGAAAAAAAAAATCAGTTGTTGATGAAACATCATCAAGTTAGATCTACTAGCTCAACCGCTATGCTTGAAGCACATGCCAACATGAATCGAGGCCAAAACCGACGCCATAAGTGTGGAAGGCACGACAAGGGCTCCAACCCTTTTATTATTGGACTCCCTCATCTTAAGAAAGAAGAGTATTATCTGGATGAAGTGACCTGGAATGTTGCAATGGCTGATGAAAATTGCTTGGGCATGGTAGCACAAACAGATGATGTTGTTCCATTTGTAATGCCATTTATTGATAAGAAAATTACAAAACCAGATTGGTTATAAATGGATAACCACGAAAGAGAGGAGAAAGAAAGACTTGAAGAGACGCGCCAAAAGATAGGAGTAATTCTAAATGTAGAGATTCGAGATTTCAAGGGTTAAAAGAGAGGAGTTGATGTTATTCCATTTGTCATGTCATGAATCAATTATTATAATGGTCGAGATTTAGTGAAATGCAAGTAAATGCATAAAAACTAAATGTAGAGACTCGAGATTCCAAGAGTTAAATGTTTATCCTAGTTTATTAATTATGATGTGATTTTAATGAAAGGTAAAATCTGATTAGATAAAATAAATCATGGTAAATAAGTCAGTGTCCAATGTTACTCGGAATTTATTTAGAGTAATACTCACGTAAAGCAAATCAGAGTAGAAAACCGTTTGTATTATAATACTACTCGTTTGCCAATCCCCTCCAACTTTGAACTCCAGCACAGAATATTACAAGAGTTTTAGGTGTAATTGTATGAAGGTATTTAGGTTTATTTAATGGACAAGGATTGTCTGCCCTCCTACTTTCGATGTCCTTCCGTGCCCTTCTGTTTTGTGTTGTCACAGTTAAGCCACGTCAATATTTTATATTGTTTTTTTTATAGAGATAATAAGAGAAAAATAAATAGTAATATAAAATGTTAACGTGACTTAACCATGACCACACAAACAGGAGGGTATAGGAGAGCACCGGAAGTGGGAGGGCAGACAATCCTTGTCCTTATTTAAGTGCCATTTGATTTGACTTGACTTAGAGGTATGTGTGACGCTCTTTTGGCTCACCTTAAGTTTTTTGCTAAAAATTTTGCACCGAGGATCACGTCGATAATGTACACACCTAGTCTGTTGTATTTCTCTTGGACATTTTCGTGTATTTTTGTAAGGAATATTGATAGTCGATCCTTTTTGTGACATTTTTCGAAATTAGTAAAGAAATATTGATAGTCCATGGTAGGTCTGTTTTACAAAGACGCAGTTATAGTTCATGATATTCTTGTTTGTGTTTAGATAATTTGTGCTATTCTATGTTCATAATAAAACATCCTTTCCAATTTAAAATAAAATAAAATAAAGGTGACTTCTGGCTATAAACATAAAAACTCACATTTGATTGATTATTAAAGATGTAATTCTTTTGGTAAATTACGATAAATTAATAAAAAGAAATCATTCAAGGATAACATTGTCTAGACCTCACAGAGTAACTCAAATCTAAACTAAACGGCTTCAAAAACGATCCATTTTTTCGAAATGGTATCATAATCCTTTTACAAAATCCCAAAAGAGAGAAGAAAATCTAGCCGACTACAGATTCAACGACATTGTGACGAGCACCCTTCAGAATTTCATAATTCCCAGCCACTAGGAGGAGGAACAACACCTTCCACCGCGGAAGCAGGGATTTGTGTTGGAGGAATCGAATCCCACTCTCCCCCTACTGCGCCTGCACTCAAACATAAACGAGATAGGGAAGAAACAAATTTGTGTCAGAATAGGTACATGATTGAGAAAACAGATGCATACTTGATAACATGTAATGTGATTAAGCATAAATGTTTCCAACAGCCTGTAGAATCCAAGAAGGATTTTACAATCAAAATGTGATGATTCTACCACAAAATTTACAACACTAAAAAGTTGACAAGTGAAACCTGGTTCTGCGGTCCAGCCAACAACAGGAGCTGCCGGGACACTTGTAGTGGCATCTGTTGGCCAAGGAGCATCAGAAACTTGGGTAGGCCACTGATCAGCCCCGCCAATAACAGGTGCAACATAATCTGCAGTTCCATAATCTGGGATTTGAGGAACATCTTCATCTTCCTTTTCCTTGGCCTCCTCAGGGTCTCTATAGAAGAAAAGATCAACCTGCAAAAAGAAATTTTGGACGATGATTAAAAGTTTACGGACTATATCTTAACAGAGCCCTCAGGTAACTTACAAATAAGGCCGAAAAGCCAAAGCATACAGTTTCAAATTCAAAGGAAACATTATAATTTTTTACTAGTGGTGTTCTGGGCTTACCATGACATCCCACTTATGCCCAGGAAGGAGAGAACCACGCATCTGCAAAACCATCCTTGCTAGGAGCCAGAAAAGACATCCGATGCTGTGTTTACCCTTGTTATTGGCAGGGATGCCAATATCAACATAACGCATAGGGGAATCAGTATCGCAGAAAGCAATGGTTGGTATGTTTCCCAAAGCAGCCTCCTTAATTGGCTGCAGGCACATAACGACTATCAGAACACACTAAGAAAAACAAGCAGATCAAAATTGGGAAATAACTAAGAGAATTATATATAACATATACACAAGCCCTGAATAAAAACATCAACTTAAATATGGCAACAAAGAAGGAACATACAATGCCACTAGAAATAGAATATGATCATCACCTGAGCGTCAGTTCGTGGGTCAGTCAGAATGAGGAGACGGGGCTCATTGAACGACGTCTGGAGCTGATTTGTGAAAGTACCTGGCGTGTGTCTTCCAGCAATAGCATTAGCGCCAGTGTGTTGAGCGAATTTCAGGACAGCCCTCTGACCATAGGGCCTTGCTGATTGTACAATGATATCCTTGGGATTCTCAATCGCAACAATCACCCTGGCAGCCATCTGAAGCTTGTCCCAAGTTTTTCCAAGATTGATAATGTAAATCCCTAAGAACAACCAAAACTAATCACTAAAATGCCAATTCGTTAACTGAAAGCTAGTCCTGAAACGAATCAATGGCTAACGAAACAATACGACGAACAATAACACAGATTAGCACAATATTGCGCTCCACAACCGCATACTAATGCGCTTCACAACCGCTTTATCACACACATGCCAAATTATAGAGCTTCTTGCACAGACAGTCCCGATACACAATCAATTGATATTAAAACCATCTAATTTTCTAAACCCAAGTAAATTGAACCAAATGAATCAGTTCAGATAGTCACAAATGCATATTAATTTGAAAGAAAAATTACAGAAACAAAATGCACCTCAGAAAACAAATAACCCTAGAGCTAAATTATCCAAATAACAGATCTGGCAAAACAAATATAAATTGTCCATCATTTCAAATACAAACAAAATAAAAAAAATCTGATATTTATTTTGATAAATATGCATTTTCCCAGCATCGATACAATTGCAAAAGCAGAAATAAAAACTAAAAATCAGAACTATATCTGAAAAAATGGAAAGAGATGAGAGTGTACCATCATTGCGGCGCTTGAAGACGTATCTTTCCATCTGGAAATCACAGTTTTTGGTACCGAGGTGGACTTCGGCGGCCAACATCATCTGGATGTCAGCCTCCTTCTGAGAGAGCTGACGCGGAGCCGCGGCGGTGGTGGTCGCCATGGTTGCGGTCGACCGAGAGAGATGAGGTCTCTGAAAACCCTAGAGTCCCGCCGGGAGGTTTTGTGAGCGAGAGAGAGTGAACGAGGATGTGAACAGTTTTTTCTTTTTTCGGGATTACTGTGGGCCGAGTTTGTTCGCATTATATATGGGAGAGTGCAAGCGAAAACCCTACGAAAATTAAAATGTTTTCAACGAGATGTAATTTTTTTTAAATAATAAAAATTTATTTAAAAAAAAAACTTTACTCTAATTTACAGTAATAGGATCAACTGACCTAATTCGCAGGCGAAATCACATATGTGAACCTTGTTTTTGCTTCGAAAAATCATTTCAATTAACAACAGTGGCATTGTATAAAAAAAATAGAGCAACTACACAATTGCAAGAGTGGAGCTCTACCAACTAAAGCTATATCCCCCGAGCCAAGTGGAGCATGCATGAAGGAGTCAAATGCTTCTTCTATTCTTTTCCTTGGCGCAACTGGGTCATCCTGGACTTCTTCTTCTATTCTTTTCCTTGGCGCAACTGGGTCATCCTGGACTTCACCAGAGACCTCGTCCATGAAGTAAATCATCACACCTACGATCCAACCAATTGGGAAAGAATCAATATTACTGTGATTCATACAATTTTATTACATTCCGTCCATCTCTTGTTACAAATATATGTAAAAATATTCATTAACTGATTTAAAATTAATTAAAAAAACATATAATAATAAAATAAAGGCTTGCTAGAGGGTGGGTAATAGGATTCTATCTTAATCCTGTTTGTGAGGATCCCATGGATCAGTGCATCATATCATTCTTCAGTCATCTTGTGGCTAAAAATTATTTTGAATTTTTTATTTAAAAATGAACACAAACAAATACTTAACGAAAGTTGACTGCACAATATACGATGAACGACTAGGATGAATTGATCCCCAAAATCCTCACAAAGAGGATCCGGAGATAATCCTCATCCCTTTTCCTTTTAAGTGGTTTGGAGGATTTGCGTATTGAGCTCACTGCCTCCTAACAATCATAGGATGAACAGATCTAAATGAAAAACAGGTGGATCACAGTTTAGTTGAGAAAACAGACAGAAAACTTTGGAGCGAAAATTCTACAATGCATCAATGGGTTGCATATACATTGTGATGTGAGATCATTTAGACCATAAATATAACGGTCCGATTTAAAACATTCAAATCGAGCCCCGCATTTGAACGTATACATCGATATGAAGCGGAAAAACTTGTTTTGAGGACCCAAAGAGAGACCGAATTAGTAAACCACAACAATGTGAAGTAGGACGAATCTACACCGGCACTGAGTGCAGAACTGGTTTTCATTGTAATCTATATACATTTTCTGAAAGGATAGGACCCTCAATATGATTCTAGGGCACATCACCAAATATCAAAAACACAAAGAGGACACTGCAGTCTGCCACAGGTAGTTCGGTACATGTTTTAACACAATTATCGACTCTATAAGTTTCCGATAAAATTCAACCTTCACTATGCTCTGTAGGCCCAACCATGCTCTTGTAAATATGCTTGAACTGCTTCTTTTATGGCAAAGTTTGATATTAGCTCTGATTGATCAAGCGGCTCTCGAGTGATTGGATCGAAATTGCCAACCTGGTATATAGTGCCAAAAAAAGGCCCGAGATCAATGTGATTATATACACCAGTGCAGAGAAGGCATTTGTATTAGTAGATGAAATATGACAACATATACCTTCTCAAGATGGTGAAGGATCACTGATCTCTCATATGTAGCCCCACTTGGAGTAATCACAGGATCACGAAATATGTCAAGCGTGATTTTGCAACATAGGTAATCCGGCACCTGAAGTTTTTTTAACAATGTCACAACAAAAGTAACTGAGAATGGAAGACAAAGAAAACCAAAACCATGCACTGACCTCACTAGGCGTGTCAGCTTCTGCAGCTTTCTCGAACACTCTTCCTAACGCCTCTAACTGTTTCTTTTGACAAGAGTCATGTTTCTTTTTGAGAGCAGTCTCACAAGCTTCTCTGAGACATGAAACAAGTTTTATGAACCAGCTCCCTTTAAACGAACATCAACAGTTTTTCAATATTGAAAACATTTTCAGACATCATACGCCTGAACCCAAGGAAGACATACTTCAAATTTTGCAATTCCCATGAACGTTTGCTCGATGTCTCCTCCCACTCCATGTACTTTGCTTTCGAAAGCTCCTGCCAGATCTCCTCTACCATATAATCATTCAGATTGGCACCCCTCCCAAGATCCAAAGCCTGTACAGGAAGTTCAAACAAACTTCAGTAGAATTCAAATATTTTATCCACGTCGTAAGCAACTATATCCAACAAACAGGTTTTAAAAGCAGTATGAACACTATGAAATAATAGTTTGAAAGGACTATGAAATAATAAAAGTATTATGATCAAATCAGGCAGGATATTATACAGTATTAGTGCCATTTGACTGCTTAAGCTTCTGTGATACACCTGATTTCCCCACTGTTTTCAAATTACATCATATACAAGCATGTCGAGCAAGGCCTTCTAAGCAAGTGGTGAATATCAATTGCATCATTGTGATGCAACTATAATACAGCCTCTCATAACCATCTTTGTTCTATGAGATTATGCAACTTTCAAAATAAGATCAAAAAAGCCATAATCTTTCTAAAGTATCCTCAGTTGTATTTTCTTTTTCTTTTTTTTTCTGAATGGGTTATACAACTTTCATAATTTCACTAGATATAAGTAGTTTTTAGCAGAAATTTTGTGAGTTTGATTGACCTCCAATTTGTTCTTCTATCGTAATCATAAACTGAAAAGCAGCATACTAAGAGATGTTTTCTCAATGTTCATGATAAGAGAAAGCTAGACAGAAAGCACTCCTTACCCTCTCCAGTGCCTTAACTCCCTCGCCATACTCTTGCTTCTGTAGTAAAGCAAGCCCCAATATATAGTTACCCTGTCACACATAAAATTTTCAATGAACTATGCGGCAAGATGATGATTCTAGAAAAAAGGAAAATGGCCAGACGACAATGGGTTAATGTGCAAGACTCGGAGAAGTGTACAGGGAAACATACAAGATATGCAACATTACTATACAAACTTCCACCCATCCAATACTTGTTTAAAAGTGTAATGTACAGAATATACACTTGCAACCAAGCGAAAAATGACAAGAAAGCACAGGTTCTCAGAAGTCAGATCATAATCTCAAACAGAAAAGTCAAGAGCACAAAGCACATAGAAGGAACCCACTTTCAAGCTATCATCTAGGTGAAAATTCATATTATGCATCTGGGTGCCAACAAAACTGGTATTAAACGTCTTTTGCCACTTGAATGTGCTCAAATTGTATAAATAGCATCCAACTCATAAACTGATGGCTTGTTAGAAAAGGTAACAAACGGACAAAGTCCTCGTGCGTGTAATGTAGGCCAACGATTTCTGACCCGACCTCCATGCGTTAAAATGCTGACATTCAATTTATCACAATTCATCAGTGAATACAACCCCCTGCAGCACCACGACAACATCTCGAGCCGATACACAAAAGGATATATCAATATACCAAAATCTCACTCTTCCAAACATCTCACCGCTCTATTTTCATGTCACAGATAACATCGTAGAAACACATTTATAGAAAGAAAAAAAGAACAAAATCAAAACCAAAACATAAGAATTTTACCTTAACTGAGTTATGATCAAGCTGAATAGCTCTCCGAGAATCCTCTTCGACTTTCGTCCAATCACTGCATTACTCAAAACCCATTAATGAAATCCAACAAACAAAAAGGAAAACGAAAATTGAAACTAGAGAGAGGGGGTGATCATACATACTTACGCTTGAGATGGCACAGAGCGCGATTCGTAAAATAAACAGGAACATTAGGGCACAGAGTGATTGCCTTCAAAACCCAAATGCCAAAAAACAACACCACAAAATCATCAATCACAAAGATCAAACCTTTACCATTTAAATTTTCCACACAGGCAAAGTACACGAGGGCAACGAATTGCAGAAACAAAACAACAATACCTCAGTATACGCATCGATGGCGGCCGCGAATCGCTCTTTCTTGAAGTAGGTGTTGCCGTCCTTCTTGAGTTTCTCCGCCGTCGACGATGCGGGACTCGGCGCCATATCCGTCTTCTGCTTCCTTTCCCCAAATTGATTGTTTCCTATGGCGTTTTCTGCGGATGCGGGCGTCCAAAAATCGATGTTTAAGCGGTGGAGAGAGGAGGAGTAGGAGGTGGTGGGCGAAAGCGAAAGGGTGAGGGAAATAAAAAGGAAAGCGCGAAATGGAGGAGACGAAGACGAAGAGAGAGGCAAAGGCAAACCCTCAAAGGGGAGTACGTTTCCCACTGGGGGGGTTTGAGAATTGAGAGGACAAAGACTTGCGACATTTTTTTTTTTTTTTTAAGAATAATGTTGAAAAGATTAAATTTTAAAATAAAATTTGTAAATTAAATGATATGTTATTAATAGAAATGAATATGTTTATCAACGTTTAAGTAATACACTAATCATCAACTTTCATATCTTTTAGTTTTCAAAATTTTGTCAACAAATGTAATATTCCTAGCATCACTTTTTTTAATTCTAGTTATATTGATTTTGTATATTACATTTGTAAATTTTGTGATATGTCACTATTAAAAAATAAATACATTAATTAATATTTAAGTAATAATTTAATGAAATACATTAGCGCTATAATAATATAATTTTAAGCATCTCACAAGTATATTATAAAAAAATTTAAATGCAAAAGTGAAAACTTTAGGCTGACAATAGTAATTTCCTCCCAAAATATGGTTTAAACTTTAAACGGATTATTGAACTAGCAATTACACTAACATTAGAATATTGACTTTTGGATTTGGGCCTTCCCCTGTAAGTTTCAATTTTAATTGGAAGTTGTCCCTTTTTGTTAATTTTGATTATTTATTTATTTAATCTATTTTTCATAGGTGACTTTTACTGTTTTTTTTTAATTTTTTGATTGAAAACAATATTATCTACACTAAGAAGAAGGGAGTGGGCTTAGCCTCACAATGGACTAACAATAAGATTATTTAAATTTGCTTTTGACAAAAATCGAACCTAAGACCTCCCACTTATAATTTTAAAATTGCCATTCACAGTGTGAATGGCCAAATATGGATCCTCACCGGATACTCTTTGTGAGGATTTCGAAAATCCGTGAATCATGTCTATTCATTGTACATAGCGCTGTCAAAAATCATTTTAAATATTTTTATTTAAAATTAAATACAAACAGTACTTGATAAAAACTAATCGTATGTTATACGATAAACGAATACGATTTATCGATCTCTAGTATTCTCACCAAAAGAATCCACAAAGAATCATATTGGTGAATGGCCAATGCCTTACTCTCTCATAATTTTACCCAATTTTCAACACCCTTTGGATTATGAAAGTCGGTCAATGGGATTGATCCCAAAAGATGGGACGTCAATGGGAAATTGATTTATTGGTCATTATTCACAACATTTACTTAAAAGTCATCTCAAATTCGACTCAACTATAAAGAATATTGCTCTAATAAACTTGACTAAGTCCAACAATATTATGAATGTCATAGTTTTAATTGTGTCATTGTTGGGGCAATGTAAATGTGTCAATTGTCAAATAATACTAAAAATAAACTCTTAATCACGCAAGTTACATGCTCCTAAACAAATCTTCGTAAATATCGTTTCGTGGAAAACAAAACTACTTTGTCCCAAACCAAATTCCAACTTGGAAAGTTTTGATACTACACTTTCCTTCTATTTAGTTTTGGATAATGTTTGCATTCTTCTTTTGGGGATGAACTCATTTTCCCACTTACGAATGACGTATCGTTACCATTGAAATTTCATAATCAAAATTGTTCAATGTCTTAATTTTCATTTGAAGATCAAAAAATTCATTTGAACTAGAGATCACTTAACCATTTAAATATATCAAATAAATCAACGGTTCATCATAAATATGCTACTTGGTAGTTACACCTAGACCTGGCATTTTTCACTTGACCCGTTAACCCGACCCGATCTGATCCAACCCGTTAAAATTAGTCTTCTGGTGAGTGATAAACGGGTCGGGTTGTTAACGGGTCAACCCGTCAAATAACGGATCATTTTGGGTAAACCCACGAAACCCGTTAAGACCCGTTATTGAGGATTTTTGTGTAATTTCAATAGTCCTAATAGAAAACCCTCAGCTCCCTCACAACTCTCTCTCTCGCACCATAGCACGGCGTTGCTCTCTGAGACTGAAAGATTGCTCATCGCTATGCTCCTTCCCTTCCGACTCCACCACTCTCTCTTTGGTAAGCTCCGATTCCCTTCCACCTCTTCTTTCATTTCGATTACTTTTCGTTGTTTTTACTTGAGCTTGATTTTAGGTGGTTTCTTCAAAACAACTTCGAATTAATTCAGAATTAGTTGATTTGTGTTTGATAATTTCAACTGCGATTGTGCTTTGGATAATGGGTTTTGCTTTTTGTTCATGGGTTTTGTGCTTTGGATAATTTCAACTGCGATTAGGTCTCTGCATTATGTCTAAAAAATCGCAGGACATAGGATGCTGTTATTTTTGGATTTTGGCAGACTCAAGCTCAAGGAAATCTTCGATGATGCTCACAAACGGGGCTGTAATTTTTTTTTATTTGAAAAGATTCGATAGCTTTCATTCATGGGAAATCAAATACATTGCATGCTGTAATTGATTTGGATGAAATGTAAAACTTTAAAAAAAATAAAAGATAAAAAAAGGTTAACAGGTTAACAGGTTGAAACAAGTCGGGTTCAACCAGACCTAAACCCAGTAAACCCGACCCGTTTACATGTTTACTTACACCGTTAATTTATTTGATACATTTAGGTAACTAAACGATTTCTTATTCAAATGATTTTTTTGTATGGATGATCTTCAAATGAAGATTAAGAGATTATATCGTTCTTATAATGAAAATCCTATGGTAAAGATGCGTCGCAAATGGGGGAATGAGCTCGTCCATCCAAGGGGGAAGTATTATCCTTTAATTCTACCTTTCAACTTCCAATGAGTAAAAGAAAGGGAAACACATGTAGTTTATGGTTTAATTGGAAGGCCAACAAGGGTGGATTGAGTTAGTAATGATATTTTCTTTGCTAGACCAAGACCTAAGTTCGAGTTTCATTGCCGGCAATTCTTCTTGGTGGGCGGTCTGTAAAAAACTAAAGAAGAGGGCTATGGCGCCTTCTGTGAGTTATCAAAAAGGTTGTGGTATGCCCTGATCCTAGAATGAAGAAGGATCCCTCCCCCAACTTTTTGTTACACAAAAAAAGAAGATATATTTGGCGAGACGCCCTAAAATAATATAGAGTAGGATCAATTAACTCTTTTTAATCCATTGTTTAAATTCAGTATCTTCTAAAAAAAACGTATTCTTTCATAGGAATGAAAATATCGCTTATCTAACAAGTAGTACTACACTATAGTGGTATTTATCTTCACTTGTAAGTAAGATGTCTCATATCCAACTCACATAGATGACAATGACGTATTATATTTGTGTTGAGTTCAATACCTTATTGTTTGTATAAAAGAAAATATCACCAACAAAAAAATATCGCGTCTCTACTTACTCGACTATACACAAAAATCTCAACTCCCTAAAACCTTGTTTGTATTAAGGAATAATTCATGCAAGTAAAACACAATTTAATGCATACTAATAGACAAACCACAATGTTAATGCACAAGAAATTGGATTGGAACTTGGAAATACAGACCAGGCAAATGTTAGATTGAAGTTAGGGGACATATATTGAGTGACGTAGAAGCAAGTTTCACAAGAGGAAGGATTTAAGTTTGCCGTATCATTATGCAACGCTAATTGCTAATTAATTGAGATTACGCTTTTGTTTCCTGATTTTTACGCGTGATGCATACTCCACATACTAAACGTTTAGAAGAACTAAAGTATGTATATTGCACATAATTGTACAGTGAAAATTACGTCGTGATCGGATGAAATATGCACCTAGTTTTCGGTAAGACCAGATCCTTCACCTTTGCTGTTCTTGGAGTTTTCTGATAACGACAGTTGCTCTCGAACACGATCTGCAAGTCGAGATGCTTCCCGATCTAAGTTCAGGGGCCGCCTCCGCAAACCCTACGGAGTTCATGTATGCATATATCAAGCTTATATCCTCAAGACTCTACAACTTTCACATATAAGGAGGCAAAAATGTGAATGGTACATACCTCAGAAGCCCAGAGGCTATCAAGGGCCTTGCGCGGTATTATGTGAATATGAGTCTGAAATTGCCATGTTACATAGCAAGATTAGCAAAAGCTTATCACGTTCCTCAAGTTAAACAACGGGATCGGATGAAATATGCATCTAGTTCGCCTTGCTCAGTCGCAATGCGATTTACAGATTTTCAATGGAGGATGCATCGTTTCAATTGTATCTGCTGCTATGAAGTATAAGCTTAACCAAAAGAAAATCAAAAGGGAAATTACGACGACTCACATGAAATATAACTTGGCCTGCAGCTGTACCGTTGTTAACCAACAAGCTGAACGAATCTGCGTTAAGTGTGTAAAATAGTAAAGCTTAGGTAGGTATGACCGAATATATGCAATTGAAAACAAGGATGTCAATGAAAATATCATTGAAGTATAAGGGCCATTTCAGCACATCCTAATTGCTAATTGAGTACTTAACCTGAGAACAAAAAGAAGATACAATAGGGGGACACCGGAAAATGAATTCGAACACGTACCAGAACCAGTGGCTTTCATGATTGCGCTGCTGATAAAGGGCACTTTTGAACACATTGCAGCTACCACCTGCAGACTCATGAAACATTACAACGTTACACAACAAATAAAGAAGCGCACGCATAATATTTGCAGAGAAATTACAGTATAACCAAGCAACTTGTCGGAGATACGTAGAGAAAATTACAGTCCAACCAATTAATAATGTGCTCACCACTCTTCTACCACTTCTATCTTTTACACATGCTCAATGTTGCCATATACGCATCGAGAAATTCATCCCATCATTTCATCTAATGCATAACTTATGAAGGTGAGACGTACTTACATCCGGAGGTGTGGCTTTCAACGAAGAAAAATGCGATTTGGGGATAACCAGAGAATGCCTGCGCGAGCAAAAGTACGGAACTTTAGCAAGTGGAAACGAAAACATGGTTAAAAGAAGTTCATATAAAGATGATATAGTTGCATTCTTTCTTTCTTACTTTTATGCACTGTTTACTTACAATACATAGGAAACGTCGGCAAAATTGACACAAACACTTGCATTTCTACTGTACAGAATTAAAAGCATCCATTAATGTTGCCCTGCTGATCTATAAATGGTAGAGAAACGCTAATGAAACTCTAAAAGTGTGACTCACTATGGACTCTCCGTCACCTTATGTTTTTGACACAATGTTTTGTGATATTGAAATGGAAATTATGCCAAAAACATGAGGCCGCAGCAACCGTACACAAAAATTATGCTAAAAACATGAGGTCGTAGAGACCGTACATCCAAATTCGAATCCAACTCCTTGTAAATTAAAGCAATTTAGAATATCGTCTTGCAAAACAAATTGAATGAACTCAGTCAAATTTACCACAACAGCACAAACAAAAAGAGAAAAGTTAGAAATTGAGAAAAATAATAATTGAAAAATTAAATATTGGATTAATGATACCTTACCCACTACTCAGAGGATTCGTATCCAATATGCACAAGCAAACATCATCTTCGTAGAGCTGCAAAGTACAGAATTTCACAAATAATTAAATGGAATATTCATAAATAACTAAATAAAATGCAGTTTAACTAGAAAAATAGAAACCTTGAAAGCGGGTGACTCGCCGCGAATAATTTTACAGAAAACGCAGCCGTTTTGGCTATTCCCCTCGTCGGAGCCACTGGGCCACTGCTTACTGTTCAAACAGGAATGGCAATTGGACCTAGAAACGGGAGCTAATCGGGTCGTACCCGGAACCAAACCGGGTCGGATATGGGAGCAGATAATGGCGAGCCTTCGGGCCTCCATTTTTCAAGCAGAAGCAGTGCTAGTTGCGCTCTCCATGTTTGCAAAACGTTTCGGAAACTTGGGAAGACAGAGAAACCAAAATAATTATATATTTTTTAAAATAAATTAAAGGGGTCATGTTTGTTGCTTATCCTAAGAGATAACGTTACCGTCCTTAACATTTGCATAAAATCGGTTGAAACAAGGGTGATATTTTCAAATTCAAGCTAATAAAATTGAAATTAGTTTCTTTTATGAGAAATTGTATTTTAGTTTTTGTTTTTCTATTGGGAAATTGTAATTTAACTAGATTTTTTATACAATAATATTCTAGTCTACAGGAGATTTGGCTAGATTATACAATAGAGAGCGATTCATTGCAGAAGAGCATGAACAGGCGTTACAGTCCATGAGAATCATACTCGGTCATGGTTCGAGGAACCATGAGACGTGATTGGCTTGTTGGAGGATTCTTTGTGGGTAGGGAGGTAGCTTTGGTTGCGATTGTTGTAACTCCTATTGAATAAAATTCCATCGTTGTTCCAAAACAAAAACATCAAATTTAACATAAATATACTAGGTTTTCGTAATTCATGTGAGTCAAACCTGATATTTTTGAAGAGTACTACCAAAAAATTGTAATATTACTTGGATCAAGCATGTAAAATCATGTGTATTTAAAATTTTGGATAAATAGAAAGACCAAAAAAATAAAAATAAACTTTAGGTTGGGTTTAGTACCGAGGATTGGTACGAGTGTCCATATTTTGAACCGGAAAAGACCCATAAGAGATGGATCCCAAAGTTTGAAGCTCAAACCAAACCTAAGACCGAAGCAGAAAACCCCATCAGCAACCAAAATTCAATTCACCCATTTATTATGTGGTATGTTTGATTCAAACACACCTTCAACTTTCAACTGCATTCCCCCCTTGAGGTCATTGGCCATACAAAAACTTCCATCTCATTGCATCATAACATTGTTACGTGTCATGGTATAATATATTTTAGTTCTGAAATATCTTATAAATTTGAATTTTTTATCATTAAACCATCGATTAAAGACCTAATGATCAAGATATAAATGTCAAACACATCATCAACAATATATATGATACAAATTATTGTAAAATTTTTATTTACGAATAATATTTTTGACTTTTAAATTTGTTATTTGTCTCATCAATCGTCATATCATATCATGAAGTAATTCAACATCACATGATAATTTTTGCAAATTATGCTATATGACCTAACGTCTCCCAACTAACTAATGAGAACTTTCGTTTTAACATATGGTAATAGTCAAGTAAGCGCAATAAATAAAATTTTCCGCTCACCGCCGGATTTGAACCAAAACATTCCCTGCACCGCACGCCTTCTAGAATCAAGTGATCTCACGTAAGCACGTGAATCACATTCACTTTCCCCCACTTTCTTGCGTTCCAAATTAACAGCCAAATTAAAAATTAAAAATCTCCCAAACAATGGAATCAGTGATGACGTCGTTCTCTGCAACAACCAGGCAAATTGCCTGCGCTTCGAACCAACGCGTGATCACGCCACGTCAGCACACACCAGCCACGTGGCTGCACCAGTCACACCAATCATGGAAGAGGATCCAGTCTGAATCTATCCCATCAAAGGCATATGATCAAGTGATTCGGACCGTTCAATTTTGATCCAACGGTTACAAATAAAAGGTCTTCTAAAAATTATAATAATTTTAACCGTTAGATCAAAATTCAACGATCCAGATCACTTGATCTTGAAGTTTTGATGGAAGAGATCCAGACTGGATCCTCTTCCACCAACAACACCGTGCAATGTGTGGGCCCCCACCTTTTGAATTGAACCCTTCCTCACTAAGACTTGTATAAATTTCGGTATCTGGCTCTCTGCACAGCTGCCAACGGAAACAGAGATTTCAACCATGGACGATCAGAACGACGGCGTCGTGGTTCCCAGCTTGGATTTCCGGCGGCTGTGTGTGATCTCGGCGCTGGGCAGAGGAGCCAAGGGCGTGGTATTTCTGGTGAAGGGAGAAGAAACGGCGGCGGAGGGGCTAATGGCCTTGAAGGTAATTTCCAAGGACTTAATCGAGCGGAGGAGTAAAGACGCGAAGAGCGACGGCAGCGAGTACCGTAGAGTCAGCTTCGAGCAGCAAGTAATACGTCGTTTCGAGCATCCACTCTTGCCTAAGTTGCATGGCGTTCTCGACACTGAGAAGTTCGTCGGCTACGCCATTGAATACTGCCCCGGCCGCGATCTCAATTGCCTCAGGAAACGACAGAGCGAGCGGATGTTCTCCGATGAGGTTATCAGGTAAAGTAATGTCAAAATATCTCAAGTTAATGTATTAAATTCTGTTTGGCTTCCGAGAAAATTAAAATTCTGATTTTCCTTTTGGTTTTTCAGATTTTACGCGGCGGAATTGGTTCTGGTATTGGATTATCTGCACGGATTAGGAGTTGTTTACAGAGATTTGAAGCCGGAGAACATCATGATCCAAGAAAATGGTCACATTATGCTCGTGGATTTCGATCTCTCCACCGAGCTCTCCCCCCTAAAGACTCCTCCTCGATCAGCTCAATCGACTCCGATGAAATCAAAATCCGTAGCTAAATCGAACCCGGTGCACAAGAAGCGGCGCTCGCCGTTCCACCGCTTCTGTAACTCTGGGATTTCGCCCGACGACACGGTGGCGCAGCCTGAAGCTGGCGTCGTCAACTTGGAAAACTCCGAGAAGTCCAACTCGTTCGTTGGGACGGAGGAGTACGTGGCGCCCGAAATCGTATCGGGCCAGGGACACGATTTCGGCGTCGATTGGTGGTCCCTCGGGATTCTTCTTTACGAAATGCTGTATGGTACCACGCCGTTCAAGGGGATCAACAGAAAAGAGACGTTTTATCGGATACTGACAAAAGCTCCAGAACTGACAGGCGAAACGACGGCGTTGAGGGACCTGATAAAAAAATTGCTTGAGAAGGATCCGAAGCAGAGAATCGGGTCGGGGGAAATCAAGGGCCACGATTTCTTTAAGGGGGTGGAGTGGGATTCGGTTTTGCGACTGTCGAGGCCGCCGTACATCCCCGATATTGCCACGGCGGAGGGTACGGAGGGAATAAAAAAGAAAATCGATGTGGAGACGGTGGTGAAGGGAATATTCGGAGGAGAAGGTGGTGGTGGTGGTGGTGGTGGTGGGGAGGAGGAGAATAAAGGCGAGGATAATGAGGAGAATAACAAAAATAGGAATAATAATAATGAGAAGGGTGGGAATGAGGAGGAGAAAGTAAATAAAAGGGTGTGGGCGGAAGGACTGAATAACAATCCTACCCAAGGTGGTGATGCATTTTTGGGTTTCTAACTATTCTTTTATTTCTTTATTTCTGTATTTAGATACTGTAATTAAGTTATTAAACCTTAATTTAACGAATAATTATTTGATATTTTCCCAGTTGTATTTGTTTTGGTACAATGGGTTTTTGGTAGGATATCAAAGACTCAAAAAAGTACTACAAAAATATACTAATCATGTCACTTAGTACAGTAGTCTAGTGATATTTTATTTTCAGAGAATTCCTAGATTTGATTCTAGAGTGAATTTGAACTAGCTTAGGCCACCATCACCCTATAGATAATATTTTTTGTTCAAAAAATAAAAAGACTAACCATAAGATAAGGCCTTATCGGACAACTGTAAGCTTAGGCCTCATAGAGTACTTGGAAGATATATAGCCGAGTATTGCAAAAAGTAGTCTAACCATAAGCTTAGGCCTCTCGTAGTGATAAAGTAATTGGAAGTATATTACAAAAGTAGTCTTAACCATAAGATTAAGCCTTATAAGATAAACGGTTCTCGTAATGATAAAGTAATCGAAAGATAAGAACAAATTAAAAGTAATTTTTCTTTAAAATGTCCGTTAAATGCAGGTAAGAACTTATTGTGCACCTTCTTGTTCCTCGTATCTGCACTCTCTATATAATTTATATAGGGTTTTTGAATTTTAATCCTTCAAGAAGATTATAATTTTAAAAAAAAACTGGTGTTAGATTGATTATTGATTTTAGAGCCTTAATGTGTACTTAATTCAAATTCATATTATATTTTTGTTTTTATATTTAATAGAATTTTTTTTGTCAAAGTTTTTATATTTAATAGATAACTTATTTAATGTTATTACATTAAATTTTAAATTTATTATTATACAATTTTATTTAACTTTCTTCAATTAGTGTACCTAAACGTCCATATCATAATATATTTTACTAAATTAGTGTACCGAAATGCCTGTACTTAAATATATTATAGTGAATTAGTGACAGATAAGAAAATATATAAAAACATAAGTGTACCAAAATTCCGTACCAAACTATATGATAGTAAACTAGTGTCCCGAAATGTTGGTACCTAAATATATTATACTAAACTAGTGTATTGAAATGTCCGTACCTAAACATATTATACTAACCCATTGTATTGAAATGTTCGTACCTAAATATATTTTTATGAATTAGTGGCAGATAAGAAAATATGCAAAAACATAAGTGTACCGAAAAATCTCTACGAAAATATTTTCTTATATAAGATGCCTACCATAATGAGAATTAAAATTTATAATATTTTCATAAAATTTAAATTCATAAAATTATAAATAAAAAAAGAAACATTGAATACATATGCTGGCATTAAATAGAGTCTAGAGATTAAAATTAATTTTTAATCTTGTATAAGACATTTTTCTAAACTTCATCTTATTTAAGGATTAAAATCTAGTTTTCTAATTTATATAAGGTTTGACTCAGCAGGAATCTCACTCAGATAACATTGAGCTCAATGAGGTTTGATTCATTTTTTAATCTTCCTGCTGCGTTTGACAGACCTTTAAAATATTGAAGTAACCAACTGCTGCAATAATGAAAGTTTGATGAGATAGGAAGAGACTATTGTTTTGGTATAGGAATCTTTGGATGACCCGAAATCAAAGATGCCGCAGTTTTTGTTTATAATAATCTTTGTTTTTGAAAGACCGCAGCCCAACATATGGTTGTAAACTGTTCAAACGAAAAATAAACACGCTTAACTCTGAGATATGAAATTATAATCTTGCTACCTTTTCTTTATCATATAAGACCTGATCAGACTGCAAAGACACACAATTGCTTTGTCAACTTGGTTCAAAGTTTTGAGAGGATCAGAAGATCATCATCTGCTTGAGTACATGATTCGATTACCACGGAACTATCTTCTGATTATCTTATTACAACGAGAATCGTTTATCCTATTAGGTCACAAGATTACTATGAGTTTCATAACACTACTCGTGCGCGATACGGCAAGATCCACTTTTGTCCCAACAAGATAATCTTAGGATTTAACAATCTCACATATTGGATAATGTGGTGCCAAATGCCTTCACATGTTGGGTACACGTTTGATTGAGTCAAAATTTCTAGAGCTTAAAGTAATAATTTAGCATTAAAATCAAATTTCTAGTTCAATAATCTTAAAATTATTTTCTTTTCTATTTCTCAACACCCTTACAAACTCATGATGCCAATAAAAAAATTTAAAATCTAATAATTTTAATCAATAATTCTCAGCAGTTTATTTGTTATTTACTTTTGGATCATTTAAAAAAAAAAAGTCTAGATCACAAAATTAGTCTCGTATTTTGTTGTGAGCACATTATTAATAGGAGACTGAATAAATTTCACTCTCACTTCATAATGTTTCTTTTGGGTCACTTTTTCTTCCAAAAATCTCTCTCTTTTTGTAATTTTTATTTTCTAATTAAACGTGCATATCTGTCACTGAGTATTGCTATCTAGGTTCAACTCCTTGTAAACGATATGTTCTATACTAAATTATTATCGTTATTCTATTTTTATTGTGAGTGACTTAACCTAAATACCTCATACCTTAATGTAAACATACAACAACAACAAGTGGTCCAATAAAAAAGCAATAGAATTCCAAATCAAATATGCTCCCTGATCTTGGGTGATCGAGACACGAAACTGGCAATACTAATTTTGAAGTTGCACCATAAACTATACCAGAAACAAAAACAGGAAAGAAAAAAACAAATATATATATATATATATATATCATTATATAAATATTAAAAAAATTTCAAGATTTAGAAGCAACTTTAGTATTGATACGAAGAAATTACAACAGAAATAAAAACAGGAAATTGCAGAGATGATGAGGCACGTGTTATTAAATAAGCATGTTCTTGAATGATAATTTAAGATGCATCTACTATAAAGCATCACTGAATTAGGAGTTTGCAAATAAAATCCAAATCCAAAAATATGTAACAAAAACTCAATTTTATCATCAAACTTTCGATCGCAGCTGGCTTGCATGCAATAATGCATGCAGTGCATGTGCATATCCAATATTTAGGTAATGGACCACTCTTTTTTCCATTAATTGCAATATTGCACCTATAAATACGTATAATTATTGGTTGCGCTACTTATCTACCATGCATGGTGAGCAAAATTCGTGTATTTTCCACCAGTAATCCCCAACCGATAAAATTAAATATCGATATCCTTCAATAGCACAAGGGTCATACATTTATGGCTTCAGCCCCTCAATTTGGTGAAATTCACATATATATGTAGGTTCTTGGCCACACGATCCTTCAAACTGGAAGGGAAGGACATGAATGTGATCCTTGTGATCGTGACAAGAGATGGGTTCGATTTGGAAGTTTAGGGTTTTTAGGTTAAGAAAATTTGACAGTTTTGGTTGCAGAAGAAACATGCAATGAAAGTACGTAGTAATGAGCCGCACCGCTAGCTACCTAGGTAAGAAGTATATTTACGTGCTTTGAGCGTCTTTCGATTCCAGGGCTGGCTGTTTGGTGACTTTCTGTTCATATTTTGTGTTTGGTTTTTTCTAATTAAAGGATGTGGACATCGACGGAGTCAATGAAGACTCACTGGAGGTAGATGTCCCCACTCAAATAATTCGTTTGTTTAGTTGCAGACTACAATTATATAATATACCTGGATTATCTTTAAAGAAAATATATGTATCTAATATCCAACATACATTTATTCTACTTATACTCCATATCAAATATTATATGAGCAATAGTGCTCTTGTTCTATCATTCAAACCGAAAAAACCCTCTCCCTCCTATCTGTAAGAATTGCAGAAACCTTGGAGATGAAGAAAGAAGAAAGAACGCAGAATCAAGAGGAAGAAATGAGAGAGAGAGTTAGGAGGGAAACAGTTTTTGAGAGAAGAAAAGACTTGTTATTTTTCACTTTCTTTCTCTGTTTACAAAGAGGACTTTTATATGTTGTTACAACATCTTCTTACTAAGCTTTCTACTAACTGTTATCTAACAACCTTATAACAAACTATGTAGGATCTTATAACAATCTATGTAGGATCTTGACAAGTGTCATTCATTTCTGCCATAGATTTATCTTTCACTTGGAGGTTGGTATTTCTTGCTTCACTATTCTTACATCCCCCCTCAAGCTCATGCGAGTAGGAGCTGAGCATGAGATTGCCACAATGCAACTGAAACAAAGGCGCAGACAGACCCTTAGTCAAAATGTCAGCAGACTGGTCAGATGAAGAAACATGTTGAATTTGGAGATCTCCTCGTGTGACACGTTCTCGCACAAAGTGGTAATCGATTTCAATGTGTTTCGACTTAGCATGAAACACTGGATTGGTGGATAGGGCGATGGCAGAAACATTGTCACAATGTATCATGGGAGGCAAGGACAACGGAATGTGAAGATCACAGAACAGTTGGCGTATCCAGGCAAGCTCAGCTGCAGTGATGGCAAGAGCTCGATATTCAGCCTCTGTGGAAGATCGAGAAACAGTATGTTGCTTCTTTGAAGCCCACGAAATTGGATTGGAACCAAGGAAGACAATGAAACCGGATGTAGATCTGCGATCGTTGGGGTCGCCAGCCCAATCTGCATCACTATAGGATTGCAGATATAGTGGTCCTGATTGAAATCGAATCCCATACCCCGAGGTGCCTTTGAGATATCGAATTATGCGTTTGACTGCAACTACATGGGATTCCATAGGATTGTGCATAAACTGGCAGGCTTGATTAACTGAGAAGGCGATATCAGGTCGAGTAAACGTGAGGTATTGCAGTGCACCTACAATACTTCGATACTGGTCAGGACTGTGATAAGGTTTCCCATCATCCTTGAGCAGTCTGTGATAGGGAAGACAAGGAGTAGCACAAGGTTTACAGTCTTGAAGATCAACCTTGTCAATCAACTCCTTGGTGTATTTGGATTGAGAAACAAAGAGACCATCAGAAGTGTATTGAATCTGAAGTCCTAAGAAATAGTGCAGATTGCCCAAATCCTTCATATCAAATTCCATAGTGAGAGCTGAAATAACATTGGACACCAACCTGGAGTCACTTCCTGTGAGAATCACATCATCCACATAAAGCAAGAGGACAACCGTGCCCTCTGATGTATGTTGAACAAACAAAGAAGGATCGGCTGGAGACTGTCGAAACCCCAACCCATGCAAAAAACTTGTAAACCGTTCATTCCAGGCTCGAGGGGCCTGTTTTAGACCATATAGAGATTTTTGAAGCTTGCATACATAAGTGGAGGGATGACTAGGGCTTTGAAATCCTGGAGGTTGTTCCATATACACCTCTTCATTGAGTAAACCATGCAAGAACGCATTTTTAACATCCAATTGGCGAAGAGGCCAATGAAACTGAGCTGCCAATGCTAGGATTAATCGAATTGTTGTAGGTTTAACCACTGGACTGAACGTTTCACCATAATCAATGCCTTCCTCCTGACTGTACCCCTTTGCAACAAGCCTGGCTTTGTATCGGGAGATGGAACCATCTGCATTTCGTTTGATTCTGTACACCCACTTACAACCAACCAGATTTTTATGGGGTGGAAGAGGAACAAGGGACCATGTTTTCTGAGAATTCAAAGCACCAATTTCTTCTTGCATAGCAGACTGCCACTCTTTCACTTTGGCAGCTGCTTTGAATGTTTTGGGTTCTAAAAGTGGTGAGGGGAGAGCCACTGATGCAGAATAAGCCTTGCTTTTGACAATGCCACTTTTGGAACGAGTCTGCATTGGATGCAAATTCATATGGATGGGAAGATCAACACTTAGAGTGTCTTGTTGGAAATCAGGATCATCAGGGATAAGGAACTGTGTAACAGCATGAGGGCTAGACACTATGGGTGAAGGGGGTAATAGTGACATGGAATTATGCAGTGAAGATGGTTGAACAGATGCAGAAGCTGGACATGATTGTGGTTGAAAACACTCTGAGGGTGTAGATGCAGAGAAGGAATCTGTGGCACTAGATGAAATTGGATGCAAGGACTCTGAGGCTTGAGAAGAAGATGAATGAAGATGTGATGATGGGAAAGTGACATGATTATGCAATGACACTGATGGTATGAATGGGGCAGATGAAGGAAGTAAGGACTTGGATGTAGATGAAGACATCTGAGATATAGCAGATAATGTGGTAGAGTATGGGAACAATGTTTCATCAAATAGAACATGTCTAGAAATATAGATTTTGTTTGTGATTCCATCTAGACAGATAAAACCTTTGTAGTTGGCTGGATATCCCAAAAATGTACAGGTAGTGGTTTTGGGTTGGAGTTTGGAGGTGTTATAAGGTTTTAAGAGAGGGTAACAAGCACACCCAAAGACTTTGAGGTGTGTAAGAGGTGGAGAGTGACCAAATAATAGCTGGTAAGGAGATTTCATTTGTAAGGAAATACAAGGCATTCGATTTATCAGATAAATGGCTGTGGAACAAGCAAAGAACCAGAATTTGGAAGGAAGTGTGGCTGTTTGTAATAGGGTGATGGCAGTTTCCAAAATATGTCTATGCTTTCGTTCTGCCAATCCATTTTGCTCTGGAGTGTAGGGGCAAGATTTTTGATGCAAAATACCTTTGGTTGTGAGAAAATGTTGAAATTGATGACTTATGAATTCACCACCACCATCACTTTGAAAGATTTTAATGTGTGCAGAGAACTGGGTATGTATGTAGGCATGAAACTTAACAAATATTTGAAAAACTTCTGCTTTATTTCGTAATGGAAAGATCCATGTATATCGAGTACATTCATCCACAAAACTAACATAGTACCTATACCCTTCAAATGACAGCACAGGGGCAGGGCCCCATACATCACTATGAATGACCTCTAATGGAGTTACAGACTTAGTGGCAGGAAAAGAAAAAGACAACTTGGTAAATTTGCCTTCCAAACAAGGAGTACAAATATTGTGACAGGTATCTGGGAGTGCAGAATGGTTGATGTGTTGAAGCATTGCAGAGATGACTTTATTGGAGGGATGCCCTAATCGTTGATGCCATAAGCGTGTAGTAACTGGTTTGGCTAGATAACATGCATGGAATGTGGATGATGCAGGTGATATCTGCTGTGGAGACTTAAACGGGATGGGGTAAGAGCCAGCTTTACACAGTCCCTTGAGAAGAATTTTCCCTGTGATTTTGTCCTGAATCCAAAAGGAAATATCATCACATATGAATCTACACTTGTTATCCTTGCAGAGTTGATATATGGATAATAAGTGTTGTGAAAGTTTGGGAACGTGCAACACATTGTTCAGTGTAAAGATGTGGCTGGGAGCTTGTAGTGTGGATGAACCAATATTAGAAATTGTCAAACCTGCACCACTGGCAGTGGTTATTGAATCTGTGCCTTGGTAATGAGTAGCCATGCCAAGATTCGCAAGTTCGGAAGTCATATGAGATGTGGCACCAGTATCTGCTACCCAAAACTGATCAGATGATGAAGAAGGATTATGACTTGCTTGCATCGCAGTAAGATTAACTGAGGGTGGTCTCCCTTGATATGCAAAGTTGTTTCTGTGATAACATTGAGTAGCAGAGTGTCCAAACTTCCAACAAATTTGACATTGAATAGCTGCTCCATGTCCAGCAGTTGAGGTATTATGCCTTTGAAAGCAATCTGCAGCCACATGACCTTTTTTTGTTACAGATTTGACAAGTGGGAATCGCATTTGGATGATCAGGACAAGTATGTTGAAAAGCCTTTGGGACACCAAGAATTCCAGGACTCGAATTGTATGGTGGAGAATGAAATCTGGGACTATTGTTATACTGGAATCTGCCTCTGCCTTTACCTCTGTAATGTGTCCCCTTATATCCCCCAGAAGACATTGTATTGCCATAACTGCCATGAATATGTTCAGAGCCATTTGAAGATGACCCTTGTCCAGATTGAAATCCATTAGAGGTAGATCCACCATTAAAACTGTAGTCTTGTCTTGAATTGTGATCAAGACTAAGAGCTTTGCCTTTTTCAGACTGAGTGCTTGCAACCATTGCAGTTCCAAACGACAAGGAAGATTCACAAGACTGTCCAATTATAGTTTCTTCAGCAAGAAGCTGTGATCGAAACTCTTTCAGAGAAATCCCATTCTCTCGGCCTCGAATAACACACCGAAATGTATTATAATCAGCAGACAACCCTTTCAGAGCAAGGATGATTATGTCATCATCATCAAATCGAACACCAGCTGCAGCAAGATGATCTCTGACATCTTTGATCCTTTGCAGATAGACAGACACTGAATCAGACCCTTTCTGTATATTCTGAAGCTCTGTCTTCATCTGAAAGATGGTTGTTTTGGTAACTGTAGAAAACCTTTCTTTGAGATTTGTCCACATGGCATGAGAAGTTGTACTGCCAAGCACACAGGAGATCGCAGTGGAGGACAATGTAGCAATGAGAAGCTGCATAAGAGCCCGATCATGCATTTTCCAAACCTGATAGGCATCAGTTTCGACCCCTTCAATATTCGCTTCATCAAGAAACCTTGGTGGACATTGCCTGGACCCGTCAACAAACCCAAGAATTCCATGACTGTCAAGCAGAAGATTGATCTGAAAACTCCATACAAGATAGTTGGAATCATCCAACTTGACTGTAACAGAAGAAGACACTGTAGAGATGAGACTTGTAATGGGCGATTGCACAATAAGCAATTGCGCGGCAGTAACCATTGATGAAACAACAGGAGAGTATGTGACTGCGTACTTTTATCGAACAGTTGGTGGGCAATTGTAGAAGAAACGAAGATCTTGAGTATCGGGACTTTGACTAGCCCAGAAATCTCAGAAAAGTTTACAAATTAGAGGAGTAAGAGAAAGAAATGTATGTATCAGATATTATGCGGAAGCTTTGGATCGACATAGACGATGATACCATGTAAGAATTGCAGAAACCTTGGAGATGAAGAAAGAAGAAAGAACGCAGAATCAAGAGGAAGAAATGAGAGAGAGAGTTAGGAGGGAAACAGTTTTTGAGAGAAGAAAAGACTTGTTATTTTTCACTTTCTTTCTCTGTTTACAAAGAGGACTTTTATATGTTGTTACAACATCTTCTTACTAAGCTTTCTACTAACTGTTATCTAACAACCTTATAACAAACTATGTAGGATCTTATAACAATCTATGTAGGATCTTGACAAGTGTCATTCATTTCTGCCATAGATTTATCTTTCACTTGGAGGTTGGTATTTCTTGCTTCACTATTCTTACACTATCATGTACTTATATTTTTATTTCTCATCACTTTGTGACTTTCCACTACTATATTGAAATTTTTGTAACATTAGAATTGTGATGCATCATCATTTGAAATCATCCTTAATATCATATTGCGTATAACCATACTATAATAAGGTTTTCTTAGTTGTTTTCGGTTGCCCCTACTAGAAGAAATTTCTGACTCCGTCCCTGGTTGTGGAGAAGGAAAGATATGACAGTAGAGTGAAAACTACAAGTTCAAGTACTACGTACAACGTACACAAAATTATACTGAGAATAACAATTTGAATAATAAATATATTTTAGATTGTTTTTCAAAGTTTTTTTGTTTTCAGTTTTTAGCTTTCTAATAGTTTTCGTTTATTTCATCTCTTTTCACTTTAGCCAAACTCGCCCTTACTTCCTGGCTCGGAAGTTCTTTGTGAATCAGGTCCACCCCGGGCGAATTCACTTGGACGTGCTCTTCCCTAAGTCATGGGATTATTATCTCTTGAATCACGAGATGAGTCATGAGGAAAAATACACCAATAATCAAGTGGTTCGATTACATCTACATCGTCAAAACTAAGACTTTAATTGCAATATGTGACTGTTGTATAACTTGTGTTTTACAAGATTATTTTCATGCGTATTAAGGAAATATTTATAAGCTTTGATTCAGTATTGCCATTTGTTTAGTCATGTATTCATTCTTTATTTTTAAACTATGAGCCGGTCGCCACTTCGTACTAGGGTGTAGTAGTATTCCTCTTCACTTGTAAGTAAGAGGTTTTAGGTTCGATTCTTGCCAAAGACGAATTTGAACTATATTATTGTTAGCTCATTGTGAGGCTAAGCACACTTCCATCTCTCTTAATGTATTATCTTGAATTGGTGACTCATTGCTTGGTGGAGAAGCGTCGTCACATTGTTCACCCTCATCCTCATCAGCATGGGCATTCACTTTTTTCCCCTTGTTTTTCTTCTTATTACCCCTGTTGCCACCACCACCACCAGCTTTAGCTGGTGCACCGCCACCTTCTTGAGTTTGACCATATTACCACCATCCACATTCTTACTGTCAAAAAAAAGAAAAAAAAAAACCCCAAAATTCATGGACCAAGAAAACCCAAATTGAAACGTCGAAAGGTGAGAAACGATGCAGAAATAAGCATCAGTGTCACAAGGAGGACAACAATCCCACCAAAAAGTACCCTGGTGGTCGACCCCATAATTAACCAAAGAATCCGCCATTTGATTACCCTCTCGAAAATTATGGCTTAATGACCTAAAGTGTCTACAACTACACTAATTGTTCTTGACAAAAACGTAATGATTAAATAATATTGTTGTTAAATGACCTAAAGATTAATGACTTTTTGGCACTTGTTTGACTCAGTTAATCCTTATTAAATTCATATATTAATTAAGAAAAAAGAAAGAAGGGAAGATCATGCACACTTCCAGACAATGACTTGCTTGACAAGTTCATGTGAAAAGCACGTGAAATGCAGGAAAAAGGGTGACCTATTAATGAAGTTGCAACATAAACGATCTACCTGCGTGTTTTTGGTTGACAGATATTTTATGCTTTTCACATACTGTACACTTTACCATTCACATACACAATAACAACAACGAAATTCAAAGTTATATATATAATCTAATATCTCAAGAGCAATCTAGTAATTAAACCAACCAAAACGCACCATACGGAACTTGTACACAACAGAGTACCTTGGTTTTTTATATTTTGATTTTCGTTTTTGTTACGTTAAAGAAAACCGAGTTCTAAACTTATTCTAATCCTACCCGACACTTCTTTAGAATTACGACTTGAACTATCTCCAAAAACTTTTGATTCTTCTTTTTCGGAAGAAAAAAAAGGTATCTTTGCTTACTGTTTTTTTTTTTTTTTAATCGGCCGAATTTGGTTAGACATGCTCATTATTTTAAGGGTACATTTTTGTTCATCACTCTTAGACGATGGTAATGTGCATCGCCTTATTTACCATCATCAAAATTTTAAAATTCATTCAACAGATAGAAATTGAGTTATGAGCATCACCGAATATGGTGAGCAAATTTATTCCCTTATTTTGAAAGGTTATAGCTCACTATCTCAAGTATGGCGGAGTACTTTTTCCGGAATAAGAACACGAATATAAGGATTTCACACATCATCTTCTCCAATTAGGATGGTTACTTTTGTTTGTTGTAGACTTTTGCTTTAAATACGTGTGAAATTCCCCATAAAATATGTAAAAGAGCAAATTATACTCTCATGTATTTTTAGACTAGTTGGTTTTTGTCCTTTAAAAATTGGACAATAACAAAGTTTCAAAGTTCTGATAAAAAAAAATAAAAATAAAAAAGTTACAAAAAGTTTCGAAGTGTTTTTTTTTTTTGGTCAAACAATAGATTTGTTAGATTAGAGAATCGACGGAATTTGAACCTACGCTGTGGTGCAAGAGCAACACTCATCTCCAGTAGTGGAGGGCCACTTGCAAAGTTTCAAAGTGTTATACCATTGACTTTGTCCGTTTAACTTCAAGTCAATTGCTATTTCTTAATGCGTCGTTCATAGGACATATTTTTGTATTTACATAGACACTACATTGGTGTTAGGTGAATTCACAAATGCATTAAACACAATAACTAAGAACTTTTGCAAAGAAAACTCGAACATACTCGTCGATCTGTGTTTTTTGAAAACAAACACATTGATTTATTTATTAAATTCAACAAACACATTGATTTCTTAATTAAACTAATCTTGGTAACGTAAGCACGAAATTTTCCGATGTACCTGTCCAGGGAAATAAAGGGACAATAATTTTGAATTGCTTTGGTCTTGTGGGCCGGTGATGAGGGTTTCGGGCAGGCTAGGCCACTTTTGGAAACGCAAGGTTGCCAGGTACGTCCATGATACAAAAGATACAAAGTGGAATTAACCCAAAAATACATCACGAAAGTCGCACTGCCTATGCTTTAACACAATGGCCTTTTGGATGGCAATAGTATTGGTCTTACTTTGCATATTAAAAAGAAACATACTTTGCAAAAATGTGGCAAAATCAAACAGATTGGTAGAACTTCAGGTCATCTAACATGACTAGCTTAGTAAAATAGTCTAGATTCAACACTACCGAATCGAAAACAAACTGAATAAGATTTCTCCCAAAATTCCGAAAACTAGCACAGTAGGAAACACACATAGCAAAATAAACCATAACAGCTGCAAGGTTCACTCATCCTCCTGGCTGCGCAACCTGGCAAGTTTGTTGGTAATAACAACATCCAACTGGGCTGCACGCTCGACGATCTCCTTTCTCTTCCTGGTGGAAATGTTGTGTGCTATCTCAGCACAGTAGGTCCTGCAGTTACATTAGAGAAACAAAGGGTGAGAAAATTCTAATGTGTACATGACAAGTGGAGACTGGACTAGTAATTTAAATGAATGGTTTCATACCTGTTGTGCATCATTAGAAGTTCAACCTCTTTGACATTGTGCACGACAAATTTCTTGAACTTGTTAGGCAGATAGTGACGAGTCTTCTTGTCTGACCCATAGCCAATGTTGGGCATCAACGCACATCCCTTAAACTTTCGCCTGACACGTGAATCAATACCCTTGGGCCTTCTCCAGCTTTCCTGCCATAAGTAAAGTAGATACATTAAAACAGAGCAACTTAATACCAAGGCTCCAGGAAGCAAACATGCACAAAGAAGTATGCATCTCCTAAAACAACAATATCGAACCACTTGATCACCCTACATGCATCTGACTATCGAAGCACACGGAGGCAGCAACATGGTTGCTTAACAGGCCATACTATCTACCCTAAACACAGAACAGTTGAATAACAATTTCATCGCCAACTACGCAAAAGATGCACAATGAGATTCATCACCTCATGGCAAGTCATTTTTCAATATTTCTCACATTCTAATTCAAATTTCAGCCACCTAGATAAAAAAAAAAAAAAAATCCGAACTGCAAACAATACTATGGGTCAACCCAACTTCTGGTAAGTGCAGCGAAAACAAAAACCTTGAAGGTTGGGAGAAACACATTTTACAACTACTACACACAACATCACTAAAACAATAAAGCACCGATACAGTAAAAATAGTTTCAGACACCTCGCATTCAAGATTTAAGTTTAACTTTCAACTTACCCAAGTCATCACAAGCAAATACATGTGTGATAACTAATATTCCCATCCTTAACTTGCAGATATCACCAGATAATCCAAGTTTCGATTAAGCCCAAATTGCCCAATACTTAACTGGTTAAGAATTTAATAATCCTACTCAAATAACCCAATTAAAAATTCATATCCAAAACTAAACAATTTCTAATACATTAGAGGCATCAAAACTCCAATGATTCAATTAATTGAAAAAATAAACGAAGAGAAATGAAATGACCCAGAGACTCATACCTTGACGCAGTGCTTCCTGTCACTCTGGGGCCTCTTGAAGTGGGTCTTACGCTTCTTCACAATTTGCTTCTTCAGCAAAGGGACTGCCATTTTTCCTGTCACTCAAAATAACAACAGCAAATTCACGCGTTCAGTAAAATTAAATTAGGGGGAAAGCGCAAATAACCATTGTTGCAGATATTAGGTCAAGAAAAAGCTTCGATTTTTCGGATCAAAGATTAGGGTTTCGAACCTGATTGAGACGAGGAGCAGTATGGTGCTTGGGAGTCGAGAGAGAGGCACAGAGACAGCTAGGGTTTTAAGCGAGGGAATATATATGGCATAGCTGCAATCTGCTGCATGGGTACCGCACGTTAAGATTATTATTGTTTTTGGGCTGTAAGAGAAGCCTAGGCCCAATCAATTTATTAGTGGTGGAGTTGGTCCGCAATTACCCTCGATCATAAATTAAAAGTAGAGAATTAGTATTAGTATTTCAAAAATCTTATTTGGCATTTCAAAATTTTCTATAATTAGAAGAAAAAAAATACACTTGTGAGGAGTGTAGAATGAGATTTTTGGAGTGCTAATAACAATTCTCTAAAAGTATAGGGCCTTTAATTTAGGGAATCTTAACATTAAGGACATTTTACCCCCTATTCACTTACAACATTTTTTTGTTCTTTTGATTAAAACTTAAAGTTTTCAAGCCATTTTCATTAGTTTTCCACTTAATTTATACGTTTCTTGGAACTCGATTACGA
Source organism: Pyrus x bretschneideri (assembly GCF_019419815.1). NCBI lineage: Eukaryota > Viridiplantae > Streptophyta > Magnoliopsida > Rosales > Rosaceae > Pyrus > Pyrus x bretschneideri. The sequence continues at coordinate 4,708,486 of NW_025999391.1, read as the reverse complement.
TTTCACTTTGCCTTTTGAAAATTATGACACACCCTGATCCGAGATATCCGCTTGGACTTCAAATTGAGCTGTGCTAGCTGACACCATGAAGGTGACGAAGCCATAAAGTGTAATGATGTGGAAATATGAGTAAATTTAAATCTAAAAGTGCCTAAATGCAGTGCGCATGTGAGCGAGATTGAATCCAATTCACACGTACATAAGTAAAGTATAGTAAATGTAGGATAAGAATTATACCATCAAAGGTACTCTCCTATACCAACATTTTCCAAGAATCCTCGTCGACACAAAAGCTCTGCTACTGAAACTTGGAGGGGCGAAAAATAAGGGTGAGTGGGCCTAAAAATAAAGCTTTGTTAAAACCTTTTCAAAAAAATATAAACTCTGACCATAAAACAAGTATAGTTTCCAAATATATACGCTACATATAGTATAAAAATACTTACCGTAAACGATAATATCTCAAAGTGCAATCAGTCTCAATATTGCCGTGTATAAGACATATAATACTTGATAATCACAATATCTCGTATAAACGAACATATCATATCGAATGCTCATCGACATATGCTGGCACATGAGTTCATACAGAGGTATTCTGACATGAACAAGACTGGGTGTAAAGAAATTATTTACGCTCTAGTACTACAATCATTTGAAGATTGGCGCTATGCACATCACATACAAATCCTAATTGCTTATAGCAATCTAGGATGAGACTAGCACCTACAATGGATCCAAAGTGAGCGTACACGTGAAGACTAGCTCTGGCCCGGGCGAGTACTAACACCAGTGTAGCACACGATGAGCAAATAATGTAAATATGATCATGCAACAGTAAATCAATAGTTCTAGTTGACATAGTACTGTTCAGTAAAATATCATTCATGGCCGTAAATAAATCCCATAATAATTCACATACTTATGCATCCAAGAGGATTTAGCATAATTCCGTAAATTTTATCATTTTGCTAATTCTTATAAATGGTAATCTAATCTAGACATAACGTAAAAATTCTTTATGAATATATAAATGGAAACTAAATAAATATATAATATTTAAAAGTAAAGGCACGCTCGCAAATCATGTCATCGAGTCGAACCCATCTCGTGGGCTTCGAAGATTGTTGCAATGCATTTCACCTAGAAATGAAACCATTTACACTAATATATAACATATTAATGTAAATTTCCGTATACGGCTAATAAAAGATCTATTTTTAAAAAGTCGAATTTCGGAAAATAGACAGCAAATTCGGATTCAACATGTGAAGAAACCTAAAGAGTAACCTTGAGTTCCTCCACACGCCGCCACAAGGTAGCTGCACAGGCAGCCACACGCTGCATGCACCGGCCACCATGCACGCCCATGCGCCTTCATTGCGATTTCCAGGTTTTTGCAGGTTTTTTAGCTAACTTCCAGAACTATTTTCTAGTTCAAATCTCAACCAATTTTAGTGATTCAAGACTCAAATCAAAGCTAGGAATATGAAAAACAAAACCGTATCCAAATGGGGCCGAGTTGTGGTCGTTCAGGTCGAAAAAAATTGTCTGAAAATGGCTCAGTGGCCACGATCTCACTTCCCAGAAAACTGGGAAATCTCCTCCTTGATGGTCTTGCGTTCCCAGCTTCAGCACGACAACATTCAAGTTCATAAATGAGACTAGATCGATCTATACTGAAGGTTTGAGGGAATCCCAAAGCTCACCTTTGTTAGAAACGGAGAAACTCGCCGGAAAATCCCATGAACAACGATGGTGCGACAGTGAGGTGTAGTGTCTCAAGTTTGGGTTGGATGTTCACGGTTGAGCTTACACAGAGATGGGGAATAACACGGCGTGGTGGTGGTTTGATGGTTTGGCTCGCCGGAGCCGGCGAGTGATGGTGGTTCGGGATTACAGTTCACAGAGAGTGCAGAGATGAGAGAGAGAGAGGGATGAGCGAGCTCGAGGCTCTGTACCCTCGATTCTGGCTTCACAGATGGGTGGTGATCTGCCGTGTCGCTGATGGGTGTCGTGGTACTCCGGCGACTCTGCACTTGCAGATAGGGACAGTGATACAGAGAGTTTGAGAAGTAAAGAGTTATAGTGAGGGCTGAGAGAGTAAGAGAGGTGAGGTGGCAGTGAGGGGGATGAGAGAGTTGAAGAAAGAAATAACAAAAATGAGAGAGTTCCGAGGGATAGGGAGACCTGGGAGAGAGCCGCGAGGGAAAGGGTGGGGCGTGGGCCCTATTGGCTCACAAAACAAAGCCACAAAAAAAAAAGAAAATATTTCCCTTAAAATTACCAAATCGCTTTTAATGTTCATAGTTTCTTAAAATTTTGTAGTAATTTCGATTTCGATCCACATGCACCTAAGCGTTTATATCGTCGAGTACTTCGAGAATACAATAAAATAATAGCTCATACACATCATCAAATGACGGTCAACGAAAGTCAATAATTTTTCCCATAGGGGCATTTTCATCAATTTATTCTTTTAAAATTAATAAAATCGTAAAATTAGGTACATGTCATTACAATTAAAAGTCGTCACTTTACTTCTTAAAACTTAGTTTTGATTCCACTTTACTCCTTGAAATTCAAAATCCGCCCCTTTATTTCTTAAAACTTAAAATTTGTTTTCCATTGCCTTGTTTCTATTTTTTTTTAAATAAGTTTATCTATTCAAAATTTATAATTTTTTTTTGGTCATTCAATAGATTTTGTTAGATTAAATATTAGATTAGTCACTGACGGAGTTCGAACCCACGCCGTCATGCATGCAAAGGTTCAACTTATTTCTGATTGTAAATAGTCACTTGCATTCAAAACAAATGAATTGTAATGAGTACATGCCAAATTTTCTCCTGAAATAGTGAAAGGAGGAAAAAGAACCATCTTCTCTCTTCAACAGCCACCTAACATAAGAAATATCGATATCAATGGAACTAAGGACAAAGTGGCTAGAGATGGAGGGATAAGACTGCTAGAGATGGAGGGTCAACTTATTTCTGACTGCTAGTTTTCTTTCGTGTATGATGATTTTTTTAGTGCTAATAGAAACTCCAAAGAAAATATCCAACATATAATGCCTACAATTGATTTTTCACATTTCTGAATCTTAACATAGAGATCAAAGCAAAAAAAGCTTTGCTTTCTGAAGTATGAGTAACTTGATTACAGGATGAATCCAACGCAGTTACATTAGATTCAGGGTTATCCGCATATATTGTAGGTTAGATCAATCGGCAAACTGCCACGAGCAACTAATAGTCTAATACTTTGAATAAGTATTATGATACTTAAAATCAAACTGTGTGTTCAAGAAAAGAAAAAAAAAAACAGAGAAGATACAAGCCTACAAGGTTATCCAATCCCAGTTCGAATCTTCCATGCACATGAGTTCGAATCTTTCTTCTAATAGATTAGAAGAGTTTTGAATGTCGCATTGCCAAAAAAAGAGAAAAGATACAAGGTTATCCAATCCAATCTGATCGAATCCAACAAAGTTCAGTTTTTGATTGGATAATGATTCAATTCAATCTGTGTGTTCATGCGTGACTTCTGAGCTTCTCTGTATGATTTTTGACTTAAACAAACAAGGAACAGACGATCATTAGTAATAAGAAATCTGATAAATATGATAGAATACTAGAATCGTGGAAAGTAAATTGCAAATGTGATGACGAACAATGGGTAAAACGCAAGAGTACACTAAGAAAATTTAAAGAACATGAAAATTAAGGAAAGCCTTGCATTATGCATTACAAACTCATCTAGCTAGTTAGATTGAAAGTCTGAAGATAGTTACAGTTAACTAAAAAAATTACTATTTGTTTTATCGGACTTGAAATCTCTTCTATTGACTGTTATGTATTTTGATCAAAATAGAAATCTCTTCTAACACTGGTGACTAGTGTCATACATGAACCCCTAAATGCCAACCAAAGAATAAGAAAATCAGCAAAAGACTCGTAGCTCAAGTGGTTAAGAGTATTCATCCATGTACATGAGGTCCTAGGTTCATTTTCTCCCTCACCACTATCGTTCGTACTAAAAAGAATTGCAGATGCAATGCTACATGTATGCACTAGACATAAATCGGCAATGTCTAGGCATACTATTTTCAATCACATCATATAAGCAACATAAGTCCAATTATACCTGTTAGTCCCATATTTATGGTTTATGTGCAGTTTAAAGTTTTGATTTGTATAATATGCATAATGTTCTCTTGCCAAACAAAGAGATCATTATACTTTCGTGAAGTAACATGAACACATGCTGCACTAAAAAAAACTAAAAAATAAAAAACGAACATATGCATAATTGTTGGTATAGATTCAGAATTTAACATAAATCTCTTATACGAAGATGAAAGAGAAGAGGATCGAAAGTAGAAATTCTGAAACATACCCAAAATTTCTTCACCCATGATGCAGTCCGCTGAAACCCAGTAATAAGCATACTGCATTATACAAAACTACAAATTAAAATGAAACAATTTCAGACTGAATTTAAAATGTTTTTATTCAAAATGAATATACGTAAATATATTCTTCAAATAACTTTTAATAACAGAATAAAAAACTTGAGAAGATCAAAGGAGAAATTTAGGAAGTGAAAGAGTAACCCTACTTTATGAAAACCACAATACCGCTTGCAGGCTTAGGATCATCTACATCAACGCCCCAAAATTCAGTTCCAAGGATTTCAATATTGGTCTTGTTACAATATTCACCACTGTCATTATTGTTGTAGTAACTGTAATCAGGACAATGGGAGCGAGAGTGATGGCCGCTAAAGACGTAATCGTAATACTCGTGGAGGATATAGCGGTGGTGGTTGTAGTTGTAACCGTGGTCTTGGTCGTGGCTATAGGAATTGCTGCTACAGTGGTGTTTATAGTCAAAATCATCGGCATACGGATGGTAATACTTGTTGCTGTAGCCGTCATCGTCATCAAAGCGATGGTAGTTATAACCACTGCCACTATAGTCACTATAGTAGTGTTGATGGCTATAGTTGTAACCATCGTCATAGTGATGGTGATTAAAATCACGTTTTTCATTGTCGTTCTCTTTGTTGCAATGATGGTCATTGTTGTCAATGTCATCGTCGCTGTGGTGGTCTGGGCTATGGTTGTTGTTGTTCATGAGGTTCTCATAGGCCGCTGTGGCCTCTTTGAACTTGAGGGTGGCATCGTCTTTCATGTTTTGGGGGGAGTTGGTGTGTTTGTCCGGGTGATACTTCAATGCCAATTTTCTGTATGCTTGTTTGATTTGTTCTTTGGTTGCACGAGCACTGAGACCTAGTACCTTGTAGCTAGGGTTCATCATATCTTATCGATAGTCTAATACCAAATCGAAAACTTTTGGTTTCAGATTTGTTTTAAAAAAATCCACTTTAATTGTGTTAATTAGTATTTACACAGATATTTGATACTTAGGAAGGAAGCATAATACTTTCCAATTATTTGTAATAGATTTGGTTTTAACTCAAAATATATTCTTTGATTCTTTGAACAATAAATTATTTATGTTTATTACCTCCAAGAATCATCATCATTTATTTGATTATGATCCGAGTTTTACTTGCACCAAAGGCAATTCCACTGCCTTGATGAGCAAGTCCCGACTATATTATTTTGAGATTTTGAATCTCTCTATTTAGGATTTGTACATGTACCGTATTTTATTGTATTTCGATCATTCAAATAATCTAATAACTTATAAAGTGATACATAGGTTAATAGAGAATTTACGAAGTTTTGTTCTATTTTTAGATTCTAATTATTTTTCTAACTGCACTAAGTTTTTTCTCTCCCAAAGTTTCATTGATCCTCTCTCTTGAATCCTACCATTGTAGACCATCAAAACCATGCTTGCTGCTATTTACAACTGATCCATTAAAACTTACAACGAGAATAAAAGAGATTCAACATCCTAGCAAATATTTCACAAAGCTTACAAACCTCAAAAAAGAAAAGAAAAAAAAATGGTTTGATTGGTTTGAGGTTCTACTATGATTGTACTGCATGTTAAGTAATCCCACGAAAGTTTTGGGAAAAGTATAAAAAGCCGAGGTAGCACGAACCGAATATTCAAACCAAAAAATGATTGTAGATAATCCAAAGAGAGAGAGAGAGAGAGAGAGAGAGAGATCGTTTTTTGGGTTTTTGCTTGATATGATTCATCGGATCAGTTTATGTGATTTTTGGCAGTCATAAAAGGTTACAGTTTTAATTGTCTACAAAAGACTAACGGTAGAACAAGGTTAAAGTCTTTTTAGAAAATTAGAAAACAAAATAAACTAATTAAATTTAATGCTAGATGATGTGTCATATTTTAACTCGTTAGATTGTTAGAATGATTGAGATAGAGCGGAACGCGGATAAATGCACAAGAACTAAATGTAGAGACTTGAGATCTGTTATTTTTGTATATCTACTTGGTTTGGTTATGTTAGGGTTATCAGTATTTTCATCGGCGGGGTTGGCTTTTTTTGAGCCCTTCTGTTGTTATATTGTTTTCTTGGTTAGGCCTCAACGATCGTAGGACTTTAAAATAATTTGTAAGGAAAATACCTCGGCTCATTCATTTCAAACCCAGACATTTTCACAATTTTGATTATCACAGTTTAATATGTATACAACAGATATATATATATTTTTTTTGTATATTTGATTATTTGGTTTTGCATAAGCATAAATAAGTGATTCTCACAAAGAAAGTGATGATCAGTTTGTTGACTGGAGAGGAAAGGAGGCAAATCCCAAAAAATATTTAGGAATTAGAGTTGCTGCTCTTACATGTGGTAACTTCTAAATTTACCAAGTTGCGGAGACCTTAATTTATCGGAATAGTAAAGATTAGATTTACTTTATCTCAGTCCTATCCAACCTTCTACTTAAGTTTAAATTTTTATGAACTACATTAGTAATCTGTTAGAATGTTAGAATATGAACATCCAACTCAAAATTAATAGACAATGAGTACTTTAACTAAAAAATAATGGTAAAGTTGGTCAATGACTCATTAATCATTACTAACCACACTATTATTGTCACTTAACTTGCATATTACCACCTGCATAGCAGGCATGTGTGAGAGTTTGTTACAAAAAGTCTCAGTGTAATAAAGGGTGGAACATACTCAATATGTCATATTTAGTCCTGTCAATTTTCCGTTGTGGGATTCTCATGTTCTTCAACAAATGCAATCCAAGATCTTTTAAGAACTTAATGCATGACTTTTATTTTCAACGACTAAAGATTGTTAGGGTGAAACCTCAACTTTCCTTACAATGTGGGGTATTTGTAAATCCCACAAAACTTTGATTTGTAAGGGTGTAAGAAGTAGTTCTATGATGAGGAAATTTGTTCTTAGTTTTTTGTTTGCAGTTGTTGGGGTGCTGATCAACATGGTTTTCTTATCCAATGCCATTAACTTCGTCTCATACTTCCGGTTGTCAATGCATTACTCACCTGCTACATCAGCAAATATGGTGACCAATTTCATGGGAACCTCTTTTCTGCTCTCCTTCGTGGGAGGCTTTATTTGTGACTCACTCCTCACAAGCTTCACAACCTTCATCATCTTCTGTGCAATAAACTTAGCGGGATGCTTTTCTTTCAACTATGTATATGTTTCATGGCATGTTTTCATCTAAGCATGTAATACGAAATTGAATGAGCTTTTCGGTACCAAGTATAGGAAGTAATCTTGCTGGCAATCCAAGCTCAATTCCCACATTTACGACCAGCTGTGAAAGCGAAGCCTTCTCTGTCTCAAACAACCGTTCTATACGTTGGCCTCTATGTATTTGCTGCTGGTATAGCTGGACTCAATGTCGCCTTACGTGCACATGGTGCTAATCAGCTTGATCACAATGATGTGAGGCTCATCTCTGCCTTCTTCAATTCGTTTAACTTTGACATATGCCTTGGGGGACTCATAAGCTCAACTGTTGTGGTTTGGATGGAAGATCACATAGGCTGGAATTGGAGCTTTTTGATAAGAGTTATAGCCTTGAGTTTGTCACTAGTCATTTTCATCATTGGGACTCCGTTTTATAGGCACAAAGTCCCACTGCAGGGAACTCGTTAACATGAATCATCAAGGTAAAACTGAAATTAGACAAAGTACTTTTGAAGACATAGTAGTATCAATTATCAAACAGACTGATGCCACTGGATTTTGATTTTATTTTTTTTAGATGTGTGAATTGTGAAAGGTACTTGTTTATGCAGCTCGAAACTGGAAACCTTCATCGAACGAAAGAGCGGGGAACCAGCGTGCAGTATCTTCAATCAATCCGAACAGAGCGGATGGACAGTCCTATGACAAGCTTAAGTAACTTCTTCTTTGTGCCTAATTAAATTAAGTATTATTAGTACATAATAATTTCTCAGGTTCCCATCTTTGCAGCACAATCATGATGAATTGCTGCCTAGCCCAAGTTGAATCATTCTCAGTGGTACAAGAGAGCAAAATGAACAGAAATTCACGCAACTTTGAAATCACCACTCAGTCCTTAAACGTACCCCCTCTCTCCATCGTGCTTGCTTCAATTCCCTATGCGAACGGTTCCAACACAAAAGTCACATGCTCCAACCCCTTTGAAAGATCGGACTGGGTCTAGCACTGGCGTCTGGGTCAATGGCTGTAGCTGCCCTAGTTGAAGCTAAGAGGTGCAAAGCGGCTCACGATGATGTCACATTGTCTGTCTTTTGGCTAGGATGGCAATTCCTCTTGTTAGGAGTTTGCGACATGCTTACTCTTGGAGGAATGCTCGAGTTCTTTTACTCAGAGGCGCCAAGTACCATGAGGAGTACGTGAACTGCATTGTCATGGTGTTCAATATCTTTGGGGTACTTTTTAAGCTTAGTTCTGGTGTCCATAGCAAATTCAGTGAGTGCAAAATTTGGTAGAGAATGTCTTGGAGGAGATGATTTGAATCATATCCGTTCGGATTTGTTTTGCACACTTCTTGCCATTCTTAATACGGTCAATTTTCTTAATTACATGTATTGGGCTAAAGGGTATTGAGGGATTAGGGATATTCTAAAAATAAGAATTCCTAGAGTTTGTGTGAAGAGTTTCTAGACATTGCGAAACTTTTATGTATCTTGTATGTAAGACAATAAGACTTTTTTAGAATCCAAATGTTTTGCACATTTCACTCCTTATTTTGAGCTCATTTCACACTAGTGGAGTTTTAGAATATATCGATTTGCCATATCAACCCTTAAAAATGGATTTGCATCATAGTTTTGACATTTCTTCATGTATATCTTTTCTTGGTAGGATCAAGGATCATTCGGACTCACATCGTTTGGAAGACAACGTACAAATAGGCTACGAATATTCGGTTGTCTTGTGCACGATCGAACCAAAGAAAATATTCGGTAGACAGCAACCGAGTTGACAAGGTCATTTCTCGTCAACGAGGACTGAACATTACACGACATCTTAGTGGAGATGGTTGTTAAATTATAAGCCCAATGCATAGCTTAATTTATTCTCACTCCCTTAGTGTAAATATATCATGTTTGTTGATGCAAATTTCCATCTTCTTCTTCTTGGACAAAAATGCACCTGCAAAACAATTAACACCTTAGGTTAAGGCCAAGAGCCTCAGTGCCTCACACGCCCGCAATGAAATGGGGGGGTGGGGGGACTTTGGCCGAAGAACCTCCGATGCCAAGAGCCTCACACGTCCGCGATAAATGGTGGGGGGAGGGCGCCTTTGGCCAAAGAACCTCTGATACCAAAGTTAGAAATTGAGGGAAAAGTGTTTAGAGAAATTTGGAGAATTTTGCAAGAGAATTGGACTTAGGTTTTTGGGAGAAATGAAGGTTATTTATAGGGGTGTGGCCGGTCCGTATTTGGAGAAAAGGGGCTTGGCCACTTATGGTGATTTTTGGCTCTTCAAAATAATATCTTGCAATTAGAGCCAAAAATTAGAAAATTAACCAATTAATTAGAAAATTAATCAATTAATTTTGGTAATTAATCCTAATTTGAAAAGAATAATTTGGGGTTACCTTGTGGGGAAGATTTGATGAGGATTGATGAAATATGTTTTGAATGAATACCTATTTTGTTCACCTTTGACCTTGATTGAGCCGTTATTGTCCACTGCTTGCACGTGGGAGTTTCGGTGCGTCTTGAAGGTAACCCAAAAATCCACGTGTCACCTTCATATTTTTGGCTCCACAAATGCCCCCACACCAGTTAGGCTGCTCGCAGGAAAGGGCAGTAGGTGTAGAGATCTTCTTACTTTAGGAAACATAGGATTGTTTCCTGTTTTGATGTAGATTCCCTCTTTAATTGGAAATTAGATCCTTCTAGGAAAGGGAAATAAATTACTTCTAAAGCCTATTTAAGTCTACCGTAAGTAGATTATTAAATCAACTTCAGAGAGCAATTTATTCTACCCTACTAGAGAGAGAAAGTTAGAGGATATTTGCTCCCCATCCCCTAACAATCTTCTACACTTGCCTATGCAAATGATCGTTTTTCGTTGCTTTCTTCATTTTCTTCGCGGCGCACCGAGGTAAGAAAAAAAAATTAATTTTCCTTATCTTCTTCTTGGATAGTGTTGCAACAGGGCAGCCGTCAGGGTGGTGCAATACGTTGACTAACAGGAGCCAGGAGTCAACTCGGCATAGACCGAGGAGGTGTTGTGGTATGAACCACTGTTTAGGCTGCTCGGTTTGGCTAAAGCCAATGGCAGCTGTGCGGCTGAGACCACGAATTGAGGCGTTGGGGCGCATTGCTAGGCGAGCCGTATAGCTCATGTCCTTTGGGCTTAACGCGGGCCAGGTTGGCGATTGAGAGAAATGAGGAGGTCACATGCCTCATAAGCTACTGGAATGCTGGGCATGCATGCCTTTCTTGCTTGCTAGTCCGAGAGAAAAAATAAGGAAAAAGTCAATATGGGTTGAGCTTCTCTGCTGAGTACCGTGAATGGCGTTGGCTACTCAGTCATCTTTGCCGGGAGAAAGATGGGCTGCTCCCGAGAGAGGAGATAAAGAGAATCAAGACGGATGCATTGGCTCGTCTGATTGTGTCATGGAGCCTACTATGAATGAAGGTGGAAAGAAGAGATATTCCTCCCCTACTCAAGAGATGCTGGTTGAGAAAAAACTAAAGACTTCATTCGCTACTCGTCAAAGTCTGCCTGCTGCTGAGAGGCCTATGATTGACTTGACTTCTTCCAATGAGAAGAAAAATGAGGCTGCTAAATCTGAGCCTATGACGCCTGCCATGTCGAAGATGGCTAATATGATTGCTGATAGGATTGCTCAGCGTAGAGGTTTTGTCATGCCCCTAGTGCCAAAGTCTGTACTAAGACGTCCGTTGAGAGCTAAGTCCAATTCATATTTGGAGAGGCTTGTTACTATAAAGAGCGATATGATGGACTTTGCTGCTAAAGTGGTGCCAAGACCCACTCATTTTGCTGCTGGGACTGATTCGCCAGCTGAGAAAGAGGAGACTGCTCGTATGGGCAATTGTGAGAAAACCTGTTTCTGGAGAGTCTGCTGAGATCTATGCCCTTTTAAAGCTAGATTTGCTAGCGCTAGATTTGCTTGAAGATATAGACAGATGTGCCAAATTTGTTGATGGCGTCAGAGACGTTGTTTGCCCAATGGGACACCATGATGTACAAAACAGCGATTTTAGACCAAGAGGACACCAAGGCTGCCAAAGGGGTGGCAACGACTATAACAACTAAGGCTTATTCTTCCACCAAAAGGATAAAAAATTGGAGTCTGAGCTTGTCGCTTTGAAGGGGCCTAATATCTCTGTCCCTAGTTCTCTGTAGCTTGAGACTGCTCGCCAAGAGATCGTTAACTTGAAGACTAGGCTTAACGTGATCCAAGTTAAGTATAAAAGTGCAGAGAAGGAGATTGGATGTTACATACCTCAGATTCAAGATCTTGAGTTTGCTGTTTCTGAGCTTCGTTCTGCTACTTATGCAAAGGATAAATAGTTGATTGCTACTTATAATCAAGTGATCCACTTCAAGGGGATCGTTAATGGGCTTGAACCCCAAGTGTTGGAATTCCAAGGTGCACTGAAGATCAATGAAAGTCTGAAGAAGGAAATGGACGATCTGCAACGCGTCCGTGTCAGTCTGCTCGAGGAGAACGAGCAGCTGAAGGGTAAGAAAACTAGGCTCAAGGCTTTGAGACCTTCTCTATTTCTCCGAAAGACTTGTTTGCCTTTACTTTTGAGGCTTCCATTGGTGAAGTAATCGAATAAGTTAGTGCCCAGGCTCGGGCAGCCGAGGGTGAAGCGCTAGATGATGTCGTTGCTAAGAGCGTCACGGCTATTGAAGGTGTGGCGACTGAGTAGTCGTTGGATGTCCAAGCTGTTGAAGTGTAGTCTTCTAGGTAGCCTTTAGGATTTTCTTTATTTTCCTTGTTGCTTTTTGCTTTACTTGAACACCTTTGGCCTTTGTTACTTATTTATCAATTTCGCTAGAAAATTTAATAAACTTACTTCCTTCGTTTTTCTTCATCTTCGCTTTTTTTGTTTACGTCCAACGTTTGACCTTTAGACCAACGGCAAGCGTGCTGCTTTTCTATAAGTAGACAGGCCCACATAGCCTATGCAACCGTATGTGTTGGTGTAGAACTTTTGCAAAGTTGTTAGCCATATGGTCGGCAGCTAGACGCCTTACTTACAGAAGCAGACGAGTCCGTGTGACCACTTGGCCGTTAACCTTGGCTTTCTTCAATTCTTTGAGCTGTGTGGTCTGCATCACAACATACTAAAGATTTTTGGGTCATGAAATTTGCAACATCTTTTGCTGCCAATCCATGTCATTGCCACATAGGATTTGGCATTTCGGTTGGAGAATATTAGTGTGGTCTTTTTTTACTATTATAGCTGATGTGTACATTTTGGCATCTCATTTGAAGATGCTCTTAGCCTTATCCCCACACATGCAAATTAATTTAAATTCTCACCAAACCTCTCTAAACTACCCTATTAGTTTTTCTTATCATTTATCTGTCCCCAAATTTTCATTGTTTTGGTAATTTTTCAACATCGGTAAGTTCATGAATTCACAAAATTTCCTGTGCAGATCATGGTGACCTTACACAACCCAAATTATATACTATAGTCAAATCTTCTCTTCTGCAGAAAAACCTTTTTTTTTCCATTATTTTTTATTAAATATTTTCTGGCTTCTTGATTTTCTTCATCAACCGAAAAAATTTTCACTTAAAATTTGATATTTATTAAAAAAAAAAAAAATAGGCCACAAAGATGAGTATAGAAAGAGACGAAAGTGCTGTCTTCCAGAGATAGAGTGTTGATGGCCAATATGTTTACTGGTAAGGAAGAGAGGCAGATCCTCGAAAGTGCTGCCTTTGCATGTGGTAAGTTGCAATTGCTGGGATTTTTGTTTTTTTAATTCGAGCGGTATTTTAATTTAAGCTGAAATAAATCACTGAGAGGAAATTCGAACTTTGGGTTAGGGGTGGGCATAAAAACCGCCAAACCGCAAAACCGCATCGAACCGTAAGAAAAAAAACCGAAAAAAACCGTGTTGACCGGAAAAGTCAACTTTGAGTGAAAAACCGAACCGAACCGTTCAAACCGGTTCCGGTTCCGGTTTCGAATGACCAAGAACCGGCCGAACCGAACCGAACCGTTTTATTAATAATAAATAAATAAATTATATACACACACACATGTCATGGTATAATAGGTTGAAAAATTGTGTACAGCAGCTGCTGCTTCTTGCTTGCTCTCTGAAGTCTGAAAACTTGCAATTTGTTTCATCATTTTTTTGTTTGTTAACTGATTGACCAGTGCATATGTATTTTAGTTGTCTCTTTTTGTTGACTTGGTGCCACTACCAAAGACATTTGCATTAAAAAAGATGTGTTGTATGCAACTTTATGTAATCAGTTTTAGAAGATGTATTTGAATGCATAATGATTTGGTGTTCAAATAATTTATTATTAGGAACCGTAAACCGGCAAGAACCGAATCGGAACCGGTGTAGACCGAACCGTAATGTTCTAGTCATAAATTTAAGTGGAACCGCACCGAATCGAACCGTTAATATATTTCGGTTCCGGTTCCAATTTAGGGGTGGAACCGCACCGAACCGCACCGTGCCCACCCCTACTTTGGGTTCTTAATTACCATACAATGAAGTTGAAGATGGGGATCTAGATAAAGTGCTTAATAATTTAGGGATTGTTTGGTATTTTTCTAAGAATAATGGTAGTGAGATAAATTTTTAAACAAAATTTACAAATAAAATGATATGTCACTAATATGTAATAAGCACGTTAAATAATTAACACTTAAGTAATAATTCAATCATCAACATTACCCACATCATTTGTTTACGAAATTTGGTCTCCCTAACATACCCTTTTTCTAATCCTTTTTTTTTTTTTTTTTGAAATTAATGAATATTAAGTAATTTAACTGTATTCATAATTTTTTTTTACACTAAAAATAAGATCCAAGTAGGATACTAAACATGTCCTTTGCGTCTAGCAAAAGTTTGATTTGCAAGAGGGTAAATGTTGTATGATATTGGAGTAATTTTGGGATGAATTTTCGTGTGCAGTTGTGGAGGTGTTGACAAACATGGTGTTCTTAGCCAATGCCAGTAACTTCGTTAGATACTTCTTGTTGTCAATGCATTACCCAGATGCTACAACAGCAAATATGGTGACCAATTGCATTGGAACCTCATTTTTCCTCTCCATACTGGGAGGATTTATCAGTGACTCTCTCTTTCACAAGATTCACAACCTTCATCCTCTTTTCTACCATGGAGTTGCTGGTATGATTTGTCCCCTTTTTCTTGGGAGTAGAAAATTTTATTTTTCCCATTGCCACCACGGACTTTTAATTTAGTTATGAGCCTCTAATTTTCTTAAACGTATTATTTTGGCTTTGCTGTCAAATCTATCAAAAAGAATTTTTAAATTGTGAGTAATTTTCGTCTATTTAATGTGGTAAGCTAATAGAAAATATAATGAACTTAAAGATTCGAGAAAAGTTGACACGTTTTAAAAGATTAGAAGACGCTCGTATCGAAATTGAAAGTGAGACATATATATTGTATGCGACGTTAAATGGAACAAAGAAACTTGTACCATGTAGGGATAAATTTTGCTGAGGATCCAAGCTCAGTACCCACAATTTCGACCAGCATCGTGTGCTAGGCCTTCTCGGTATCAAGCAGCCATTCTATACACTGGCCTTTATGTCATTGCTGCCGGTGTAGGTGGAATCAATGCCTCCTTACATGCACACGGAGTCTTCCTACTTCAACTGGTTTTTCTTTTCCCTATGTTTTGGAGGCCTCCTAAGCTGTACTATGATTTGGGTGGAAGAAAACAGAGGCTGGAATTGGAACTTCACTATAACAATTATAGCCTTGAGTTAGGCACTTTCAATTTTCATCTGTGGGAGTCTATTGCGGAAGCACATTGACAAGAATCTTTAAGGTCAATGTAAATTTAGAAAAATATCCATTATTTATCACCACTTCAAAATAATCATTATGCACCATTTCCTAAGATTGCAGAGTAGCTCTTCACAGCGTGCACTAATAACAACTCTCAAAAAATACTATTGAATAGACGGTTGTATTCGGAATTAATTCAATTTTTTTCTTTGTGGTGTCAAAGGTTCTTGCTTCTGCAGTTTAGAACTGGAAGGCCTCACCAGAAGAGAGAGTTCTAGAGAACCAGTATGCAGTATCTGCAATCAATTCGGACGGAGTTGATGTACGATCCCATAACAAGTATAAGTAAGTTGTTTCCCCTCTTCTCAATTTTTTCTAAATTAGGTGATGGTAACATGGACATAAATACTATCATTCTTTAAACTTAGAGCGGGATTAAATTATAGTGTCACACTTTAGCACAAATATGTGACCCCTCAAATTTTGAGTGGGAAGAAATGGAGCCAGTATTTAAACTCTGCATACAATTTTTTTTCAGGTACTTTTGGTCGAAGATACTCTAATTTCTCAGGTTTTTAGACAAAGCATTAACTGATAGCACAATTAGCGCCGCTCAAGTTAAGGAAACAAGAACTTTTATAGGCCTTCTACCCATCTTTGCGAGCACAATCCTGATGAATTGTTGCATAGCCCTAATTCAGACACACTCAGTGGTACAGGGGACCGCAATGAACCGAAAAATAAACAATTTCAAAATCCCAGTTCAGTCATTGGGCATACTCCCCCTCTCCGTTATGCTTGCTTCTATTCCTTTATACGACCTATTCCAAAGGAGTAGGATTCTCTCTCCTCCTATTCCCATCCTCTTCCCTCCCTTCTTCTCACAAATTGTTTTTTATCTTATTGTCTTTATAAAAAAATCAATATAAGATGTTGATGTGGTTTAACCGTGACCGTTCAAATAAGAGAGGAGGGAAGGGGAGAAAGGAGGGGAGAGAATCCTCACCCTCCAAAGAATCTTAGGAGCCCAAAGCTCAGCAAAAAGTCACATCTTCCAACCACTTTGGAGGATTGGGCTAGGGCTGGCGCTAGCATCTGGCCGTAGCTGCCATGGTGGAAGTTAAGAGACGCGAGGCAGCTCATAAAAATGCCACATTGTCTTTCTTCTGGCTTGGCTGGCAATACCTCTTCCTTGGAGTCTCAGATATGCTCACCCTTGGAGGAATGCTTGAGTTTTTTCACTCGGAAGCGCCCGATAGCATGAGAAGCATATCCACTTCATTGTCATGGTGCTCAACATCAATGGGGTACTTTTTAAGCTCAGTTCTGGTGTCCATAGCAAATTCAGTGAGTGGAAGATTTGGTAAAGAGTGGCTTGGAGGAGCTGATGCGAACCATTCACGTTTGGATCTGTTTTATACACTTCTCTGCATTCTCAACACTCTCAATGTTCTCAATTACATAGACTGGGCTAGGAAGTACTAGAGGAATGCCGTTCTTCCTTACCTGCAGCTGGAAATTATATTCTAGCACAAATGTATAAGTAACTTACTGTAAGCACTTAAAAGAGAGAACTTTTTTGCATGTGTCAAACTATGACGCTATGCAATGAGGAATGAGTACGTGCATATAAAGAGACAAGTATTTCTCGCACTGTAGTATTTTGTTGTAACAAATTATAATTAACCGATAATACTGTAATGTACCATACATGATAAACTTTACTAATTTTATGAAACCACAGTTCAATGGGCCTCCACCATTTTTCTTCATGATGAAATTCTCAATTCTGGCTCACGATGTTTCAATTGGATAGCATGCTTGTGTCGATATTCGAAATGTGTTTAGGGTGAGTGTGTCAACATCATTAGTTCTAATCAAAGTGTTAAACACCGTAATCCCGGAAAATGTCTCCTGGAATATATGCATGAATTAAGTTTGTTAGCTGGACTTTCATATGTTGTCTTCTTGGGAAAGGGATGATCTTCGGATCCCTTTCCACCAAGTCTGATATTTGAGTTATTCAAATTTGATCTAACTGTTACAATTATTATAACTTTCAAAGAGACTTCCTGTTTATAGCGGTTAGATCAAATTTGAACGGTCCAGATCTCAAACTTTATGAATTTGGTGGAAATGAATCCGGCTTCGTACTCTTCTGTTTCTTCATAAATTTTGGTCATGTTTCAGTGTCGTCACTTTAGCTAGGATCCTAGCATTAATGTATTGTTTCACGAGTAAAATAATTTCAAATAATGCATTTAATTATAAGAAAACTAATGAAAAGAGTTTGAAAACTTTAAATTTTAATGATAAGGAAAAAATAAAATATAAAGTGAATAGTACCAGGATTGACTTTTAGTGTAAAAATGTGATTTTTCGTTAAAATGAATAGTACTGTGGGCTTTTCTTTAAAACTCCATTTAATTATTAGGTCTAGTAGCACTCTAATAAAGAAGTATTTTAAGTTTAAGCCTCATTAAATACATAATATTTACATTTTTTTTAACAAATTATTAAAATACATACTTGAATACGAATATGACTTAAATTTGTATGTGTAAAATAACAAGTTAGATTATCTCGCACTGT
This sequence comes from Pyrus x bretschneideri, assembly GCF_019419815.1. Taxonomy (NCBI): domain Eukaryota; kingdom Viridiplantae; phylum Streptophyta; class Magnoliopsida; order Rosales; family Rosaceae; genus Pyrus; species Pyrus x bretschneideri. The sequence continues at coordinate 4,690,453 of NW_025999391.1, read as the reverse complement.
TAGTGGAGCATTTAACGGCTAAACATATGATCGTAATATAATCGGCTTTGACTCAGCCTTTCCTTAAAAACGGGTAAGGTCATACCAATAATTAAAAGAGAAGCTGCTTAGCCTGCCATGCAGGTGAGGGTTAATAACTTAATATTGTTGTTTTGACTATAACATACTAAATTACTCGAATTTGTAAAAATAAATTGAAGAAATTAATGAAGACTGGTTTTTTTTTTTTTTTTTTTTTGGGAAACAAAAGATGGTTTTTTTGGACAAAAAGAAAAGTTTTATTTGAACTAATCAAAAAGAAAAGTCGGAACAAAAACAATTGAAAATGGAGTTCGACTTTATCGACGTCAATACAAGCGACGGTGGGAGTTGGTGAAAATAAAATACACGACTTGAGAAACACGTGGGGTAAGACTAGTCTTGGAATACGTGTACCCAACCATCAGAAATTAAAATAATTGTGAGATCCGCATAAAATCAGGAATTCAATTCCTGAAATGATCGGAGTCCAATTCTTGAGTGGGAGGAGGTAGTTGAATTCTTGGAAATGGTGTCCATCAAGTATCCAAATTTTATACTAGTATACCCTCAAACTCCAAAGATGAGAACGGTGTCAATGTTTGCAGCCCTTGTGATTGTGATAGCTAGCCATGGGTTCTGCCTTCAAGCCTTTGCTTGACAAGGCTCGCGTTCCCGATGAAGACCAAAGAAAAGGGAAGATGGTGATCTCACGATTAGGGGTGGGTGAGAGATGCCTGAGGAATTTTAGAAATGGGTGGGTCAGTAGAGAAAGATGGGAAAGATAGGGAAAGAGAGAGGTGCCTGGGAAATTTAGAAATGGATGGGTTGCACGACAACAGAAAGATGGGGGAGATAGAGGACATGAAGTGATAATTTTTTTTTTCTTTGGGTTTATTTTATGTTGGTAACTGGTAAGGACCAATGAAAGAATAAAAGTTACTAGAAAATAAAAAAAATAGTTATTCACTCTACTAAAAAAATGAAAGAATATCAGTTTTACTAAAAATAATTAGATATAAAATAAATTAGTTACAATAGGAATATTTTAGTAATCACATTAATTTTCATTCCGATTCATGTGAATTAATCAATAGTTTATATAAATTAATATCATTCATACTCCGATTCCAGCCAATTTTAGTAAACGTCTTTAACAGGAATTTGTTCTGATTCCACCTCATTCTATTTCCTCTTCAATTCAATTCCTCTCGATCTGATTACGGATTAATAAACGAGCCCTTAGAGTAATGCAATGGAGGTTAAATTTATAGATAAAATTTACAAACTAAACAAGGTATCACCAACTTGGATAAGTAATTGGAATACATGGACTCAATTTTCATGTTATTTAGTTTGCAAAATATTATCTATAAATTTAGTCTCCTTAGCATTACCTATTTAGTATTGAGTGCATTTTGCTCACCAGCCTCAAGTGGTGGTAATGCTCACTACCCTATTTATCACCGTTATATGAGCTTTAATTTTGAGATTTCTGCATATCCACTACATCAATCTCGAAATTCAAACTCATCTAATTGTGGTAAATAGGATGATGAGTAACACCATGATCTATGTTGGTGAGCAAAAATACTCTCATTTGGTATTAGTCAATTCAACACCAATAGATTGGAATATATGTAACGTAAAAAAGACTGAACCTGCTTTTGAAAAAAAAAATTGTAGGTTTTAAAAGCACATGAAGTGTTTTTTACAAGAAACACCAGTTATGTGCTGACTCCATGATACACTTTAAGTATTTTTTTCAGGATTTATTTACAATTTTACTAAGAATTAGTTTCAAATATATTTTCACATACCCTTTTAAAACACTTCCACACGAGCTTTAAAACTATTCGCTTGGATAAATGATTATTGTCATTTCCAAAAAAATTGAAAAGATAAAACATGATATGTACACATTGTTTTGAGATTGGTGATGTTTTATTATAATACTTTTAGATTTAGTTTGCAATGACTCTTTTAAAGTCAAATTATTCATGATAATACTTTTAATTAATGAACCGAATATCACACTTTTCTTTTCTTTTCTTTTTTAAATGAAAGCTCAGCACATAAATGACATTCATCGGAATAATCCGGACAACATTTTCAACAAATTAAAGAATAAAAAGGCAAGAGCATATATCACATAAGTAAGAAGCGCTTGAGAAAAGCTTGCTTTCTATAATAAATTTTAAACTTAGGATATATCATAATTATTTGCCCCACAACATTTGTTCATTCCATTCCATTCTTTCGGAGTTGGGACTGTGATATAAGGGTGGTCACTTGGAAATGAAAATCAAAACTAAAACACAGATTAAATTGACCGCATCGAATGATTTTGTTTTTTGCAATTTTGAAACAGTTTTAGTTTGAAAATGAACCGTAAGCTAAAAAGCGGTTTTATTTTGGTTTTGAACATCTTGAATTGAACCGAAATTAAATCGCACTGCATAAAATAAAAATATATTTAATTTAATACTCAAACTGCAAACGGTGAATCCTTCCCTTTCACACTGCGAATTCAATTCAACCATAACATCTATTATTATTAATCCACAACCGCAACAATAAACTCTAAAGCAATCTCAAACTTCTAGTTCATAAGGTCGAATGGCTTTTCATTCATCGGTTCAATTTCATAAGGTCCAAGGTCTTCCCAAGTATCGTCTTCTTAAGCCCATTCACAAGCTCGAAAGTCTCCTAAACCTTCGAAGAGAAAGTGTCCAAAAGGATGAAGAAATAGAAAGAATTGAACGATACAAAGTAGTGACTTGAAAGTTAAAATACCAAAACTTTTTTTGTTGAATCATATGAAGAATTTATTTTTTCGGGTTGTACTAATACAATAAAGCATTTTGACGCTGAACTTTAGTTTTAGTATGATAAACTTAACTTTTTCATTTAGGTTGTACTAATACAATAAAGCATTTTGACGCTAAACTTTAGTTTTAGTATGATAAACTTAACTTTTTCATTTAGGTTGTACCAAAGTAATATCATAAAGTATTTTGATGTTGAATTTTAGTATGGTGATCACGAATTTTTTTCAATTGGGTTATATTAATAGTATAAAGCATTTAATTTGCAAATGATTAGGTTATAAACTTTTGAGTGTTTTTTTAACGTTGAATACTCATATTAGTGCCACTTTTTTAACGGACCTGTAGGTGAGGCATAACTGGAACCAAAATGTTTAAAATCGAACTAAACTAAAATCAAATTGTTTAGTTCCGTTTTGGTTCAAGCTTCAAAACAGCACTGGTTCATTCAATTTCACCCCAAAACTATACCGAATCCAACCGTGCCACCACTTTTCTCTGAAAGCCTCCATTGATATGTGGCCGGTGAAAATTTCACAAAAGTAAGGAATTAAATTTTCCAAGTCTAATTTTTTATTTTCATGGATGTGAAGTCGTCTCCAACACGAAGTGGAAACAAAGCGAGAAGACTAAGAAAAGTCGTTCGTTTGACAAATTCTCCAATCCCCATTCACCAACCCAAAAGAAAAAGAGGAGCATATGTGCGGTTCACATTCACTCACAGCTCCGAAGTTAGTGGCCATCTAACGGCAGCCTTTGCATGGTCCAAGTTGCTCACGTGCTACTCACATTTTTTCATTTCATTTTTCAAATTTTAATATATTTATTTATTATATAAAATTCTTTTGTCGAAATTATTATATAAAATTCGATTACACAAGATTTTATTATCTCAAGGTCAATAATAATGGAATCAAAGTCAATATATATAAGCGAATTACCCAACCGAAGTACGCCACACCCCACCTCACTCCCCTAGTATCTTCCCCTCAAATACAAACATAAATAATCTTCTGTGCGCATTTTCAGCATGTCACGTCATGTATCGGTCTAACAATCTTTTTTCAATATAAATCCCCACAAGCTTTGTATTCGGCGTAGAACACTCTCTCTCTCTCTGTCCCCCTTTTTCTTTCTTTCCACAGAGTTCTTATCTCGCCGCACTCCTCCAATGGCTTCCTCTCTCCCTCTCTCTCTCCTCCTCCAAATCTCATGCATTTCCCTCCTATTGGCTCTGCTAATCTCACCCGCCGCACAAGCAGCCACCTGCACCTCACAGACATTCAAAAACAACAAGGTCTACTCCAACTGCAGCGACCTCCCCGCCCTCAACTCCTACCTCCACTGGACGTACAACCCCTCCAACTCCTCCCTCTCCATTGCCTTCGTCGCCGACCCCGCCAAGACCGGCGGCTGGGTCGCTTGGGCCATCAACCCCACAGCCGAAAAAATGGCCGGGTCTCAGGCCCTACTGGCCCACCTAACGACCGACGGCACCCCGGTTGTCAAAACCTACAACATCAGCTCCTACAGCTCCATCATTCCAGGAAATCTCTCGTTCGACGTCTGGGACATCAGCGCCGAGTTCTCCAACAGCACCTACATGATCTTCGCCACCGTCAAGGTCCCAGAAAACAAGGAGTCCGTCAACCAGGTCTGGCAGGTGGGCCCCGGAGTCAACACCGCCACTGGTTTCCCCGAAAAGCATGGCGTTGCCCCCGCCAATCTCGGGTCCTATGGCCCCTTGAACTTGGTAGCTAATGCCACCACTAACTCCACTACCAATACCACCAGTGGGGCTTTGAGGCCTAGGAGTGGAGGAAACATGGGTTTGTTTTCCGTTTTGCTTTTGGTTCTTGGAGCTCTCATTGCTTTCTAAATTTGGTAAACCTAGGTTTTTTTTTTTTTCCCCTTTTTTCGTGCTTAATATTAACGTGATTGAAATCATTGAGGTTGATTGTATCGATCGAAGAAGAGACGGAGGTTTCAGGCCTTTCGCACTTATTTAGGTGGAAGAATATTTGTTATTATATTCCATGATATTATGAATCCCACTTTGATTGAAATCTGCTTCTTATCTGTATTTTTTTCTGGATCAATGAGAGAACAGAACATTAATTAAAATCGGTAGTTTGTGAGTAGAGAGAGGCTGCTCGATTTAGTTTATACTGTTATATTAATACGTGGTGATCTTTAGGTTTAGATTTTTCCTATATTTTCAATTTTTGTGGCTCGTACTAGCTTTACTCTTTTGAAGAAATAAGATAACGACATTTAGCAAACGAAAAGGGTCAATTGAATCTGAAAGTGAACGGTAAATGTGTCACACATAAGTAATCAGAACGAGGCAATCGCTTGACGAGCGAGAAAGGAACAGGGCCAATTACCACACGTTCGACCCGAAAGTCTACATACCAGAGTCACAATGTGAGGATATGCTAAGGTATATGTTTTTTCAAACGAACTAATAATACTTATTTTCTTTAGTCAATCGGTTAAAGAAAATGATCGATAAATAAAGATAACTAGAAGTAGCTAGACATTCGCGTGAGAAGTGAAAAAAAGAACATAACCAATTATCACATGTTAGATGAAATGTTTACATATTACATGGTCGTAATGTGAGAATGCTAGGGTTTACATACATTTCTAATGACCTAATGGTCATAATGTGAGGTTGCTAGGGTTCAAACTCTTCCTCAGCTAGCTTTGTGTAAATTAGTACTAGCCTTCATGCGCGTGCAGGTGATATTTTTTGAATTACAGAGTGCTACGCACGACTTACACGTTTTAAATGTATTTATATACGTAAATTGACAAAAAGAAAGTCAAATATTTGAAGTAAATGAATAATCTTAGATCATGCTAGAAGAAGCTCCTTATAAACCAATTAAAGTAGCTGAATTAACATAATAATATCGATTTCTATAAAATTTACAATAAGAATAGAGAAAATAATATTTAATGAACAACTGATTTAAATCATATTAGTGCTAGTCCATTGTGAGAATAAGTTCACCCCTCCTCCTTAGTATAGATAATATCGTTTGTTAAAAAAAAAAAAATAATCATTTGACAACTAATTTAATCACATTATTATCAGCATGCAAAAGAGTTTTTTTTATAACCGGCATTACACGCCTCTTAAGATATTTTGAACGTGTTTAAAAATAAAAAAATTGAATCACATTATTACTAGCTTTATTTTGGAATGCCTTTAAAAATTTTTGTCTTGGGAATATTTTTATCCAAATCTCTTTATTAAAGTTTGATGACATCAAAAACACTATTCAGCTTTTATGTTGTTATATATAAGATAAAATAACCTCTGTACTAAAATTAGTAAAGTGTTTTGGGTCATTAATAAGGACTTGTCCGGGATCGTCCACTAGTGCCACTGCTTTTGCTTTTGTGTCCTTCACGTACCCCACGCTATTTACCATATCAAATAAACGAGGCGACCTCTGGTTGGAAGTCTGATAGCTAGTGGCCTAGTACCACTAGTTCTTGGCCCCCTTCGTATAAAACAACTGGAACGCACCAAAACAACATTTTATTTTCTCTCTGTTTGTTTTTTTTTTTTCAGAAAACAATGTCCACTTATAAAATGAATAATCCAGTCATTACATAAAATTAATTAATTACTAGAGCATGCAGCACCAGTAACAACACCGGCATCCCTGATGGATTCCCGCCACGCGTACTCTCTTACAGTGGTGGATTCATGAAAAAATAGCAAAAGGGTAAGTAAGAATAGCGTCTGCAGTGTGCCAACAAAAATAGTATTGTAGACATGTATATTTTGTTGCATACAAATAATGTATTACAAAGCTCCACGTAACATATAACTCATCACAAATTGACAAGTCATCCATGACATGTGGCACAAATCAAGCAAAGGAAGTATAAAACTTCTCCAAAATTCGGCAATAAGGGAGAATCCCCCTTAAATTCAGCTAGGGAATCCAAATTGATCCTAAAACTGGAAAGAAAGTTAAAGCATCTTCATAAAACAAATAAGAATTGAAGATTGCTCACAAAATAGGCAACAAGATCCTTAAATTCGGCCAAGGGAGTAAACTGGCTGAAATTAAGACACAAAACATGCCTAAAATCATCCCAAAGGCAAGCCTTGAGAAGTCTATGATGCGAAATATATAAGCACACAAATTAAAACCCTCTTTTGACAATTGTAGTATATTTATAAGTAGGGATCGTTCTAAACCGGGAATTAGGAGGGATTGCTAAATCACTTGAAAACTGACTCAAAAACTTAAAACAAAGGTTAAAACACTAAACTAGACTCAAAGAATGCAAGACTAAACACTAAAAACACTAAAACAAACCAAAAGACTCAAAACAGCACTAAAACACTCAAAACTGCCTTAAAAACACAATCTGGGCAGTTTTGAGCACTTACACTAGTTTGGACGAATTTGGGTGATAAATTGAATCAAAACACTTAGAAACACAAACTAAGACACTTTCTAACTAAATTGAACACTAAAGTAAAGGGGAATTTAGTTTTTGACGAAATTAAACAAATTGCACAGATTGTAATTAAAACAGAATGTAAAAACGAATTTGATGAAAATATGGATGGAATGCTAGCTAGAAGGTTCTTCTCCACACATGTCACACTTGCATACAAGATGATTTTCAGTTGGTCTTTCGATGAATCATGAAACTCAACACCCCGGGTTAATTAGGTTCGCTTAAATTAACCTTTAAGTTCTCTTTAAGTTAATGAATTGGATGGGACAACGCATACACAATTCAAAACATTCTCCAAAAGTCTTTTACGTGAAAAGCACAATAAAGATACAATCAAAGATCATTAAGCAACATGAAAACTATAAGTGTTGACGAGGCATTCGTTACTATGATGAGCATGAAACTAGTGCCAAGAATTCATTTAACGCGATTGTTTATAAGCAATCTCCACTACTTGTGAATATAAGTTTGTAACTATTAGGTGAAACTCACTTATATTCTAGCACCATATTCATGCATGAAAACTAAGCGTGCACTCTCAATAAACATACACAAATAAGTTATCAATCAAGCAGTTAAACGAATTGAATCCACTTATGAAATTTCAACCGAAGGTAATCAATTTATATTGCAAGCATAAACATGGTTTCGAATCACCCCCTAGCTAACTAGGGGGTTTAGCCTCTCATGTTCACAAAAAGAGAAACAAAATTGAAATTATACATAGAGAACAAAAGATTGATTACACCTAAAACGCCCAACGAATCCACTTTGAATTTCTGCACGTTTCAAGCTCCTCTTTCTCCTTTCTTCTTGCTGCGGCAGAGAAGGTTTTATGGATTTTTGGATGTTTTTCTGGTTTAGGGATGGGGTTATGGGGATATGGTGGTGCGGCAAAGAGGTCGAATGATGTATGGAGGTGTGGATCGATGGTTTGAAGTGGCTGCAATGGTGGGAAGGTGGCTGGAATGGATGGAGAAAGCTGCGGCAAAGGGGTTTTTGGGTGATGGTGGCTGCGGCAAAGGGAGAGAATGGGATGGTGGCTGCGGCTTAGAGGGCTTAGGGTGAATGATGAAAAGAATGAATCAATAGTAGTGCTCTAGGGTGAAAATAAAGGGTGCGGCTGAGATGTTTTTGGGGTGATTTGGATGGGAGTTGCGGCTGAGATGGGAGGTGAAGAATGAATGATTCAAAGAGGATGCTAGGGTGCGGCTAGGGTTGTAAATATATAGGGTTTCAGAAAAATAAAACCCTAGCTTATTTTGGTTAATTAAAATTAAATCAAAGGCTTCTAAAATTAGGGAATTAAATCAGAAATTAAAAGGAGAGTGGCTGCAAGGTGCGGCTAGGGTTTAGTTTAGGAGAGGAGCATGTGTTTAATTGCATAACCTAGGACAAAATTGCCCCCCCTTGCACGGCAAGGGAAGGGGAGAAGGGAAAAGCCACGGCAAAGGCTTTAAAGTGGGCTAGGGTCTTTATTTTGTGTCCTAAAGTGCATACAAGGCCTTCAAAGTGGCTAGAAAATACAGACGTTTCAAATTAGGAAAGGTTACCAAAACGGGAAACCTAGGGCTAACTTTCCTACTTCAAGTAGGAATCCTTGTTGAAGTAGGAATCCATCGTTGAAGTAAGAATCCATCGTTCTTCAAGTCTTCAACTCATTCCTTCCTCTTTTGCTCCAAAAGACTCCAATTTGCATCTTCTTGCATACTTTGGCCTTATAATCTGAAAATACACAAAAGTGACTTTAAACACTAAAATAACTAAGGAAACACAACATAAATGCACGAGAACAAGCTAATTAAGTCGCATGAATATGCTCCTATCAGTCTATAAATACAAGGTCCTCCCACAAGCATAAGGGTCGAAAAATCTCTACACAGAAGAACCTCTGCCAAACCTTCGAAGACTAATACACTGCCAAAGCTCTCTTCGAAGAACATTCAACCAAAGCCGAAGCAATTCCTTGAAGAATCAACAAGCGTTTGTGCCAATTCCTTCAAGACTTTGTTGCAAGCTTATAAACTTGTAGCAACGTTGGTTTCAATCAAATCACCAAGACCCTTGAAGCAACAAAATCCCACATCAAACACCACCTTTGCCGCACCCGTGAGGTGAAGACCATCCATACAACATTTCAAGCTCAAAATTTGAAGCAACCATTTAATCGTTTGTTCGAGATCAAGTCATCGCGATCATTGGATCAACAATCACGCATCCACATCAAATTTGAAGACTAAATCAGAAGAAAATTGTAAACAGAGATTATAACCTACAAATTCAAATCAATACAAATTTACTTTGTACATGTGCTCTCATTTCATTCGTTACAAGAATTTTCGTGTTTACACATGCATATTGTCATTTAATCGAGTCTTGGTAGGCCTAAAATCATTTGGAAAGGCGTACTGCACACCTGTTAATGCCTCATTTGCGTGGGTTACTAACATGTTGCAAGGCTGCTCCCATATGAATGCTTAACATAGAAACACACTTATCTTGAACACACTAACAATGTTTAATATCATTGCATCTAGGGCTAACCTTGAGAATTTGGGGGCCCTAGGCGAGCCTTCGAAGTGGGTCTCTAAAATTCTCTAATCTCCAGTTCTTTGTATATTGATTTGTATATATAAAAAAAAAAAAAAATCGTTAAATACATAAAAAGTTCTATTTTCACATCAAATGTCATTAAAAATTAATATCAAAAGAAGATAAATATACAAATATTATTTAAACATTACACGATTCACATTTTTAGACACAAATGTACTAAATGTTTGCGATCAATTGTTTAATATTGAGAGTGAAGAACAATAAAACTTGATGATCAAGAGAGTTTTAACAATAAAACTTGATTGACGAGTATAATAAATTCAAAGCCAATTGTTTCTCTTGTGTTTTTTTCTTCTTCTAAAATCAATATCACACTAACGAATTGAATATTAAAATAATCCATTTGAATAAAAAGTTATTGAAAAGAAAAATATATAATTCAAAGTTTTGATTACCTTAAAGTACAATCTTTAAGATCATATAATAGTTGGTTTAAACATTCAATAGAAATGAAGAAAATGAGAAGTTGGTTTAAACATTCGATAGAAATGAAGAGAATGAGAAGTTGAAAGAAAAAAGATTGCAAAGAGACTTGAGTTTTATAACTTTATATGCATTTGGATAGATGGATTGGGAGTTGGACAAATGAATTGGCAATAAATTTGAAAAACAACAAAAAAAATTAAGAAAAATCTAGTGACTGAAAGGCAGCTTCGTGTTTCGAACTCAACACCCCAAAGAAAAATAAAGTCAACATTTCCACTGCACTAACAAATGAATTATGATATTTCTTACTTTTTTTTATATATTTATATGTTAATTACAGGATATATTTTTTTTTTGGGGCCCTTCCGAAATGGGGGTAGCACTTCTCTAACGCATTTTAACAAGCAGTTGAAGGGCATATATGAAGGGTAACTCCAACCTTCAAGAGGGCAGCATCCAAATCATTCATGGAGATTCACTGGAGTTTGGAGGGTTAGCTGACCTCCCTTGCCCCTAAGTCGGTCCTCCCCTGCTCCCTCGCCCCATCCTTATCAACTATCTTGATGACAAAGTTTGGAGGAGCAACCACCAGCCGCGACCGGACCTTAACAATGCACTTGTCGATCGAGTCAATTGCTTCCTCCACAGACATGCCACTGTGGTAGTGCCTATCCATTAATGAGGGTGCAAAATATATATGACCCAACGCTCCCTTCTCAACCTTGTGACGTAAAGCAATGTAGTCGACGTAGTAAAGGGTTGCCCCCGCCTCCTTTTCGAAACCAGCCGTCAAAATGTTCACCATGCATGGGTTCTTTCGCTGGGCAATGGCGAGCTCGCCACGTGAAATTGGCAGCAGCACCGGTGGTCAATGGGATCCCATTAAGGAATTGATACAAAGCCACGTTATTCTGTATGTACTTGAACTGAACCCTGTCGCCAGGCACACCGTTGGCTTCAATGAGCTTGTGGGAGAGCACCATGATTCTGTATGCTATGCACGGGCAACGTGTCTGTTGCCATGACGGCAAAGCCATCGCCTACCAAACCGAAGATGAATTCCATACCCTTTTGATTAATCTCCTAGTTTTTTGAATTTCAATACAAAGGGCTTGGACCAAGAAATATTTGACCAAAAACCATTTCAAAATATTATTTAACCAAAAGGGTTCAAAGTTTAATAAAAAAATCATCCAAAACGAAAAGAAAGAAGTCAAGCGTCTGAACCAAAATCCTTCCAACGGCAGAAACTGAGAAGTTCAAGCGTGAATAACTTCCAACGGCAGAGCTTCTTCCATGGGTGATAAACTTTTTGCGTCGCAAAATCAAAATCCTAGAATCTTCATCGCCGCACATGCTTCCTCCCTCCATCTCTCTCTCTCTTTGAGTTTTTTTCCAGCCACAAAAGAAACCTTAATTTGACCACCAAGAACCTTTACGCAGAACAAACCATATAAAGGCATCTGTACTCAATCTATTCATTTGATTTGAATTGTATACCGAAACCCTAGAATTTTGTGGCCATATATAGCAAAGTCCTTTTAGAGAAGCTTGAAAGAGAATTCAAATTTTCCAATGACGGTGCGAAATCCGAATCATAATGTTTTAAGTTTATAAGTTAATCTACCATTAGATTAATTTGAAGGCCTTTATTTTGAGGACCTCACAGGTTCTCAAAATGTAGACTTTAAGTGAACAACAAATTTACATTATTTTATACATGTCAATTTAATTTAGAATTCAAGCCATTATACATTTGGGTCTTAGTGTCATCATTTTTCTTTCTATAAAATGTATCGAAAAAACCAAAACATAAAACTGTTTCTGGAAAACCTAAAACATAACATTGTTTCTGAAGAAAAAAAAATCAGATAGGGTGTTTGTTTTGTCTGTGCACAAACAAACACTGTATCTGGAAAAAAAAAAAAAAAAAAAAACCAGAAACAGTGATTTAAATTCCAGAAACAGTCTATGTTTTAACCTTTGACTGTTTCTTTTCTTTCATGCATCAGTTGATTATATTTAAGAAACATAGTGCTTATTTTCCTTTGAATCCAGATACAGTGAATTTCACTATTTCTTTTCTAGCTTACATTTAAGAAGCAGTGTGTCTATTTCATTTAAATCCAGAAACAGTGACTTAGATTCTAGAAACAGTTTATTTTTATAGTCCAGAAACAGTGACCCGTCATTATTATTGAATAGCATGCAGATCTCAAATTTATTTTCTGGAGAAACAAACGATGAACTCCACTGACAAAGAAAAATTGAAAAACAGTACATCGAATACACTATAAATAATAACGACGATCACATTTCAACGAAATAATACAAAATATAAATTAAATAGCATGATGATCTATATTTTTGTTTCAAAGAAAAAGAAGAAGGTCTGCAAAACAACGATGAACTCCATTAACGACGAAAATCTAGAACTCAGCCTAAAAAAGTTAGGGGTAAAATCGATAAATCATAATATATTATAGTTGGACCATTTTTAGTTGGACTGCTTTAATATGGGCCTTATACTAATCATTAAACAAAACTTATAACATGATTTTTTATTAAAACTAAAACTTTTCAAACATTTTTCATTAGTTTTCTTTTAAAAATAAAAATCGTGGAGTAAAATGAAGAATTCTTTACGTTCTCACAATTTATAATAACTTCAATTTAACTCAATCAATTTCAATGCTTTCTTCTTCTCGGTAGGCATTTATTGACAACAAAATGGCAACATAATGAAAAAAAGTAAACCTAATCTAATAAGTAAACTTAATCTTCCCTCTCTTAGTAGTGGGTCTTAGAAGCGAGAGGAAAATGTTTTGAATTTTGTTATTGCTCATTGGAATAATATATATCTATTTTAGTTCTGGATTCATGAGCCTAAAAATTACTGATGAATGAAAATTAGAAGAATATACAGAGAAGGGAGGGAAGATTGATGCCCAACATGTTTAAACAAAATTGTGGAAGTGACTAGTCTTTGAGTGATTTGGTTCATTCATATTACTTGGCTAAACTGAGAGTTCCATTTGGGATATCGAACTTCATGAGTCCAATAAATACTATAAGTAACAACAACTACAGGCCAAATCAAACAAGATTTTTTAAACAGAATAACGACGGGAGAAAGAAAGATGCACGGCACTCCGGAAGAGATTTTTCAATGTGATCGAAACACGAGATGATATATTACGTGTCATTCTATAAATTGTGGTATATATGTGTTAAAAAATTAAGAACTTAAAAAATAAAATTTCTCACCAATTACATAAAAACCCGTGATGTATCATCCGTGTTTCAATTACAATAAAAAATTTCTTCCATTTGGGACATCAAGACTGCAATTGTTAGAGGGTCGGTGATAATCATTGGAAGATCAAGTTACCAATTGGTACTCTCCATCTGGTTATATGTGAACCACTATAAATAAATTTCAGTGCGGGCCGTGCCCATCCTAGTCCTCAAGTGGCTCTCTTCTTTCCCTTTCCTAATGTGCTTTAATCGGTAGTTTTTAGTTTTTATTTAAGAAATTTTAACGAAAAGTATGCGGTACTGTTCATTTTAACGAAAAATCATATTTTTACACTACAAAGTCAAATATGGTATTATTTACTTTACCATTTATTTTATCTTTATCATTAAAAGTCAAATTTTTCAAACACTTTTCATTATTTTTTTATTTATTTAATTTTCGGGATTCCAACCTCTAATATATAATATCTTTGCATTTTGCACGAGGTTTAAAAACCCTACAAAGAATTAAAAATTATCTTTTAGATTATTATGAAGCCTAGATCATCGAATCACGGGAACAACCTTGCGGGCATCAAGGTTCTTCGTCTTTCTTCATTTCTTTGTCTACTGGTTTTTTTTGTAGCTATAGAGTTATCGTTTTTGTAGGTCGTTGGACTTGGACAATTTGGTGTCTAGTAAATTGAAACCGTTCAATTGCTTAATTTTTTGTTGTCAAGGGTTGGTGTGCACAGTAAGTAATCATAATTTTAAGGAGAGATTTTTCAGTATAACCGATACATAAGATAGTACACCACGTGTCATTATATAAATGATGAGATATTTGTGCTAAAAAGTTAATAACTTAAAAAATAAAATTTCCCACCACTCCTATTTAAACACGTGATGTACCACTTGTGTTCCCGTCACAACTAAAAATTTCTCATTTTTAAGAGGATGCAATATTTACTCCTAGATATCCTTTAGCATTCTCTCGGTTTAATGCGGATTTTATATCATAAAAAGACTCTCTCGACTAGCATTAATACACCTTTCTAGGGTTAACGCAATTATCGCATACTCTATTTTCTTGTGTACTGTTTGAGTCTCATAAATTACTTACTAACTTGACGGTTAGACAATCTTGGACAGATGCCCCAACAGTAAAGGTGGTCTCAGGATCGTTTATTCTTTTATAGTTATTTAAGTTTGTGCATCTCTTCCACACAATGGCGCCAAAGGCAATGAAATTGTGCTTGACCATTAGGGGTAAAGCTTTGCCAGAAATTGTGCAACTCTGAAAATCTATGCCCCCTGTGAGCTACGGCCCAAAATGTCTCTGAGAAGTCCACTTCGAAGCGAATTTTCTTACCTTCGAAAGAAAAAACATCTACGTTCCTGATGCCCTCGATCTACTAGCCAAATAATTTTAATTTGTTATTTACCACAACTCGTAGAACAATTTGTATGGGAAAAAGAAAAAGAAATATCACAATCTTATTTTCTTATATACAACTTGGATTTTCCTAAAAATATGTACGATATAGAGGAATATTGATATCACCATGACCTAAACCTTGCATCAGCTCACAGTCACATCTGGTAGGCTACAAATCGCTAAAGTAGTTGGCATATAATCCCAAAATTCCCAATTAAATCGACCAGATTATTTTCTAATAATAAAACAAAATGTTCAAAAATGCATTGAACGATGCAGTTGCTTGACGCTACAATCCATTCTCCTTTACTCCATAAAGTTGGTTATCTTCATTTTTGGGTTTATTCTAAAGAGGCTTTTTTAAAGTAGGATTTTATAAACTTTGCACTATCTTACCTTTTTGACATAATTTTCGTATCAACATTATAAAATATTGTGTCAAAAATATAAGGTGACAAAGAGTTCATAAAAGGTCTTACTTTTGAGAGAATATCATTAACATTTCTCTTACTGAATTTAAGCAACGTCTAAAACAGAATCCATTGATTTCAGCAATTTAAAACAAAAACAGACGGAAGAGAAGAAGAAAAGCAGGATTCTTGGATCTTTATTTAATTAATTAGGTTCATACAAGTTTACGTTAATTGTTATTTGGCTCTCTCATTCCCCTCTCCATTTTTTTAAGGACATTAGTTCTGTTTCAACTTTCAAGCATCGCACGCATGTTTCTTATTTATTTTTTGTTAAATTTCACTAATAATCCTGATAAATTTGTTTGAATTTCGATTTCGTCCATATAATTTCGTCATGTCTTTACTTGAGCTACTCTATTCTGCTAAGTTGATTTTCCTATTCATTACGCTCTCATTCGAAAAGCCAACGTGGCCAAAATTTTACCATATTAGACTGACGATGCTAAATGAAAATACATGAACTAAATCCAAGAAAAAAGGTGAAAATCCAAATAAATAATAAATAAATTTAGCTAAAACGATTCAAAATCAAATTATAAATTGTTGGACTAACCAAATTTAAATATCGACGGCATAGAGAATAAAGGGTGATGATATAATAATCATATATATACAACATATTGAAAAATTGATCATTTCAGCTAGGGTATTGAAATTTGAAATACCATTATTTTGGCCAATTTTCTAAATAACTATTTATTCAGTTTTGCCCACGTGTCGACTTTCAAGTGGTTGTTTTCATTTTTACGAAAGCCTCATAGAGGATTTCTCACTGTCTTAACTGTAACTATAAATTCCGCCAAAATTAGTAGTCAGCCTTTGTTCATCAACCACCATTAGCGGTTTACTCATCCATGGCTTCTTCTTCCTCCTCCTCTTCTCTCTCAATATTTCTACCGCTCACCCTCCTTTGTCTTATCTCACCCGCGCTTTCCCTCACCTGCACCTCCCAAACCTTCACCAACAACAAGCTCTACTCGAAATGCGCCGACCTCCCCGTCCTCGGCTCCTTCCTCCACTGGACCTACGACCCCGCCAACTCCACTCTCTCCATCGCCTTCATCTCGCCACCCTCCAAAACCGATGGCTGGATCGCCTGGGCCATCAACCCGACGTCCACCGGGATGGCTGGGTCCCAGACCCTCCTCGCCTACCAGAAGTCCGGCGGCTCCATGGCCGTTAAAACCTTCAACATCAGCTCGTACAAGGATATTGTCGAGTCGAAGCTGTCGTTCGAAGTGTGGGACACTGCGGCCGAGTCGTCCGGCGGCGTTTTTAGGCTGTTTGCGAAGTTGAAGGTGGAGAAGGAGACGGTGAACCAGGTTTGGCAGGTGGGGCCCTCTGTTTCCGATGGGTTTCCGGTTAAACACGACTTCCTGACGCCGAATCTTAACTCGAAAGGGACACTGAGCTTGACCGGCGGCACCACCACCACCACCGTTAGCGGGGGGTCCAAGATGAAGAAGAGAAATGTGAGTTGAGTCTCTCTAAATTTCCATTTTAATGTCTTGGGATTCTTTTGTTACTATTTTTATACAACCTATAATAAGAAGAGGATTTAGACTGGGGATTTTACTTGCAGGATAAACACTCTTAACCACTCCTATATATTCATAAACGTTGTTAATTGCTCACGCCTAGAGTAAACTCTTTTAACCATTTGAATCTCAAATGGTAAAAATAAGTAGTAAATTTTTAGAAGGAAAAGAAAGTTGCTTTATTTGGAGAGCATAAAGCTTGAAACTTTGAGTAAAGGGAAATTGTGCTCTAATGAAGATTTGGCTTTAATTTTGGCAAGTTGTAGAAATCTGAGCTAGATTTGAGATGGGTTTTGATCAAAGTTGATAAAGTTAAATCCTTTTTTGTGTTTTTGTGTGATTCAGATACATGGAATTTTGAATGCTGTGAGTTGGGGATTGATGTTCCCAATTGGAATCATCATAGCAAGATATTTGAGGGCTTTTCCGTCTGCGGATCCAGCTTGGTTTTATCTTCATATATTCTGCCAGGTATCTGGTTATGCCATTGGTGTCGCCGGCTGGGCTACCGGAATTAAGCTCGGAAGTGAGTCCAAAGGGGTGGTTTACACTAATCATCGCAACATTGGAATTGCCCTGTTTGCCTTAGCAACTCTGCAGGTAAACTCCATTCTTTGTTTTCTCCTGATACAAGCGATATGGTACTCTAAACTAATATAAACTGCGAGAAGGGGATCGGAACTCTGATATGTAGGGGAGTACATCCACTCTTGCCAATGAGGTTGCGCCTATGTCTGCAAATTCCATTCTAATTTTACCTACACGAACTTAATGTGGTTCATACAACTTAGTTTACAAATTTATAATGCCGTTTAAGTGCTAAGTGATAAGGGGTAACTGGCATTTTTCAATTTTATGCATTCCCCTACCTTCCATGAATCCATGTTATGTATGTAAACTACTATGAAGATTTGGATTTAGAACATCTCTGTTTTCTGATGCAATCTTAACTCAATTTCGCATAGATTAGTCCGTGTTCACAGCTGCTGAAGGCAGCATTTTGTTGAAACAAGGCTGATTAATTTGTTTGTGGTACTTAATTTTGGACTGTTTTCGTCTAATTGGAATTTCCTTCTCTGGACTTACAGATATTCGCATTGTTCTTGAGGCCGAAGAAGGAGCACAAGTTCAGGTTCTACTGGAACATCTACCACCACGCTCTTGGATACACGATTCTTGTCCTCGGCATTATAAATGTGTTTAAGGGCTTAGACATACTAAATCCTGCTAAGCATTGGAGATCTACTTACATAATTGTGATTATTGCGTTGGGTGCACTTGCATTGTTATTGGAAGCAATCACTTGGATTGTGGTCTTGAAGAGAAAGTCAAGTAAGTCCACCAAGCCGTATGATGGATTGAACAACGGACAAGGCTGATATGCCGCGCGCAGCGCCTTGACGTATAATCATACCAAAGTGCGGCAGGTTCTCCCATGCCAGATACTGATTTTGTAATATCAGAGCAGCCCTCACATCCTTTTCTTCTCTTCTTGCTTGTATAATGTATTGATTTATTTAGGTTTCTTGTATGGTTAGTATATACATACAGAGTGTTAAGAGTGTTGACCTCCCCAGTTTGTTGATTTATTGTCTCTATGTTAGTGCTCTTCAGACTCCTACTTTTCTCATTCATCTATAACCCCTAATTGCATTCACCTTCTACACATCTCGTCTAGAATCCTAACTGAGCTGGTAACGTTCAAAAATATGAACTTAACAAGTGCAGCTAATCATCTTGAAAAGTTTTTTTTGTATGACCGTCATTTTCACGTAGTGTTACTAATATAAAAAATTTTGATCGCCTAAGTTGCTCGACGTGTAAGCACAGTTTTGGACGCCTAATACCGTCCTTGATAAAGACTTCCATGATGTAATAGCTGATCATGCTTAGATGACTAATCACTCTAGTCTCTAGAGTGCATGCTAATAATTGTATTCTATCAGATCTGAGATGGGAAACAAACAACCGAAAGAACACTTACGTGATGTAAATTGACAATTTATTAGTAGGAAATTTCTCAATCTTGTCGGATAGCAATTAGATGTGGGACTAGCTGATTAGCTAGATTAATCTTTTTATTTAATAATTAATACTTGAGGATTAAAATCATCAAGTCAGTCTCAAAGCATTATTCACCAAAGCAAACGAAAGCTAATTTCAATTGGGAATCAATTATATACTTGACTTTATCTAGGCCGCCCCCCCCAATGCATTACAGCCACTAGTTCCTACTGATTCATCACCTCCATTATTAACCTTTGCTTTAATCTGTGGACTCTGTTATTCAAACACTTATTTATATTTTTCATACATTTATCTTAATTTTCAGTCGTTGAATCAAATATATTAAAAATGATTAAAAGACATAAATTAACAGAATGTATATGAAATGTAAAAATATGTGTGCAGATAGAACTAGGCTAATTTGTTCTCTAATGCATGTTTTTTACTTTGTGTATTTGATTAATTCCCATGTGATGCATGGGTTCTTTATCTCTCCCTCACTACTTGGAAGGAGATGAGATGCCAACCTTTTGCAGGGACGGTTGTCTCCTCACTAACTAGACATTATTATGAGAATTAAAAAGTGGATTAAAAATATGTTTTATTAAAGTGATTAGTGGAAAGGTATTTTTCGAGTTTCTACGGGTTTATACATATTTAAGCTGTGTCGGAGAAAGTTTTAAAATTAATCAATTGTATACTATCATAAGTTTAAGCAAGGTGAAAGATACGTGGAATTTATCTTAGGAAGGAGATGAGATAAATTCAAAAGAGTTGTAGGATTATTTGATTGAACTGTATTTAAGACTAAAGAAGGAGAGAGGACGGCGACAACAAGAGAGAGAAGAAGAGATTTAATTGTGATGTGTGTATTGTATCACTCTATTGTGCCTTTATTTATAGTAGTATGATATGTTAAATTCTTACTCTAATAGAATTACAACTATAATAGGATAATATCTACTAAGGAGAATATTCTAAGATATTCCTAGATACACTAGAATTTATACAATCACATTCCTATTCTAAATATGATCGCAACAAAAATGCATTATTAAGAGAATTGAAGAGGAGCTTAAAAAAGGGTTTATTAAAGGCTATTAGTGGAAGTTTCTTGGGGCTTTTGTTGTGTCTTTACAAATTAAGTTTTTTTTTTTCTTTTCTCTGAAAAGTTTTAGTAGTTGTGTACATTCATACGTTTATCTGGTTAATTTAATTACACAACACTTTTTTGGAATTTTTGAGTTTTCACAAAAATCTCTTAGTTTGCGAAAGTAACAAAAACATCCTTTGATGTTTCAAAATCATTTACCCCTCCCTCTCCCCTCCCCCTTCTAGGGTTTCGGTAATTTTATGTTGACATTAGAGATATATAATTTTAATGTGACAAAAGTAACCAGATAGCGATCCCTACTGGAAATAGGACATCCCACTTGTAACCAAAGACCCAGTCCACCCATCTTTTCTTTCAAATTCGATAGACTCCAGCATAGAAGATGGGTGAATTGAAAGGCATAGGGCTAACCAAAACTTGTAGCCAAACACTCTTTTTCCTACCATAAAGGTTTTTTTGGTATTTTCACCATTTCTTTCGCGCAGGTCTTTTTTTCTTTTTTATGGTCATAAGAGGGAGTTGCTGAATGATTTTGAAACGTCAAAAAGAATGTTTGTATTACTTTTAAAACATGAATAGACTTTCTGAAAACTCAAGAAACCTCAAAAAATGCATGTGTAGTGAACCCCATTTTCATTTTTATTGTCTCTTGAATATAAACGCCAAAGAACTACAAACTAAAAGGTTTAATATATTTTCACAATATTATATAATAAAAAGGACTATCATTGTGGTTTTAGACAGGCAGTTAACATTCAAGATTCACACGCAAGGTGAAAGGTAGGTACGAATAGGATTTATCTTTATGAAGCTAGGTGCGGCTTCTTGATAAAAAAAAAAAAAAAAATATGAGAGATCTTAAATTTAATTTTCAAAATTAATAAATTTGTTTGATCGTGACAATAAATAAAGTAAAATTTTTCATAAATTCTTCAAATCCAAAAAATATATATATTCATAACTTGCCAGTAATTATCTATCTAAAAATATATATATAAAAAAGAAAGAAGAAATGTAGCTACTACTTCCAGCACGCCGGGCCTCTGGCTAGTAGTAGATAAAGCAAAGTGCTTTTCCTGCTTTTGAGCTTTTTCTCAAAAGCAATCTTTGATGATGCCAGCGACCCACACATGACACGTCTCAAAGTCTTTACACAGAGTCAGTGAGCAGGTGTACAAGAAAAGGATATTGCGAAACCACCAGCCTTAGATAAACAATTATCAAATAGTACGTAACATTGAGTAATTCCAAATTTTTTTTTAATCACAAATGGTTTTTAAGATTGATCAAACTCATCATTTTGGTTCTTTATTTTCAAAATCAATCAATGTCATCCCTGACATTTACTACCGCACATCAATTTGGTCATTCTGTTAAGATTCCGTCAACTATTCTGTTAATTTGTATGTGGGACTCACAAATCCAATGAAATTATGACACGTACATTACACAAAATAAAAGTTTTTATCGCAAATGGTCCCTGACATTGATCCAACTCCTCATTTTGGTCCTTCGGTTTCAAAAATCGATAAATCTGGTCTTTGACTTTCAATACCGCACATCAATTTAATCATTATGTTAAAGTTTCGTCAATATTTTTTCTTCCACTAATCAAATCATATGTCATCACATGGATTAACTATAAGAAACTATTTTTTTTTTAAGATTTAAAACTAAAAGTAAAATAAGATACTAAAAACCAAAACTAAAGGAAAAAAAAGTCATCGTCGTCTTCATCAGGGTATGCTCAAAAGGAAAAGAAAAGCACCATGACACCACTAAAGTACTTGGCCTCCTGAACTCACTCCTCTTTCTTTCTAGTTGGTTATAATCCTAAATCCTAACAAATTTGAATTGAATTTGGATTTGATTTTATCGAATTTAGATTGAATTTTTTTCCAATTGGGGTTGTGGGATGCGAGAAAAATGTCAACGTGGAATACTCTTGTTTTGGTTCACTCTTGAAGAAATAGTTTCTTATAGTTAATCCATGTTGAGCTATATAATTGGATTAGTGGGACCATATTAACGGAGAGAATAAATTGATGCGCGGTAGTGAATGTCAGGAACCAAATTTATCGATTTTTGAAACTTAGGGACCAAAATGAGGAGTTGGATTAATGTCAGGGATCATTGGCGATAAAAACCCTTATCTTGTGTAATCCACGTGTCACAATTTGATTGGATTTGTGGATCCTACATACAAACTAACAAAATAGTTGACGGAATCTTAACAAAATGACCAAATTGATGTAAGGTAGTGAATGTCAGGTACGACATTGATTGATTTTGAAGGTGAGGGACTAAAATGATGAGTTTGGTCAATCTCATAGACCATTTGTGATAAAAATCCTTCAAAAAATTAGTATTTAAATCTTATTTATAACCAATTAATGAATTTTGGTAGGTAACTGTTAAATTTTGTATTAAAATTATACTATCGAGTGATATACATCGTTGTAGCAATAGTCATTCTAACATAACTTATTCTTATTCTAACAAAATTCTGACGAAGTTGACGAAAAGAACCATATCTACACATTTTGATGAGATGAGGAATCAATGGTAATAGATTTTTAGTTGAGGGACCATTGCTACAATATATTAACACCCAAACAAAAATGATCAAACATTCATTTTATAAGGAAATGGATCCTCACCGAATCCCTTCCACCAAATCCTCCTCATCAACTAATCCGGACATTTGAAATTTAATCCAACAGCTATAAACATGAGCTCACTTTAAAAGTTATAATAACTTTAGCTGTTTTGTCAAATTTGAAGAACCTAAATTGCTTGAGAGGGAAGATTTGGTGAAAGGGATTCGGCCCTCTCCATTTTATAAGAACACGAGAATTTTATTAGGCACATAAAGAAATGCATGCAACTTGTTTTGAAACGCCAATAACATTTTGTTATGGAGATGTGATATCTATACACCTCATTTTACTTCTTATACATCTTTTTTATTTTCGATCGTCTGATTGGATGAATTGAAAAATATCAACGGATAGAAATTATCAAGAGATGTGTGAAAAATAAAATGAAATGTATGGATATCACATCCCTTGTTATATACATACATATATATATATATATATATAAAACTTTAAAAAAAAGACAAACAGTATTATTTATATTAAAAAAGAAAAAATAAAATTAATTTCATAATAAATTAATAATAATGTGATTGACATGTTTCGCTTTTCACTGAGATTTTATCATATAATTCCAAATGCTCATTTAAACCAAGAAAATTCGAAACTATCTGGCGATTTAAATATCAGTCACCTTCGTCATCTGGACTGCCGACCACTTAATATTCAAATCTAGCAATTATGAAAAGTGGTCAATTCTGCTTGGCCATGTCATAGTGACGCATTGCTGATTATAAATAGAAAAAAATTAAAAATTAAAATAAAGACAAAAACTAAACAACTATTGAAACGAGTTAAATGATATTACTTGAGCGGACGAGAAAATTTTGTGCCTTCGAGTATATGATTGTTGTGTGTAATTAGCGGAGTGAGTTATGTTTTTGTTAAGATAAAGTGTTATTATTATGTTTATTATTTAGAATTGTATTTATCACAGGCCGTAAATGATTGAAAAAAAATATCTTTCGTCCCATAATAAATTCTCTAACTGTAAGGTAGATTCTCTTCAAACTGAGCAATCGTGAAAATGTCTTTAAGATGAGGTTTGCGAAAATCTCTTTTGGTTACAATGGTCCCTTCACAAATTGTTTGGTGGGGCTTTCTAAGAATAGGACTTGTAGGTGTGCTAGTGCCACTAAATGGTATAGAGTGCATACATATCTTTCAACCCATGCCACAAGCTAGCGCATGCATTTTGGCACATCTTTCCTATGTACAAACAACCTTGGCCCTTAACTTCACGGCTGGCAAAGAGAACCCATACAAAGACATACAAAGCGTTTATGTGGATGAGGATACGAACTTGAGTGTAAGAGAGCAGATACATTGTCCTAATTAACTGACATAATTCAAATTTGTGATATGCAATCACTTTCAATTAGAGAAACTATTGGGTTTATTTTAAACGGACGCAGTCGCTAAAATTGGGATAGACGGAGCCATCTTGTTTAGGAGCAGAGTGAGATAGAGCTTTGGCTATTTGATAAAAAAGAATTCTAATTTGGAGTGGGCTGGAGAACACTCGCACCTGACATTTTGAGCAATGCGTAACAGGTGTAAATTACTATTATTACAAACTTGGTTGATTAAATCCACCTAATATCATGTCTATGTATTAGCTGGTCCAATATACTTCACAAGTTGAATAACACTTTAACAAGTTTACAATGATATATTTACAGTGAAGGAATTGTGCTAAGTCACATAATGGATATGCTATAAGAATTTGGTATCGAATTCGTTATCAATAAGAGTCGAACTTAAGATTTCCTTAAAAGTGGAGAAGAAAACCAATAAAGCGTCATTCTTGTTGAAAGTATTTGTTAATACATCAATATTGATATTTTAGTGTTTTATTTTTATTTGTTTATTACAAACAATAGCGTCAGTGAGTTAAATTGTTAGTTGTTTGAGAAGAGGGTGATTGGAGGGTGATCGGTGGGGATCAAACCTTCACCAGAGTGCATAAGCATGCTTGCTTTTTGTTATTGCCGTAAAGCATCTGCGATATTGATACTATCGTTAAATGTTTTGATCGTGTACTTTCGAGGTCCAAAATGAGATCCAAAGGAAAATGAGATGGTGAATTTTAGGCCCAAAAGGAGAATGAGATGGTGAATTGTAGGCCCAAAAGACAGACCTGTTTATCCGTGCCCAGTTTAATATGGAATAAACCTGCAGGCCCATTTTAAACTAATAAAGTAGAAGTTCTTTTGTTGGAAAGAATGAAACAATGAACAAGTGCGTCAAACTTAGGTATGTAAAGTCATTTTTCTTCCAAAAGAACACACTTCTATGTTTAAATAATAAAACAAACTCTTTTATGAAAGTTATATGTCAATGGTTAAATTTTTGGTAAACGTGAACAGTTTTAGTTGGGAATTGTTGTCGGCATTTCAAAAATCTCATTGTGCACTTCAAATTTTTTATAATTATAAAGAAAAATATATTTGTGAGGTGTGTAGATTGAGATTATTAGAGTGTTAATAACAATTCCCTTTAGTTACTCAGTTTCACTTTTTAATCTCCAAACGAGCATTGTAATTTAACAATTTCTGAATACTCTGTTATTAACAATCCAAATTCAACCCACTCATTTTCTGAAACAACATTCTCTTTCTTTTCTCCTTGTTCAAGGGTTCACTGTTATTTTCTAAAACAACATTCTCTTTCCTTTCTCCTTGTTCAAGGATCCACTGTTATTTTTTTTAATATTCAACAGACGAACAGTTGATATGTAAATTAAAAAGTGACTATTCATTTGACTATAATAGTCTTCTACAAAATCTGTCGAATATGTGTTTTTCTAGATTTAACTATTTAAAATAAAATTTTGGTGGTTTGATGACTCAAAATTGAGTATGTAAAAGCTTGTTCGTGATTAATTGGTACGACAATATTCAGCCTTTCATTTAGTTGAAAAATGTTTTTAGTTGGATTCACATTAATAAGAATGAGGAGATATTTATAATAGGGTTGGGCAAACGGGTCCTGGGCCCGCGGGTAGGGGCGGGTATAGGCGGGTCGGGGCGGGTACGGGGCGGGTCCGGTTTTTAAATAGGGGAAACGGGGCGGGGCGGGCCTAGGTAATGCCATTCTAGGGTCGGGCCGGTTCCAGATTTATAGAAAAACGGGGCCCCGAACCGGCCCGTTTGTAATTGAAATGGACGGCCCAGATTGAAAATAAACATACCTTCCAATCATGACCGTTGGTTTTACCCTAATTGATTCAGTGAGATGTGAGAGTCTTTGCAGTCTCTCGATCGACCTCGACCTCTCCGTCTCTGACCTCGACCTCTCCGTCTCTGAACTCTGAACTCTGAAGTCCGTCTCTGATGTGAGAGTCACCAAGGTCGAGCCCAATCCCCATAGTCTCTGCAGCTAATTTCAGAGGTGGGTTTTGCGAGGAGAGGGCTGGAGCTGTGGTGGATGAATTGTCTAAGAGCTATACGTGTGTGATTTCGCATTTCGGAAACAATTTGACATCGAAGCGGGTTTATTTCGATGATAAGCTGAGTTGGGTTGTGGATGATCCTAATGCTGGTATGGTGGTGGCCCCTGGGGTGTTCTCTACTTCTCCATGGAGTATTGGTGAAGTGGGAAGAGAGTTTTGGGCTTCCGATTTTCTCAGTTGTTGTTATCTTTGCAAGAAGCAGCTTCATGGACTGGACATTTTCATGTACAGGTAAAAACAAAAGTTATATATACATACATTATATACACACACACACACAGACATATGTATATATGTTCTCTTGATGTATAGTTACGAGTTAATCACTTTTGATGATTGATTTTGGTGAAGCGTGATTTAGGAAATCGTGGATTTTGAACCACGTTGTTGATTTTGAATATGGGATTAGTTTTTGCTTATTGATTATGTTGTGCAAACTGGTCAATCTGTAACATAATTTTTGGTCTCTGGTAAGTTGTCGGTCTAGGCAGGAGGATGTGATTCATGGATCTGCATCAGCAGCTATAGTATTTCTCCTCGTATTTGTAATTTTTTGTTTCAAGTAGAGGGTTACCTTTCAAGTAAATGTGGATGGGAAACCAGAATATTATTTTCATCTTTGAAGTGTTTGTTTCTCATTTATACTGTCATGACTCATGTCATTTTCTTCTGGTGCAGTTCCGCGCAGCTATTCAGTTGCAGTTTGATTTCCATCGAGCAATTTACAATCTTGGAACCGTATTGGTTAGTTTGTTACTTATCTTAATAATTTTAGGATAATGTGATACTCCATTCATAATTTAAATGGACTCTCAGTTTCCTCTATAGTGGATAACAAGAAACCACTGGTTCTCTTATCTAATAATCCCCCGTAACTTGAATTACCAAACCTTGGTCTTTTTCTTACTTGCAGTACGGATTGGCTGAGGACTAGGCCTGGCAAACGGGTCGTGTCTGTCGTGTTCGTGTCGTTTTCGTGTAACACCTGTTATCTTAACGGGTCGTGTCGTGTCACACCCGTTATCTTAACGGGTCCTTAACAGGTCATGTCACTTTACCCAACGGGTAAAGTGACCCGACCCGTTATGACCCGTTAAGAAAAATATATATTTTTTTACAATTTGCACATACCACACATTGCGACATAAATATTACTTGAAAACATTAAAACATTTCTCGTTCAAGTACTATATCTACACTCGAAAATGAAAGCCTAATAAAAAAAATAATACATACACTACTAATCTATTACAAATATTAAATGTATATAATTATTAATATTATAGTTGATTCATACTTTTATTAAGTATATAAATTCCACTAGTGTAAATATTTTAAATTGAAGATCAAATTCATTCTTTGTATTCATATAGGGTCAAGGAGTGTAGCTGTTAAAATTCATCAAAATCAGAGTTAAAATAACCGTTAAATCTTGATTTTTCGTTTATAACCGTCGAAAAGCTTTGTCCCGTTACTTGATCTCTGAATGTTTTTTTTTTGTGATTTTTTGCTGATGTGATCTCCAAGCATATACAAACAATTTTGACGGTTTGGATCGTTGAAATTAGTTTTGGAGAATTCGTAAAACGATAGATTGACTAACACTTAGAGTTTATTTATACTTTCATTAAGTATAACATAAGATTTTGTGGTATCCACTTGTGTAAATATTTTAAATTGAAGATCGAATTCATTCATTGTATTCATATAGGGTCAAGGAGTGTAGTTATAAAAAATCATCAAAATCGGAGTTAAAATAACCGTTAAATCGTGATTTTTCGATTATAACCGTTGAAAACCTTTGTCCCGTTACTTGATCTCTGAATGTTTTTTTTTTTTGTGATTTTTTGCTGATGTGATCTCCAAGCATATACAAACAATTTTGACGGTTTGGATCGTTGAAATTAATTTTGGAGAATTCGTAAAACGATAGATTGACTAACACTTAGAGTTTATTTATACTTTCATTAAGTATAACATAAGATTTTGTGGTATCCACTTGTGTAAATATTTTAAATTGAAGATCGAATTCATTCATTGTATTCATATAGGGTCAAGGAGTGTAGTTATAAAAAATCATCAAAATCGGAGTTAAAATAACCGTTAAATCGTGATTTTTCGTTTATAACCGTTGAAAACCTTTGTCCCGTTACTTGATCTCTGAATGTTTTTTTTTTGTGATTTTTTGCTGATGTGATCTCCAAGCATATACAAACAATTTTGACGGTTTGGATCTTTGAAATTAGTTTTGGAGAATTCGTAAAACGATAGATTGACTAACACTTAGAGTTTATTTATACTTTCATTAAGTATAACATAAGATTTTGTGGTATCCACTTGTGTAAATATTTTAAATTGAAGATCGAATTCATTCATTGTATTCATATAGGGTCAAGGAGTGTAGTTATAAAAAATCATCAAAATCGGAGTTAAAATAACCGTTAAATCGTGATTTTTCGTTTATAACCGTTGAAAAGCTTTGTCCCGTTATTTGATCTTTGAATGTTTTTTTTTTGTGATTTTTTGCTGATGTGATCTCCAAGCATATACAAACAATTTTGACAGTTTGGATCGTTGAAATTAGTTTTGGAGAATTCGTAAAACGATAGATTGACTAACACTTAGAGTTTATTTATACTTTTATTAAGTATAACATAAGATTTTGTGGTATCTACTTGTGTAAATATTTTAAATTGAAGATCGAATTTATTCATTATATTCATATAGGGTCAAGGAGTGTAGTTATAAAAAATCATCAAAATCGGAGTTAAAATAACCGTTAAATCGTGATTTTTCGTTTATAACCGTTGAAAAGCTTTGTCCCGTTACTTGATCTCTGAATGTTTTTTTTTTTGTGATTTTTTGTTGATGTGATCTCCAAGCATATACAAACAATTTTGACGGTTTGGATCGTTGAAATTAGTTTTGGAGAATTCGTAAAACGATAGATTGACTAACACTTAGAGTTTATTTATACTTTCATTAAGTATAACAAAAGATTTTGTGGTATCCACTTGTGTAAATATTTTAAATTGAAGATCGAATTCATTCATTGTATTCATATAGGGTCAATGAGTGTAGTTATAAAAAATCATCAAAATCAGAGTTAAAATAACCGTTAAATCGTGATTTTTCGTTTATAACCGTTGAAAAGCTTTGTCCCGTTACTTGATCTCTGAATGTTTATTTTTTATGATTTTTTGTTGATGTGATCTCAAAGCATATACAAACAAGTTTGACGGTTGGGATCGTTGAAATTAGTTTTGGAGAATTCGTATGCCATCAATCAAGTTCCGTGTGTGTGTGTGTATATATATATATTTATTAAGTAGATTTAAATCTATTTATTTTGTACGTATAAATTATAATTGACTGGTACACGGAATAGTACATACATCACGTATCATTATAAAAATAGTGAGATATGTCATGACAGTCATGTGTGTGATAAAAAGTTAATAACTTAAAAAAAAAAAAATTCTCACCACTTCTATTAATTTTCATTTTTCCCTCTTTTTTTTGTTTCCTTTTCAACTTTTTCTTATCATTTTCACTTTTCCCTCCAACATCTTTCCCTAATTCCCTCATTTTTTTGTTTTATTTTCAACTTTTCTTAACATTTTCATTTTCCCTCCATTTTTTTTTTCAAAAAGGCGGCAAGTTGGCAAATGCATGATCATGATTCATGCATATTAAATTATTAATTAATATGCATTAGAGTTTTTATAAAATTTAATATATATATATATATATATATATAATTAGTATAGATAGACTTAATATTTTGGGGGTATAATTATTATAGTATATATAATAATTATAATTATTATAAATTTTATAGTTAATTTAATATATATATATATATATATTTATTTATTATAATTTTTAGGGGTATAAAATTGTAAAATTAATGTATATAATTATTACAGTATTTTTTTAGGGTTATAAAATTATAAAAATAATATTCTGCTTATCGTGTATCGTGTTTACCCACGTGTATACCCGACCCAACCCGTTATCTTAACAGGTGCTTATCGGGTTACCCGATAAGACCCGATTCGTTATCGTGTCGACCCAAACACCTGTTAATTTCGTGTCGTGTCGTGTCGGGTTATCGGGTCGTGTCAGAAATTGCCAGGCCTACTGAGGACACACTAAGAACTGGGGGATCTGGACACCCCAAAGAAGTTTCACCTAATGAGTTGTATAGTCAATCGGCTATCTACATTGCAGCTGCTCATGCTTTGAAACCAAATTACAATGTAAGGTTCCCATAGTTTTCTTTCTCAACCAATTTGATTTGATATTTATATGGAGAAAAGGATATCCCTTCAGTGAGAGAGACTTAATTTTCCTAATTCTTTCAGTGGTCATACCTTGATGTCTGCTTAATCTCGTTGGTTGAGAGATTATATTTTTGGTTTGCTGACATGATAATTTCTAATCTTCACAGCTTCCTTTACCATATCTTAAAGTTGGATATCTTACTGATCGTGATCGTGATCTGACTTTACCACCTGACTTTACCACCTGGTGTTGGTGAATCTGTAGTTCTGTACAATTTTTTTTTTCTTTCAAACAGCAAAAAAAAAGAAAAAAAAAAAGAAAAAAGGGACCCGTGGACCCGGCCCGAACCGGCCCGTTTCAACCGGGCCGGGTAAGGTCCGGTTCTTATATTAAAAAATGTAATCCCCGGTCCGGTCCGCCCCGTTCCCTTTGAACTTAGGTCCGGTCCGGTCCCTTCAAAATTGGGCCCGGCCCGTGCCCAGCCCTATATAAAGCCCCACAAGCTTTGTATTCGGCATAGAACACTCTCTCTCTCTCTCTCTCTCTCTGGCCCCCTTTTTCTTTCTTTCCACAGAGTTCTTATCTCGCCGCACTCCTTCAATGGCTTCCTCTCTCCCTCTCTCTCTCCTCCTCCAAATCTCATGCATTTCCCTCCTATTGGCTCTGCTAATCTCACCCGCCGCACAAGCAGCCACCTGCACCTCACCGACATTCAAAAACAACAAGGTCTACTCCAACTGCAACGACCTCCCCGCCCTCAACTCCTACCTCCACTGGACGTACAACCGCTCCAACTCCTCCCTCTCCATTGCCTTCGTCGCCGCCCCCGCCAAGACCGGCGGCTGGGTCGCTTGGGCCATCAACCCCACAGCCGAAAAAATGGCCGGGTCTCAGGCCCTACTGGCCCACCTAACGACCGACGGCACCCCGGTCGTCAAAACCTACAACATCAGCTCCTACAGCTCCATCATTCCAGGAAATCTCTCGTTCGACGTCTGGGACATCAGCGCCGAGTTCTCCAACAGCACCTACATGATCTTCGCCACCGTCAAGGTCCCAGAAAACAAGGAGTCCGTCAACCAGGTCTGGCAGGTGGGCCCCGGAGTCAACACCACCACTGGTTTCCCTGAAAAGCATGACTTTGCCCCCGCCAATCTCAGGTCCTATGGCCTCTTGAACTTGGTAGCTAATGCCACCACTAACTCCACTACCAATACCACCTGTGGGGCTTTGAGGCCTAGGTGTGGAGGAAACATGGGCTTGTTTTCCGTTTTGTTTTCGGTTGGTAGAGCTCTCGCAACGGTTGGTGGAGCTCTCGCTGAATTTCTAAATTTGGTAAGCTTAGTTTTATTTTTTTACTCTTTTTACTCTTCTCGTGCTTAATATTAACGTGATTGAAATCATTGAGGTTGATTGTATCGATCGAAGAAGAGACGGAGGTTTCAGGCCTTTCGCACTTATTTAGGTGGAAGAATATTTGTTATTATATTCCATGATATTATGAATCCCACTTTGATTGAAATCTGCTTCTTATCTGTATTTTTTTCTGGATAAATATGAGAACAGAACATTAATTAAAATCGGTAGTTTGTGAGTAGAGAGATGCTGCTCGATTTAGTTTATACTGTTATATTAATACGTGGTGATCTTTAGGTTTAGATTTTTCCTATATTTTCAATTTTTGTGGCTCGTACTAGCTTTACTCTTTTGAAGAAATAAGATAACGACATTTAGCAAACGAAAAGGGTCAATTGAATCTGAAAGTGAACGGTAAATGTGTCACACATAAATAATCAGAACGAGGCAATCGCTTGACGAGCGAGAAAGGAACAGGGCCAATTACCACACGTTCGACCCGAAAGTCTACATACCAGAGTCACAATGTGAGGATATGCTAAGGTATATGTTTTTTCAAACGAACTAATAATACTTATTTTCTTTAGTCAATCGGTTAAAGAAAATGATCGATAAATAAAGATAACTAGAAGTAGCTAGACATTCGCGTGAGAAGTGAAAAAAAGAACATAACCAATTATCACATGTTGGATGAAATGTTTACACATTACATGGTCGTAATGTGAGAATGCTAGGGTTTACATACATTTCTAATGACCTAATGGTCATAATGTGAGGTTGCTAGGGTTCAAACTCTTCCTCAGCTAGCTTTGTGTAAATTAGTACTAGCCTTCATGCACGCGCGTGCAGGATATATTTTTTGAATTACGGAGTGTTACGCACGACTTACACGTTTTAAATATATTTATATACGTAAATTGACAAAAAAATATTTGAAGTAAATGAATAATCTTAGATCTACGGAGTGTTACGCACGACTTACACGTTTTAAATGTATTTATATACGTAAATTGACAAAAAATATTTGAAGTAAATGAATAAACTTAGATCATGCTAGAAGAAGCCCCTCATAAACCAATTAAAGCAGCTGAATTAACATAATAATATTGGTTTCTATAGAATTTACAATAAGAATAGAGAAAATAATATTTAATGAACAATTGATTTAAATCACATTATTGCTAGCCCATTGTGAGACTAAGTTCACCCTCCTCCTTAGTGTAGATAATATCGTTTGTTAAAAAAAAAATCATTTGACAACTAATTTAATTATATTATTATCAGCATGCAAAAGATTATATAAAATTCTTTTGCCGAAATTATTATATAAAATTCGATTACACAAGATTTTATTATCTAAAGGTCAATAATCATGGAATCCAAGTCAATATATATAAGCGAATTACCCAACCGAAGTACGCCACATCCCACCTCACTCCCCTAATTTTATATTTCAATAAATAAATAAAACTAAATGCTAATGGCTGAGGGAACACCAGCACTTGGAAAAATTTCTCCTGGACTGCCGACCACCTAATATTCAAATCTAGCAATTATGGAAAAGGGGTCAATTCTGCTTGGCCATGTCATAGTGACGCATTGCTGATTATAAATAGAAAAATTAAAAATTAAAATAAAGACAAAAACTAAACAACTATTGAAACGAGTTAAATGATATTACTTGAGCGGACGAGAAAATTTTATGTGTCATCGAGTATATGATTGTTGTGTGTAATTAGCGGAGTGAGTTATGTTTTTGTTAAGATAAAGTGTTATTATTATGTTTATTATTTAGAATTGTATTTATCACAGGCCGTAAATCATTGAAAAAAATATCTTTCGTCGCATAATATATTCTCTAACTGTAAGGTAGATTCTCTTCAAACTGAGCAATCGTGAAAATCTCTTTAAGATGAGGTTTGTGAAAATCTCTTTTGGTTACAATGGTCCCTTCACAAATTGTTTAGTGGGGCTTTCTGAGAATAGGACTTGTAGGTGTGCTAGTGCCACTAAATGGTATAGAGTGCATACATATCTTTCAACCTATGCCACAAGCTAGCGCATGCATTTTGGCACATCTTTCCTATGTACAAACAACCTTGGCCCTTAACTTCACGGCTGGCAAAGAGAACCCATACAAAGACATACAAAGCGTTTATGTGGATGAGGATACGAACTTGAGTGTAAGAGAGCAGATACATTGTCCTAGTTAACTGGCATAATTCAAATATGTGATATGCAATCACTTTCAATTAGAGAAACTATTGGGTTTATTTTAAACGGATGCAATCGCTAAAATTGGAGTGGGCTGGAGAACACTCGCACCTGACATTTCGAGCAATGCGTAAGAGGTGTAAATTACTATTATTACAAACTTGGTTGATTAAATCCACCTAATATCATGTCTATGTATTAGCTGGTCCAATATACTTCACAAGTTGAATAACACTTTAATAAGTTTACAACGATATATTTACAGCGAAGGAATTGTGCTAAGTCACAGAATGGATATGCTATAAGAATTTGGTATCGAATTCGTTATCAACAAGAGTCGAACTTAAGATTTCCTTAAAAGTGGAGAAAAAAACCAATAAAGCGTCATTCTCACTGAAAGTATTTGTTAATACATCAATATTGATATTTTAGTGTTTTATTTTTATTTGTTTATTACAAACAATAGCGTCAGTGAGTTAAATTGTTAGTTGTTTGAGAAAAGAGTGATTGGAGGGTGATCGGTGGTGATCAAACATTCACCCGAGTGCATAAGCATGCTTGCTTTTTGTTATTGCCGTAAAGCATCTGCGATATTGATACTATCGTTAAATGTTTTGATCGTGTACTTTCGAGGTCCAAAATGAGATCCAAAGGAAAATGAGATGGTGAATTTTAGGCCCAAAAGGAGAATGAGATGGTGAATTGTAGGCCCAAAAGACAGACCTGTTTATCCGTGCCCAGTTTAATATGGAATAAACCTGCAGGCCCATTTTAAACTATTAAAGTAGAAGTTCTTTTGTTGGAAAGAATGAAACAATGAACAAGTGCGTCAAACTTAGGTATGTAAAGTCATTTTTCTTCCAAAAGAACACACTTCTATGTTTAAATAATAAAACAAACTCTTTTATGAAAGTTATATGTCAATGGTTAAATTTTTGGTAAACGTGAATAGTTTTAGTTGGGAATTGTTGTCGGCATTTCAAAAATCTCATTGTGCACTTCAAATTTTTTATAATTAGAAAGAAAAATATATTTGTGAGGTGTGTAGATTGAGATTATTAAATTGTTAATAACAGTTCCCTTTAGTTACTCAGTTTCACTTTTTAATCTCCAAACGGACATTGTAATTTAACAAGTTCTGAATACTCTATTATTAACAATCCAAATTCAATCCACTCATTTTCTGAAACAACATTCTCTTTCTTTTCTCCTTGTTCAAGGATCCACTGTTATTTTTTTTTAATATTCAACAGACGAATAGTTGATCTGTAAATTAAAGAGTGACTATTCATTTGACTACTACAAAATCTGTCGAATATGTGTTTTTCTAGATTTAACTATTTAAAATAAAATTTTGGTGGTTTGATGACTCAAAATTGAGTATGTAAAAGCTTGTTCGTGATTAATTGGTACGACAATATTCAGCCTTTCATTTAGTTGAAAAATGTTTTTAGTTGGATTCGCATTAATAAGAATGAGGAGATATTTATAACGAGCAAAGCAATGATGCCAAGTTACCAATTCGATGTATCCGATTCCCTGGCATATGCCTTCACAACCCGCACACGATTCTCTCTCTTTTTTCTCAATCTCTAATTTTGGTAATTAAAATTAAATTAAAAAAATTAAAAAATAAAACTCAGACAGGCGAACAGGAACAATCCCTGTCGCCGCGCTTCGTGATCTTCGTCGGCGTTTATCCCGAACGAACAAATTAGCAAATCGCCAATGGAGTCGATACAAAGCAAAGTGGAGGCATGGATCAAGGAGCAGCGAGCCAAGCTCCTCAAGGTCTCCTGGGGCCCTCTGCAGTGGAGGATGAAGTGGCCCTGGCTCGGCAAGGAGGGCGACCGCGAGCGCCGCCGCAGGATCCACCAGGAGTACGAGCGCCGCCGCAAGCAGCTCCACGATCTCTGTGCCGCCGTCAAGGCCGACTCCGTCTCCGACCTCCAGGACATCCTCAGCTGCATGGTTCTCTCCGAGTGCGTTTACAAGGTCAGTAAAAAATGTGAAAATCTTTCAATCTCTCTCTCTCTCTCTCTCTCGCATTTGATCATAGATTCAAACACCTTGTGTGCAATCTTAATGTTGTGATGAAATGCTTCGGATAGAGACCTGCTTCGGACTTGGTTTGGGCTGTGAATAAGTTTAAGTCCGACTTCGGAGGACAAATTGTTTCTCTCGAGCGTGTTCAACCTTCTTCGGATCACGTTCCTCACAGGTGTTTGATTTTTTTCGTTGCGAGGATTGTTTGATTTGAAAGTTTGCTTCTTGGGGTCGATTGTTTTAGCTGTTTTGCGTTTGGGTGTATGCAGTTATTTGTTGGCGGAATCCGGTGATACATTGTTTGCTTCTTTCATTGGAACCAAGCAGTACAAGTAAGAACCATTTGAATTCGATTAATTCATCCAGAATTCTATTCGTTGCGTCGATATTTATTGTTTATTTGTTTGTTTGTTATTTTGCGAAGGGATGTGATGGCGGATGCAAACATATTTCAAGGTGCTATATTTCATGAGGATGTAGTGGAGGATACTAATGGGACTGAAACTACTAAATGTAATCCACCTGAAAAAGGAAAGGGAAATGGAGAAAATTTGTGGAATCCTCTTGAATCAAAAGCAAATAAAGCTAAACCTGCCGCACATCGGGTATGATTGTAGTCCCACGCACGAAATCACGTGCTCTTTTGTAATGCGCCAATATGATTTTCTAACATGCTATCTTTTCAAAATGTTACCTTTAGGGGTTCTTGGCTCGTGCTAAAGGGATACCTGCGTTGGAGTTGTACAGGCTTGCTCAAAATAAAAAACGGAACCTTGTGTTATGTGGTCACTCACTTGGTGGAGCAGTATGTCCATTAGCTGTTTTGCTAGACAGTTTACTTGTTAGTGATCACTTTGCTTGTTATTGGTTTGAGCTCATACTATCTTCGCTCTTTGGATGATGTAGGTAGCAGTATTAGCTACCCTTGCTATTTTGAGGGTGGTCGCTTCTTCTTCTTCTTCATTAAAGGATAATGGAAATGTTAAAGTCAAATGCATCACATTTTCCCAGCCCCCTGTTGGGAATGCAGCTTTAAGAGAGTAGGTTTCTTGCCCTTTTTCAACTGTCTTTTTCTGGTATTTCATAGTTAGCAAAGATTATTCATGTCTCTATTCTCTTATTCCAGCGTAACTAAATCTCTGTTTTTTATCATCTATTTTCTTGTAGTTATGTTAGTAGAGAGGGATGGCAGCATTACTTCAAGAGTTACTGCATTCCCGAAGATCTGGTGCCTCGCATCCTGTCTCCTGCTTATTTTCATCATTATAACGCACAATCTCCTTCAGTGCCTGCTGAAACCGGAACTACCAGGATATCCATGTTAAAAAGTGAGGAAGTAGTAGGACAACGCAAAGAGAATGGTGGCGAACAGTTGGTTCTGGGTTTGGGACCTGTGCAGACTTCTATGTGGAGACTTTCGAAGCTTGTTCCCTTAGAAGGCATAAGAAGACAATTTAACAAATACAGAGGAAAGAACGTTGGTTCTGTGGAGACATCTTCTCAATCAGATTCTGTTGCAACAACTGTAGTAGATGATGACATGGTAGAACCACAGTCTCTTGAAATACAAGAAGGTTCTGATGGTATATCTCTTAAGCCTATCTCAGAAACTGATAAAGAGCCACTGGGTGTAGCACCAAGTGGGAAGTCAGCTAAAAAAAGCTCCACAAAAAATGGGGATAGCCGCACATGGCGCAGAGTCCCTTATTTACCTTCATATGTACCATTTGGGGAGGTATTATATTACAAACTGGAAGCCCTTGTATAATCTTCTTCAAGCTTAGGTGCATGCATGTGGGCTTGTAAAGTAGTCCAAATTATTGAATGTGTGATGGTTTGTTGCTATCAGTATCTTTGTTGTTCTGTCTTCTACCCCCTGAGATCTCTATAATCTTAGATTGGCGTTGCAATTGTTATGTTGCTTATGGTATTTTGTACATTTTGCGTTTGTCTGCAATGAGCTGTAAGCTAAAGTACTTAATTGCCAGTCCTCAGTAGCTACGCATTCTTGATTTAGTCAACAAGATGTTGTCTTCTATGCCGTTACCCAACCTATATGCTTGGATAAAACATTTTTAGCAAATACCGTCTCGGTTTACCTGTTAGGAAACATATTTGATGCCTTCTTGCTTTGTACTTCAAAGTGATTTTTGTTGTGCTTTGTTTAAATTTTTTTTTTTGACGGCATGAAGGCATTATTTGCTCTCTTTGCTGATGACATTGTGATTTTATCTTGGTGCTTTTGTATGCCTCAAAATGCTAATTGTTAACTTGGTTTACAGTTGTCAACTGAACTCGTCTGAAATTCTTTTATGTTGTGCCAGCTTTATCTCTTGGACAATTCGTCAGTGAAGTCACTATCAGATGCAGAGTACTCAAAGTTGACATCGG
This sequence comes from Pyrus x bretschneideri, assembly GCF_019419815.1. Classification (NCBI taxonomy): domain Eukaryota; kingdom Viridiplantae; phylum Streptophyta; class Magnoliopsida; order Rosales; family Rosaceae; genus Pyrus; species Pyrus x bretschneideri. The sequence continues at coordinate 4,651,859 of NW_025999391.1, read as the reverse complement.
TAGGCACTTCCTTTGCTTGACCATCAGTTATTTCTTTATTTTTTTTCTTTTGGATTATATTAGTTCTGCTGGTTAAGGGTTTTTGTTGACATTTTTTCTTGTTTACACGTAGTTATTAGTTGTCATTGTGTCTGGAATATCTCATTTCATTTGCTTTCTTCTGGCAAAGACATTTTCAGGTCAGGTCTGTGATTGCGGAGCTGAGGGAACGATTTCAATCACATTCAATGAAGTCATATAGGTTTCGCTTCCAGAGGTAATAACGATTCTACCTTACAAAAATATATCTCTTGTTAATCCGATTATTTGTTGACCTGCTGCAATATCCTTTCTTCCCAAATTGGTGGTGGGACACTGGTTTGAAGGACTATGTTTGCCTTTTGGTTGATCTTATTTGTTGCTTTCTTTTCATCCTGTTTTCCTTACAAATAATCTTTACAAATATCAAATCACATTTGGACCTATGTCAGTGACCAAGCATTTAACATATGAATACAACAGATGATCTAAATCTATATTCAGGAATGAGACAAGGTCCAGTGTAATCTAGTTAGGGCATCTAATTTGAATTTCTTGCACCTTGTACCTGGAATTCGGTATGTAGTTGGAAAATGCAATCTCATGTCTTCATTTGGACCTTCTTGTAACTTTTCTTCCATTTCTTACTTGACGGGACCTTGTTGCCTCTGCAGAATCTATGACCTGTGCATGAAAGATGATACGTCACCTTTTTCAGCCATAGAACAACTACAGCAGTTTCCACATCTACAGCAGTGGCTTGGTCTTGCAGTTGCAGGAACTGTGGAGCTTGGGCATATTGTTGAGTCTCCAGTTATTCGGACAGCTACTTCAGTTGCTCCTCTTGGATGGAATGGCATACTTGGTGAGAAGAACGGAGATCCCTTAAAAGTTGATATCACTGGTTATGGATTGCATCTTTGTACACTTGTGCATGCCCAAGTGAATGGTAACTGGTACTGTTCTGTGCAACTGTATCTTCAATGATTCTACTCTATCTGCAGTCAATTATTTTATTTACGTAACACTGTATCTTCAATTAGGTGTTCAACAACAGTAGAATCGTTTCCTTCAACCCCAGCTTATTCCTCAAATTGTGGAGAAAATCTGGAACTACAAAAAATGCGAGTCTTAATTGGAGCCCCATTGAAACAGCCGCCAAAGCATCAGATGGAAGCAGATTCAGTGATGCATGTGTTTTCTGCTATTGATTCCAACACGGCTAATCTTAGTAGGGAGCACACTTCAGGACCATTTCATGAGGAAAAGTCCATGCGTCCTGAAGGGTTAAGTGAATTTTTCATATTTTGTACCAGTGACTTCACCACAGTTTCTAAAGAGGTGCATGTGAGAACTCGTAGGGTGCGGTTACTTGGTCTTGAGGTATTGATGCTTGAATTCTTGGTAATAAAAACTTGTCTTATATATTTTAGTTCGTGTAGTTACTCACATGATTTATTGCCCATGTAGGGAGCCGGAAAGACTTCCCTTTTTAAGGCAATACTATCCCAAGGCAGAATTACCCATATTACAAATATTGAGAATCTGCTTCCAGAAACTGACGCCCAAGAAGGTGTTTCTCTTGGTTTATGCTTCTGTGATTCAGCAGGGGTAAATTTGCAGGTATTTCCTCCTTCCATGGTAAAGAATGTCCCTATTGGCATGGATTATTTTATACTTTCTCATGATTTATTGTCATATTTCTCGAATTTGTGTTGCAGGAGCTGAATTTGGAGGCTACTCGTTTCAGAGATGAACTATGGACAGGAATTCGTGATCTTAATCGGAAGACCGACTTGATTGTTCTTGTTCATAACCTGTCTCATAGAATACCACACTTAAATCACTCAAATGGATCGCAACAAAAGCCAGCCCTTACACTTCTGCTGGATGAGGCAAAATCTTTGGGAATTCCTTGGGTCCTTGCCGTAACAAACAAATTTTCTGTCAGTGCTCATCAGCAGAAGGCAGCAATTGATGCTGTTGTCCAGTCATACCAAGCATCTCCAAGGACCACTGGCGTTATCAATTCCTGTCCATATGTCACGCCAAGTGCTGCAAGCACTAATTTGTCATGGGGTGCAACCACCGGAGATGCTGATGGAAGGATGGGTGCTCAAAGCTTATTTTTTGCTCCCATCAATTTTGTGAAGCGGCCTTTCCAGAAGAAAGAAATTATTCTCCCAGTTGAGGGTGTCAACTCTCTTCGTCAAGTAGTCCATCATGTACTGCGGAGCCACGAGGAAGCTGCATTGCAGGTGAACAAATGTTTCATAGATCTTATGTTGCAATAGGGTTTTTCTGCTCTCGAGATTTGTTGCTTACTGTTTCACTGTCATATATGCTTGTGGACGGGGGTGCTAGTGGTATAAATACCATTTTATCTACCAAAATTATTCACGTCTACTAAATGATTTTCGATTTGAAGGAACTTGCAAGAGATAGGCTGTTGGTGGAAGTGGAAAGAGAGCGTACAATCGCCATGGGACGTGATTCTCAAGCCAAGTCAAATTCTCTTACTTCTGCAGCTGTGGGTGCTTCCCTCGGAGCCGGTCTTGGCATTGTCTTGGCTGTTGTCATGGGTGCAGCATCCGCCTTGAGGAAGCCTTAGAGAACTCACATCTCCGTAATTTATGCGGCGCAATCAGCAGTTGTTTCATGTTAGTAGTTGTAGTTGCAGGCCATTTTTTCATTTTTGTGGCTCTTAAAAGTGATTTGAGTTAACAAAATAGGTCTTCTTGGAATGGGAAATGTTCTCCCGAATAATTTTTAATTTACTGTACAGATAAATTTATTTTGATAGATATATAGTTAATGTATCCTTGTGTACCTTTTTTTCTTATACCAAAAAATCATTGATCAATTGCAAGGGTTTGTTTGTCCAAAAAAAATTTGTAAGGGTTTGTAATTTAGCTGCTTAAGAACATTTACCTATGCACCAGATATCTCGAGTTTGAATTCTCTCTCCCCCGATAATGATTTTTCTATTTTTCACTCTTGTTTGCAACTAAAAAAGTTTAATTTCCAAATAATTAATAATAAAACCCAACCAAAGCGGAAAATAAAACCTCCAAAGAATTCAAACTGTTCCCAGGATTCCCAACACAATACTGTAATAAGAACTTGAAATTTTAGAAAACTATGAAAATAGTTTTGTTGATATATCTAATCCCCAATTAAAGGTTTATGAATGACTGCTGGGGGTGAAGGAACACTCTGAATGTAAACGTAAAACCCAAGGAATAGGGATCATCCACCGCAACAAGAGAGATTCATCCGGCTTTTCGAGTCTGCCCCGTTTTTCACCAGGCTTACTCGGTTCACAGACAACTCGGCCTTGTAGGAATCAGAATTTAGGACTTTGCGGCTGACATTGTTGTAAATCTCCCGGATAACTATCTCAAAAGCCGTTTGAACGTTGGTGGAATTCAGTGCAGAAGTCTCCATGAAGAATAGCCCTTGTTCCTCAGCAAGGTTTTTGCCTTCTTCCAAGCTCACAGCCCTAAGATCCTCCAAGTCACACTTGTTTCCTACCAGCATCCTTGCTACTGTTGTTTCACAATGAGCTGCGTAATCATTCCATTAAGCGTTAACTGTCTGACCCTCGATAAATTAGAAATATGAATATGAATGTCAAAATGATCAGAAAGTTAAAACAAAACCTGCAAACTAATTAAGGGGTAAAACCAACAAGTTCTATAAGCATCTTAATGAATCCAAAGTATTAGCCACTGAATTACTCTAAGTTGCATCTATTTGCAAACACACAAAAATACTACGGTTCGTATTTGTTAGACGGGATATTTCTGTAAGAAACTTAGGCTGCTGAACAGAATATAATAAGCATTCACAATCAATTTCTTACGCTTTCACTAAATCATGTCAAGTACATTGCACAATTTGAGGAATTTAGAAACATAAGCAAAACTATATCAGAACCAACCTGGCTTCAACAAGCCGAAAACATTAGCCTGCAACCGGTGCAATCCAAGCCACACTTGTGGCTCAAGTTGGGACCAGGTTCTAAGGCAGGTATAAAGTTCTAACATTAATGAAAAAATGTTGAATAACTTGGGAAGTAGTTGCCTTTCAATATGAATAAGCAAACTCCCACGTTAAGCAATCCACAAATCATAACTCCTTGAATTACAACTTAAATGCTTGACCTAACCTCGAAAATGTTCAGCAGCAATTATATCCAAGTTCTGCTCCCTAAGAAGACCACATTTATATACAACACCTTCCCTATTCACACTGGCACTGGCACTGCATATCAGCCACAAAAGCAGTAGCATTTCATTTGGGGTTTCTCATTTCTGCACAAAGTTGTTTCAAGTTGCAACCAAACTTTCATTACGACACCATTTTCAGGGAAGAACGTGTTCCCAAGCAATTAGAAGCTTTTTATTCCCAACTATACAAAAAGAAATAGTAAAATTGCCAGTTCTTTACTCGCACAATGTATAATCAGAACCAGACCAATTGAGCAAAAAATTGAGTGGAAATATAATAAACCAAATAAAGCATCCAATATTTCATTTAAGGCTGGAAAAAATTCTCAAAAATCCTGAACCAAACCCAAAAAATCCCGATTCCAAACCAAAATTCCTGAAATTTGGGATGAAATACCGAACCGATCCCAAAATTTCGATACGGGAATTCGGTATTATCTACACAATTTTTCAGTAATCTCTTACCGAACCGAAAAAGTATTATATATTTATATATATAATTATATATACATGCCTTTTATGCAAAGAGATCCACATTTTTTTTCAAAAAATAGAGATTAGGTGAGGGGCTCAATCCACATCGAATTTCAACGATTCAAACAATTTATTTTGTAAGTCTCAATTCATAGATCATCATTGCAAAAATTCAATTCAATCCGAAACCATTTGCCTATTTAATTATCAAGATAAAATTTCATTATTTATTATATAACAAAGTATTTGTTAATTTCTTTGAACCCAATCAAATATCTTAAACATTTCCGATTTAGCTAATATTTTGTAAGAATGATCTTTGAGGTACAACTTAAAAAATAGATGGTTCACATCGTTAATGTTCGATGTAGTTTGAACCCTATAACTAATTCCCATTTTTATAAAAAAAATGGATATCCCTTCCCTTGAAGATTTCCATTATATATATAAAATACATTCAAACGATTGCTAACTACTAGTAGCACTACAATTGGTGTGGTCTACAAGTAGGGACCATAAACATTTATCGTCACTTTTGCCTATATATATATATATATATATATATAATACATTCGAATGGTTGCTAACTACTATTAGCAATATAATTGTTCTGGTCTATAAGCAGTAACCATAACCATTTATCGCCACATTTGCCGGTCCATACCTCCCACAAATATGTCCTTTTCTTCAATACGAAATCAAAAAATTGTATGGTAAGTTTTCGAACATATTAGGTTTGTAATTTATTTTTTTTGCTTTTGGATTTTGTTACTTATTTTATTTGGATTGCATGTTAAATTAACTTGGTATGAATGATTGCTATTTCAATTTATATGAAATTTAGGAATACCAAACCATACTGGAATACCAAAAATATTTCGGGAATCCCGAAAATTAGGAATACCGAAATTTTGATTTGGAATTGATCTTCAAATTCCCGTTCCGAAAATTTTTGGTTTGGGATTTAAGATTCTATTTTTGGTTTGAAATCTCATACCGAACCACCCCTAATTTCATTAACCAAATAATCTCTTCATTGTTCCTACATTTTCTCACAAACCAAACAGAAAAATCAATCTCAACAAAAGGGGTAGGCAAAAACTTACTGGTAAAGACAAATACAGCTAAAACAATTACCCTCTGCTAACCAAAACTTGATATCATCCAAAACCCACAAAAAATCTTCATTTTCCCGCATATTCTCACCAACCAAACAGAAAAAACCAATCTTTAACAAAAGTGTCATGCAAAAACTTACTGGTAAGCTCATCGAGCCATCGCTTGACGCTCTCGAAGGTGTTCTTCCTACTGATATCGTAGACAATCAGGGCGCCAACAGCGCCTCTGTAGTAAGCAGAGGTGACGGCCCTGAAGCGCTCTTGGCCGGCGGTGTCCCAGATCTGTGCTTTGATCATTTTTCCGTCGATTTCCAATTCTTGGGTCAGAAACTCGACCCCGATTGTGGCCTTGTTGTTGGGGTCGAACTCGTTGCGGGCGAACCGCGAGAGGAGGTTGGACTTGCCCACCGCCGAGTCGCCTATTAGCACCACCTTGAACAAGTACTCCTCTCCTTCGAGCCCTTCCTCCATTGGGTCGCTCTCGCTCTCGGTTTCTCCCTGTGAGTTTTCTTCGAGACACTGACTTGCTTGGACTTTTTATGGAAAGGAAAGGCGTTTTGTGCGCGTGTGTGTGCATGCGAGGAAGTTCGGGTTAGTTTTGTAGCGCTTGAAATTAGGTTAGGACAATGCTGCGTAATTGGCGGGTTAATCAAATTTTGGTGATTTTCTTAATATTTCTTTTTGTTGTTATATATACGTTTTTATACGTTGAGTTTTTGGGCTAGGCCTTTGATTTGCGAGTAGGATATTACGGTGACGACACTTAAATCTAATAACATGTTTTTGTCCATCACAATTACTTATGATAATATTTCAAGCCAATTACATAGTGGCATGTATCTTAATTTATTCATAAAACGCGTTAATAAATTTACGTGTCGTTATCGTAGTATCTCACTCACGTGAATGTTTCATAAGACAATAATTGTGTTCACCATTAAGCGCACATTTTGTCCATTCAATTATAATTAATGTATTTTCACTATTAAAATAAAAATCATAATCGTAATTGTTCATTTGCTTAACCATTTAATCATTTACTGAACTAATAAACAATTTTAATAACTAAAATCCTCATGAAAAGCCATCCATGTATTCTTTACATATTAATTGCTACAAATCTCTAATTTTGTTAAAGTATTTTAAAAAAATTATTAAGAAAATAGAATATTCCAATTATAATATTTTTTTAAAGAAAAATAACGAAATTCATTAACACAAAGTATATCCTACCCCTTATGGGCGAGTGGTGACCATGAATGGCTTTTATTTGCATGCAGATACAAATTAAGCTATAATTAATCGATAAGGTTGTCGGTTAAGTGGGTACTCATATTGAAAGCAAGCCGGACAGCGATTTGTGACAATATTTATTGGAAAAAAAAAAAAATTATTTGAACATTATGACAGCATGTGGTTTCATTTGATGATAACAAAAACATCAATCACCATTTCAATCATGACATAAATGTTACAATTAAAGTCATTCGTAAATAGTAATTGACGAGTTTATAAACACATCACATGACGGTGTGCGTTCCCGTAAAGTATGCTCTACCATGCTTATGCTAGTTTGGTTGTTTCGTATTTTGTTATGGTACACAAGTGAGTACCTCAGTATTATTTTTTTATAATAAAAAAATAGTTAAACCACCTTCTAGTAATAATAAGGACAAAATTAAGAGGAACCAGGCGTGGATAAAAGGCCCAGAGGGCACCAATTATTTTAATTCCAACATGTGCCCCTGACAAAAATATTTCTCCGTCAGCCCATTCCCTTAACTTCCGTAAGCCCAAGTCCAAATTTCAGTCCTCTCAACAGACCTTAGTCCACAAATAAATAAAAAACCAGACGAAAAAATAAAAAAAAATAGAATCAATTCTCTAAAGGAATCATTTCCTACAAAATCTCCATCTTCTCTACAATCTCTTTCCATTAGTATAGATAATAATAATAATATTATTATTTTTTGAAATAATAATATTGTTTGTTAAAAAAGAAAAAAAAGGTCAAGTAAAGATGCACAAACATTGAATCCAACGGTCATATGATTTCAAATTTAAGTAATTTTTAGTTTATATGATATTTGAGAGAATAAGTATAAAATAAACTGTTTGAATCGTTAAAATATATTAAAAAATAGACGGCGTAGAAATGTGCGTTAAAAACTATGTAAAAAAGTAGTGCTGCAAATTCAGTTCAAAGATAGAAAATTTAACTAATCGGGTTACATCTCTTCCCAGAGTGTCCTCTTTTCTTAACTGGGCGTTCACTAGTAGACGCAAGGAGAAGACTTCTTTTTTTTGGGCGAACCGCAAGGAGAAGACTTTTATAAAGCAACTTGGAAGTGAGAAGTCGAATTGTAAGAAATGTGCAAGCCCAAAAAGTTGACCATGATCAGATACTTCCTCATGCAGAGACCCGGTGCTTTTTTGACCAAAAGTGCTTTATTGATCAGATAAGAAGAGCCCGTGCTTAAGTTTAAATTGAACCATGGAGAGAAACTTTGTTATGATTGATTCCCCGAAAAGCAATTAGTATTGATTGAGGGTTTTTTTGGGAAGAGATCTCATCTGGATCTCTCCCACCAAGTTTTAGTGATCATAAAATCTGGGCTTTTGAAATTTGATTAAACGACTATAATTATTATAATTTTAAAAAGATCTCTTGTTTGTAGCCGTTCGATCAAATTTTAAAGTTCGGATCTCCGGATCCTTAAGATTTGGTAGGAGAGATTCGGATAGGATCTCTTCCTGGTTTTTTTTTTATTATGAAGAAAATATAAAATTCCTTGCTGATTCCAAAACAATTGAAAAGTTATGAATCAGGAAGGCATGAATGTGAAAGTGAATGCATATAGGTGAAGGAGCTCAACTAGGCTTTCTCTAGTTTTTCATATATAAATTGGAAGACGTTTTTCATATATACTTTGGATTATGAATTGTAAGGTGACTAGGTGAGAGTTACATATTTTTCTGACCGCATGTATTAGTAACATGAGATAATGTAATATCTGGCCCCATTTACAACCGTCCCTTAAAAGAACATCTTAAATAATATCAGACGAATCCTTAAATCACTTTAAACATTCATCAGTAGTCAAAATATATCTAGCCAAAAGATGGAAATGAGAATAACTTAAATACTCATTTTTAGTAAGAAAATATGCCATACTTAAGTCAAGGGGGATTAAACTCTACTATATGTGTTGTAAGTAAAAGTTCCCGGATGGGTACTAGGTTAATCTAGAGGGATGAATAGGTTTCAACTTAAAAATCCAAAATCAATTTTCAATTTAATTTTTTTCACATTCACAATACATATCAAATTATCATACACATATGCAGTAAAAAAAAATAAAATAAAATATGCACATAATATGTAGGATTTAACGAGGCAAAACCCACTACCGGGAAATTCCTCGACTCCCAAGCCAATACAAACGCTAAGAGAAATGAGTATAGCAAGACTTACAAAACTCATTCAACTAGACATGCATATTAGTAGGCAGTTTTGTCTTCACGTTTTGCTACTCTTGTAGAATTATTAGAGAGACGGGTCATAAGCCCACTTCCAACAACACCGATATTGTCTCTACTTTGGTAATTGTCACTTGAATAATTTGTCAGGTGTGGGGTTTTATTATAAAATTGTTAAAGAGATGGGCCAAGGACTCATCACCAACAATACCGATATTGTCCCAACTTGGTAATTACCACCTGCACAATCCGTCAAATGTGAGTTTTTATCACAAAAGGTTTCGGTATTAGTTGTAGTGAGGTTAGGATATTTAACCTCTTCTTTCTTTCTCTAGCTGATATGGGATTTCAACACGCCTCCTTACGTGAGACCTAATTAGTGGATCACATGTGGAAGATCCACACATCGGCAACCACGTAGAGTCAAGGGAACCCACCCATCACGTGGCAATATAGTACGGGCCCGCTCCCTAACTCTGATACCATGTAGAATTATTAGAGAGATGAGCCAAAAGCTCACTACCAACAACACCGATATTGTCCCCAACTTGGTAATTACCACCTGCAAAATTCGTCAAGTGTGAGGTTTTATCACAAAAGGCCTCGGTATTAGTTGGAGTGAGATTAGGATATTTAAATTCTTCTTTCTTTCTTTCTCTAGCCGAAGTGGGATTTCAACATTTGTCACATATGACCTCGGTATTAGTTGGAGTGAGGTTAGGACATTTAAACTCTCTTTTTCTTAGAGATATGGTCAATATGGGATATTTCAACAACTCGATCCCTCTTTAGCATTCGAGTGGAAGTGGCACGACACTAATGCGGTCGTTAATAACTGTCTTCTTCTTCTTAAACTTTGCAAGATACTAACATGGCCGTTAGTCACATTCTTCTCAAACTCTATAGGATAATAATGAGAAGAGAAACATTGCAAGGGCTTATAAGAGGTTGAGCTACTCTCATATTGTCAATTGCTTTTATGGTGAAACCTTAACTTTCTTCACCCAATTCGTGTTGTCCATGTGTTGGGCTTGAAAATTCGTCAAGCGTGGGAGAGTGTGTGAGAATGTGAAGGTAAAAGAGCCCCACATTGGTGAAAAGAGAAACTTTGTAAAGGTTTATAAGAGGATGGGCTACACCCCAAATGACCAATTTATTTTATGGTAATACCTCAATTTTCTTCAAATAACATGATAATGCAAATATGTAAAATAATATAATTTTGGGTAAATTACATAAAACTACCTCAACTATTGGGTCAGTCACAGTTTCATACTCCATCTTTAAAAAATGTCAATGTCATACCTCATCTTATGAATTTGTTACAATTTCATATATTCCGTCATTTTGTCTGTCAATTCTTCCGTTAAATAGTGACGTGGATTGAGACGGAGCCCACTTTCTATTAAAAAATTAATTAAACATTAAAAACTAAAAAAATAAAATCATTTAATAATTTTTTTTTGCATGGGGACCCACCCTTTATCACCCTCACCCTTTCTTCCCCATCTACCTATGTCCCCCCTAACCTTCCTTCAAAGCCCAAACTAGAACCCCCCGCCGCCCTCTCTTCCTCCGTCTCCACCTACACACCCCTCCCCCTCCTCCTACACACCCATCACCCTCCCCAAATTAATCCATGTAACCAATTTCAAACAAAATACCTCAATTTCACCCAAACCCTAACCCTAAATTTTGAATTCGTTTGTTTCGGAGAAAGCTTCAAGCTTTGCTTAAGGGTTTGTGGGTTTTGGCTTAGGGGACGAAAGGCAGCTGTGCTTGGGTTCTGGGGTCAAAAGAGAGCGGGTTCGATTGGGTTTTGGTTTGGGTTTTTCAAAGAGATAAAGTAGAGGAAGAGAAAGAGAGAGAGTTCTGAAACTTGACGAAAAGAACAAAGTGAATAAAAATATTGAAAAGGGTGATACGAAGTGAATAAAAATACTGAAAATGGTGATGGATGGAGGGGACGCTGGAGAGAACCCGTGGGTTCTAGAGGGTTAGAGTGGCTTTTGTTGAATTTTGGCCAAATTTGTGGCCCTTATGTTTTGGTTCCATGCATTCGGCTGAAGGAAGAGAAAAGGGAGAGAAGAGAAGAGTGGGGGAGTGGGATGAGTGGCTGGAAGATGTTAGCGAAGGTGAGATCTGGGTTTGGGGTGGTTTTGGTTTTGGGTTGAGGGAAGATGAGAGTGTGGAAGAAAGGTGAGGGGGATAAGGGGTGGGTCCCCCATGCAAAAAAAATATTAAATGATTTTATTTTTTAGTTTTTTATATTTAATTTTTTTTAATTTTTTAATAAAGAGTGGGTCCCGTCTCATGCCACGTCACTATATAACGGAAGAATTGACAGACAAACTAATGGAATGTATGAAATTGTTACAAATTCATAAGATGATGTATGACATTGATATTTTTTAAAGATGGGGTATGAAACTGTAACTTACCAAATAGTTGAGGTAGTTTTATGTAATTTACCCTATAATTTTTTAAGACCAACCAACTCCGTCTCATGGTTGTTATCAAACTTGCTTTCAAAAATAATATTTAGACAATCTGACATTCATTTTTCAAAAAGAAAAACTCCTTGCAAAAACATTCGTTGAAAACCGTTGATTAAAATTGCAGCGCACTAAAATGTAACGGAAGCGGCGTTATTCTTTTTAGGGTAAATTTTAAAAAATTATCTCAACTAAGGGTCGAACTATAATCTCATATCTTATGTTTGAAAAATTACAATGTCATACCTCATCTTACGAATTTGTTGCAATGTCAGACCTCTGTCAGTTTTTCTATTAATTCTTTTGTTAAATGCTGACGTAGCTTAAGGTGGGCTTCACTTCCTAGTCCAGCTGGATTAAAAATTAATAAAATATTAAATAATTAAATAATAAATTTATTTAATATTTTTATAAAATAAGTGGGACCCACCCCCTACAAATTCATCACCCATACCAAATTTATCTGTAACCAAACAGCCACAATCTCCATGCCAATTTCAAACAAAAAACCCTAATTCCCCCTAAACCCTAACACTAAATTTCAAATTGTTAGCCCTAATCATCCCTACAACAATGTCTACACCACCACTGCCGTTGCCTACAACCTCCGTTAAGAAACCCCAGCCATTGCCGTGGACCCAACAAGAGACGGTGTAGCTAAAGAAGGGCTAGCAGAACTTGAGTCAGTGGGAAGAGTTAGTGGTGACTGTGGCAACCAAGTGCAGCTACGAGTACGGCGAGCCATCGAAATCCACACGCAGTGCCGCCATAAGATGGAGAAGCTGACACACCCCAACCCAGTATGTCTATTAGGACTCTGAATCGAGCTATGCTGGCTGACACCTGGAAGGTGACGAAGCCATAAAGTGTAGTGATGTGAAAAATATGAATAAATTTAATCCTAAATGTGCCTAAATATAAGAGTGCGCTGTGAGCGGAAATGAACCCATTTCACACGTGATTACAAACCATAAGTAAAGTACAGTAAGGTAAGATAAGGATTATACCATCATCGGTAGCCGCCTATACCGAGGTATGCCAATAATCCTCGTCGATACGGAAGCTTAGCTACTAAAACCTAGAGGGGCAAAAAACAGAAGGGTAAGTGGGCCAAACAAAGCTTTAGAAAACACATTTATCTTTTCTGAAAATAATAACCCCTCACTGTAAAACTCGTATAGTTTCTAGAAAATAATACTACATATGTACGAAAACAGATGCATGAGTGTAGTGAAAATAGAAGCATGCCATGCCATAATATCTCAGCAATAATAAGTGTAAGCTAGGTGTTAAACCAATATAAAATAGTATGCTAGTCGGAGTCACCTAACGTGACTTATACGATTGGATCTGTAGCTCATCAATCTAGGCTAGCACATGAGTTGGAGTCACTTAGTGTGACCTGTACGACAGACTGGGTATAAATATGTACGCTCAAGTGCTACGATCACGTGAAGGCTGTGCAATAAATCGTGGGTTACCTACGAGTCAGAACCACCTATTATCGTGAGTGTGCGGTGCAAGATGTGAACAATCACATGAAGGCTGGCCCTAGCCCCGGGCGGGAGCACTAATATCGGGATGCAGTGATTCCTCTTTTATGCCTCCAAACTCAAACTTTCTTTCTCCTTCAGTACAATGCCAAAATAAAATACTTTTATTAAAACATAGTGTAAAAAATAGACGTATAAAAACATAACGCCAAAATATGTATATAGTGAAGTAAAGTTAAAATAGTTGTACTAAAATCAAAACCGAACATAGAAAGATTTCACCTACACTTTCGCAGCATAACATACTCCGAAAATAAGCATGTATTATCTTTGCGTTGAACCCAAGCAATAAATAACTAATTAAATAAGTAAATACAAATGCTAATGTAGAATGACCTACTTGTTTACTTGCTTTACGAACCCAACGAATAAATTATTGATATTACGGTCTGCAGCCCGCAATACCGATAACTCACCTTTGTCTCATAAGCAAGTAACAATTCCCGAGGGTGTAATATTACCATCATGCCCCCCATTGGGAAATATGCATACATTGTCAATATCATAAAATGTTCTATACACAATCTTGATCATTCAAATACCTATTAGCAATACTATTCTGTAAATCACATACTACACATAAAATATTTATACCACATCTCAAATGATGCCATGCTCATAACTAGAAATGTAACCGCAGTTACACATAACGTAGAATGACCTACTTGTTTACTTGCTTTACGAACCCAATGAATAAGTTATTGATATTATGGTCTGCAGCCTGTAATACCAACAACTCACCGTTGTCTCGATAAGCAAGTAACAATTCCCGAGGGTGTAATATTACCATTATGCCCCCCATTGGGAAATACGCATACATCGTCAATATCATGAAAGTTTCTATACACAATCTCAATTATTCAAATACATGTTCGCAATACTCTTCTGTAAATCACATACTACGCATAAAACACTTATACCACATCTTAAATGATGCCATGCTCATAACTAGGAATGTAACCGCAGTTACACATAACTCTGACAAGGGTAAGTGTCTATCAAAATCATGTACTAAGCGTAAATCTCTATATGTCGGCTCTAATGGTACCATAACTAAACCAAAATTGTAATCGTAGTTACAAGCAACTAAAATAAAGATAATGGTATGTTGCAACCATGCTAATTGTAGGACAAACAAATGCAATACATCCACCAAGGTTTGAGTAACTTGTTTAAGACTAATCATTAGTCTGAGGGTAAATTGTGATACTGAACAAAATCTAGTACTCACAACCTTTAAAAAGACTTCCCAAAACTTGGAAGTGAACCGTGTAGCACAGTGAAATATAAATACGTTAAGATGATAATTTGCTTAGGTTTTTGTTTGCCTGAACTTGAATAGGATTCCAGAAGTAGCTCTCTCATAATGCCATCATCCTCTGAAAGCAAACAAAGAAGAAATTGTGGTTGTCCAGGAAATTGGAACTGTATATCAACAAATCTCTTCTCAACTCTAACCAAAGGCGGTGCGCGCCAAGAATAAGGATTCTCTTCAAACACATCAAATTGAGCCTCGATTTTAATTCCTTTCATATGTCCACATTTGATCAGATATCGGATGAAGGCTTTTAAATCACAGCATGTGGAAAAGTTAACAACAACCTACTTTTCTATCTTAGTTGGCTTCACAAATGTCTTCTTGTTGAAATTCTAGCGCCCACTTTGAGGAAGAAAGTCATCACCATTACTGACTTTAAGCTTTGGGGTTGGAAGAACACAACCTTCCATTTGAATAAAGCTACCACCAATTGAAACACCACATAAGCGTAGCATTGATTCAACATCATAATTATTGATTTTTATATTTTCTACGTTTACCAAATAGCTCGTACAGGACGTATAGCGATATTTCCCCATCTCTATTTGGATATAAGAAGTGAGTATAATTACTCGAACAATTCCTTGATGTGTCAGAAATAACGTCAAATCGATGCTCGTGATCTCCAACTGGAATATGATAGGACAAGCTAAGGATGTTCAAGGGTAATTGATGTCTTTTTGCACAACTGGGATGATACATGATAGTGTAATCGTAGATGTTGATTTAATTCTTCCACTGCCGCTGTAAAAAATTTAACCTATTTCAAATAAGGACATATTCGAAAAGTCTAAGATTGGTAAGGATTATGAATACGCTTCTCATATGAGAAATGTCATTTGGCTTTCAAATAAAAGTGATAATTGTTGACTCTTAGTCATGAATAAGATGATTTATTCTGAATGGTTTTATCCATTGGAAAATATAAGCGATTCTCCAACATGCTGCCTCAACACAATCGAAACATCCAAGGAAAACTTCATTGAGGATTTCGAAATGATTAATGTCATCGAAATGTGTAAATCAAAGGTAAGATGAGATAAGATAGACAACAGCTCAGTTGTCAGAACTTTATTCATAATCAACATCACAACTAAATTAACTTTCCTCGATTGTAGGTGAGGAAAACACTATAGTTGAAAGATCTATTAACAAATTGTTGATAAATCAACAAGATCAAAGATATCTCGAATTTCACAACACTTTGTAAGAATTTTAACCTTCTTCCGCTACAACCTTTTGGGAAAATAAAAGAATATCGTCTACTGAGATCACATCTCCTAAGAGAAATACCAATTTAATTAATATCTTATCTCCTAAGATAAGATAGACAACAGTTCAATTGTCAGAACTTTATTCATAATCAACATCACAACTAAATTAACTTTCCTCGATTGTAAGTGAGGAAAACACTATAGTCGAAAGATCTCTTAACAAATTGTTGATAAATCGACAAGATCAAAGATATCTTAAATTTCACAACACTTTGTAAGAATTTTAACCTTCTTCCGCTATAACCTTTTGGGAAAATAAACGAATATCGTCTCCTGAGATCATGTCTCCTAAGAGAAATACCAATTTAATTAAGGTTAATAGTTGAGGAATTTGGTATGCAGCTAATTATCGGGGTTTAGAGAATTTGGTCTCGCTACCGAGGTGGATGAGAAGGTCGTTGATAAGACCAATGTGAATGCGTCATGCTATGAAAGAAAACGCAGGTTAAAAAGGTTGGTCAGCTAGACCATCAACTCGAAATGGGGTTTAAACGGTTTTTAATCGTCGCCCAATGAAGTTGCTAAAATCTAGTTACGACCCTAAAGTTCGGCCCTTCACCTTCGCGAATATGTTTGAGGTTTCCTAGATAAGGTGTTTGGTTGGATAAATTACTAATCGGCAAGCTTAGTAACTAAATTTCTCAATGACGTCAGAAACGTTCAATATGAAGCAAGGAAAATTGGTGTAATACTAGGAACTGGGTCAATGATGTACTTCATTTTTGGTGATATCCCAGGTAAAATTTTGGGAAATGCCGCCAAAGGTATTCGTACGCACCATACTACTTCTTTTCTCTACTACCCCTACTAATAGGTCTTCATGACTTTCTCGATACTTAACTTGCTCTTACAGTTGGACATTAACTTGTGCTTCAAATCTAACGCTTGTGGATGGAA